>NC_139512.1:245152957-245274457 GCF_947247035.1 Vipera ursinii
CTGGATGGTGGTTGCATTTTGTCTATGGGGTGGGTTTGGGTTTGAGTCTGGTGAGGGTGATTGGTGGTGGTGTCCTGTGTTGTTGTGGGTCCGGTGTCAGTTTTCGTGGCTTGGACTCGTTTGTTGACTAGGGCTAGTTTCCAGATGTCTGGTAGGCGGGAGGTATCGTCACGTTTATTCATGTTGTGGGGGTGTTTCTCTATTTCAATGGCTTCCGTAATTATTCTCTTGTTGTAGTGTTCAGTTTTGGAGATTAATTTCGTTCCTTCAAAGTCAATTTCATGTCCTGTTCCTTTAAGGTGCTGGAAAAGGGAGGAAGTTTTCTTCTTTTCTGACTGTGTTCTTGTGTTCTGCGATGCGTGCATTTATTCTCCTATTAGTTTGTCCAATGTATGTGGCTGGGCAGCTTTTGCATGGTATTTCATAGACTCCTTGGAAAACCAATAAAGTTTTGAGGAAACTTGATGGTGGTTCCCCTTATAAGACTTTGAGACTTGTGTGCCTCACCAAGAAACTATAGCCATTGTTTCCAACAACTTGGCACTGAGTATTCTAAGAAGCCTTGGGATTGGGAGACATCTATGGAGTCATGTATGAAGGATAGTGAATGATCTAATCTAATGCTGAAAATGAAACATATGTATGGATTGTATCCATATTTGTCCTAAGAATCGAGTGATACAGTGATGAAAATAATATTCAAAATTTTATGGCTGAGTCTTATTGTCAGGAAACATACAGTAGTTTGTCCCCCCTCTTATTTGCACTGTTGCTTTGTCATGTTTTAAGTGATGGAATCTGATGACTATCTGGGCACTATACATCTATGGAGTGCAGTCAGGGCAACTAGGTGGAGCCAAGAGTTTATTGGCTGGGTGCCCTTTAATAATATTAAATAACATTTGCCTATCCCAGATACTTGGACTTGATAAACAAAAATCCAGTCTAAACATCTGGCTGACTGTGCAATCAACCACAATAATTTATTAAATTTATATTACTCAGAGTCAGTGATTCTTAGTAGTTAATTGGTCTTAGCCACTTTCTTAGTCATCTTAATAGATAAAATTAACTCTGCAGATTTTCCTTTCTGAAAGGGTACTTTTCAACCAACACATCCAATGGAATCCATGCATCTTCCTCTGCCATGCTGGCTGAGGAATTCTGGGAGTTGAAATCCAAAGGTTGTTAGGTTGCCCAAGTTGGAGACCTTTATTCTAAACCCACCATGAAGATTTTCATGGCCATATAAAAGCCTACTTCAAGGAAAGAGGATAAACCTCTCAGTTTGTAATCTGTTCAACGTGTCATGATTGAAGGTTTTCATATCTTCCTGGTTCCTATTTCATGGTATTTTTCTCCATTTCAAAGGATCATCTACATCAAATCCATGTCAGAATATGGGATTAATGTATTACTAGGGTTTTGTGGACTAAGGTTGTATCAATAGGGTTTGACAAATGTCTTAAATAATTATGCTTGAGATACAAAACTACACAACTTCCAATAATCATCAAATTACTTTAGCAGGAATACCACTATTAAACACTTTTATGCAACATAGTAAAGCCAGACAAGGTGACTCATGCATTTCATGGAAGGCTTTAATTGCACTTATAAGAGAGCCTAATGGCCCATTATTGTTTTACATGTCGCCTTAGTGAGCTCTTTGAGGAAATTTGCTGTCATATCACCTTTTAGCTTCCATATATTGTATTTGTATTGACCATATCCTCTTTCAAAACAGGGTGTTTGAGAACTGTAGTAGTATTCTCTACACAGATTTTAAAAATCAGATTTTTGCTCTTTCCTGTAAGCATGCAATTAAACTGTTGCCCATTACAGAGATTTGCATAAATAAAATGTTAAGTGGATATCACGCTTCCTAGTAAGGATCTCTCTAAGCCATGGCTGGTCTCCAGGGCTGGTTCTTTAAGCAGTTGTCTCTAAATGCTGTACATGAAATGGCTTCCCAATAGGGGAACACAAGTCACAAGTCATTTACATGAGTAGGATTGCTTTGAGGATTCCCTTTTCCCCTACAATATCACAAATGTTTATTTTTAGGCTTATTTCCCATCATCCAAGGAGTAAATCATTGGATGTAAATTATTTGGTATACTGGATGACCTTCCCAAATGATTGCTTTGAGAGCATTAGTTGTTAGTAAATTTTGCAATAAAATGTATTAACTTTAACATATACTGACACATTAAAAAAGACAGGTTAAAAGGGACTGTTGAAAGGCAAATACCAAATTCTGTCTAGATTAGGGAGGGAGTAGGATTAATCATGAAAGGTTAACATATGAATTTGTGATAGATTAAATAATGGATGCATGAATTGTCAGAATAATGTCTGGATGGAAACATTTTAGGTGAAATAAGACGTTCTCTCTCACCTTTGCAAGATCTTCCATGAAATTGAAGTGAGGATATTGTTATTTTTGGGACAAGCAGGTGAGTATAACAAATCTTGTGTAAGAAACCAATTTTTTTTTCTCTCTTTCATCCGAATGATGCCTCTGGAAACAGAAAGATGCTTTAACCACCCATTTTATTTTATTTTATTTTTTATTGTTGTTGTTCCAGAGCACTTCTGCTATGGTCCTAGGCCAGAATACTGATGTGATGACCTCTACATCCTATCCAAAGAGGAATTAGTCTTTAAGAAATACTTTTGCCATATATGTGATTAGCCTTATTTTTAATAGTACAAAATTATTTATTTGCCATGAAGGTGCCTACTTCACAGGAACTACTGTATAAAGGCACTCTGGAAGGATGGAAATTGCATTTATACTGTTAATAGAGCCATTAACTCCACTCCACTCCACATGAGTGTTTTTTTAAAGACACTGATACTTTTAATACAATTAAAAACCAGTTTGAAGCATCTCCATCACTTTGACATTTTAAGAGAAAGTGACTATCTGCAAGCTTATGACTGATGAATCCCATGGTACATGAATGAGTCCTTCTTCAAGTTATAAGATGAATAGTATTTATTATTTTATTTATTTATTTGAAGAGCTTGTATGGCCTCCTATCTCATATACTGTAATGGGAAGCTTGCAGCAGCTGATAAAAAACAGGAATAAAAACAAATTACATTTCCCATCAGGCACCAGAACAAAGGTCTCCCGACTCAATTCCCATCCTAGCCAATGGGAGGCTAAAAGGATAGGGATTCCTCAAACCTCAAATTGAAAGCTCAACCAAAGGGCTGGAGTGACCACCAAGAAGGCTGCTTCAACCACCAATGTCCCATCAGATACTCATCAAATGTTGCTCATCAGAGGGCAACATTTAAGGCTGGTTACTTAGAATGTGCCCACTGGGTAATAAACAAAGGTTTTGTTTTGTTTTTAAACCCACACCATATAAATAAATGTCAACAAATCCTAGAGGCAATCCCTAAGAGAAACAGCAGCCAAGAATTTTAAAAAATACAGTACTAAACCATCCAAACATCACTACCTTCATGACCCCTGTGCTTGCTAAAACAGCCTCATCTTCAGTGTCTTAAGAAAGGGTGACAACTTTGGGGACAATCTGTTGTCAGATGGTAAAGTGTTCCATATGCATAGTCAAATACTGTATTCTATTTGGTACAGTAGATTTTTAAGACTTACTTGCCTAACCTCTTCATTTTATTCTTGGTTAGTCTGAGCTCAATTTTGTTCCAATGCTGTACAATCAGAGAGAAATCAGATATAAAGAAGCAGAGGCAAGCGTGGAAATGCTTTTTATTGGGAAAAAGTAGTAAGAAAAGTGGCTTAGCTTCTCACTTTAAGCCATTTTTTCAGACTTTCTTATTTCTTTGTTTGATATCGTGTTTTCCCCAAAATAAAACCCAACCAGAAAATAAGCCCTAGCCTGATTTTTCAGGATGCTCGTAATATAAGCCCCACCCTACAAATAAGCCCCGGTTAAGATCGACAGCCAGACAGATGCATTTAGTATCATGTTTCCCTGAATATAAGCCCGAACCATAAAATAAGCCCTAATGCGTCTTTTGGAGCAAAAATTAATATAAGACCCAGTTTTACTTTCAGGGAAACATGGTGTATCTCCTGGTCCTGTTCTAGAAGCCCAACATGTTATAGTTATTTTTTCCCCTCTATAGGGCTTAGAAAACCATCCAGTCTCCATAGTTAAGGGTCATCCTAGTCCAAATCTGGAACTACAGTTAGTCCTTAAATTGCAACAGCTGATTTAGTGGTTGTTCAAAGTGATAACAGCACTTATGACTGTTTTTCACACTTGTGACCATGGCCACATGACCAAAATTCAGATGCTTGGCAGCTGGTTCATATTCATGGTGGTTGCTGTGTCCCGGGGTCATGTGATCACCTTTTGCAATCTTCTGACAAGCAAAGTCAATGGGAGAGCCAAATTCACTTAACCACCATGTTACCAACTTACCAACTGCAGCAATTCACTTAACATCTGTGGCAAGAAAGGTCATAAAATGGGGCAAAACTCACTTAACAACAGTCTTGCATAGCAATGGAAATTTTGGGCTCAACTAAGGTTGTAAGTTGACAATTACCTTTGGTTGGTCATATTATATAGCTACAGTGGTGGTTTTCCTTACATAAACTGCAGCCATAGAAAGAGAAGGGTTATTAGCAAGAAAGCAGGAAGATAAAATTATCTCTCTCCTGTTTTAACAGGAATGAGAATTATCCCAGAATTGAACAGTTGTGGGAACATTAAAAAGAAGAGATACAAACATGGCCTTTCTCTTCATTTCTTTAATGAGCAGTTATTTTTCCTTTCAGAGTGAACCTATGCTTCTTCCAGAAATAAAAATCACACACACAGCTAATGGTAGATAGGCCTTTCTGAAAGCAGCTTGTCTCGTGGTGGTAAATGGGCTCTTTTCAAAAGAAAAAACAACAGTGAAACAGAAGCTCTGCCACAAAAGCAGGAGAGCTGTACAATTATTTGGACCGTGGGACAGAACTTTTCAGAGAAAAATGTTTGTGAAACCTCAAATGACATGTAGTAGGAAAAAAAATAGTTAAGAGATCTCAGCTTTTTTTTAATCTCGAAAGCTAAAGTTTTGCATTCTATATTTCATTACTTTTGAAACAAATCTATTTTCTGAGCCACTTAAATTGTGGTTTCATTTCTTAGAATATTTCTCAATGTATAATTGCTTTCTTACATGGTTTCCCCCTTCTTAAAAAGCCTATCTAATATGTTTTATCTTTCTTATAATTGCTTAATTTGAAATCTTAATGATCGGAGAGGTGGAGATATCCTTATGTAGCTAAAATACCAATGAATCCATTGAAAAAAACACACCCTGTGCACTAAAATTTGCAATTTGTTCTATGGTTGAAAAAATGTTGGCAGACTCCAAATGTATAGCTATTAAGTGGGTGATCCTTGATCCTTGACATCATTCTTACCTTGTTGTTCACAGCCCAATGACTGGCTGCTCATTGTCCTGTGGGAACTGCACTCTTAAGAAGATTACACTGCCCCCAAAGCAATCAAGTCAGATAGAGGACAAATCAAGAGAGTGTCTTTGAAATCTTTCACATCATTACTAGCTTCATTGTTTGCTAGATCAAGAGCCACAGAGTAGAACGTGAGCAGAAGGCTACTTGCTGACTCTGTGGATACCAAGGATTTCAGCCCTATTGATTATTGGTCAATGGACAACCTGAAACCAATCTGATTTGGACCACTTGAATCATAGGCTCAACATGGTTTTATAGTCTGGAAAATTCTTTTTTTTTTCCTTAGGCTTTGAAATGTTTCATTTGCCAATGTTATCCCACACTTAAATAGCTAAAAATGGTCTTATGGAAAGAATTCATTGCATAATATATTTTCTATTTCTTGGAAGGGCATTTTGTTTGAGAAATGATAAAATTCTTCAGTTACCATAAGAACATGAGAATTGTCTCTCGGCCTGACCAAAGGTTCTTTCCCACAGTTTTTGGGTAAATGAATCTTGAAAGTTTGTAAATTACATCAGAATGCTGGTTATTCACTGATTTTTCTACATGCTACCTCTAAATTTGGGCATTTAATTTAGTGATAATACAGTATGTAATGTATAACATAGCACCATTGGGACAAAACTTCATGGGAAAATTCATTGACTCAAAATGAGTTGGGATGAACTCCAGTAAGCATTGTCTTTTTCTTCATTTGATTTTTTAAACGAAGAGGCATTTTATGTTTGGAGATAAGGGAGGGAGGCTTGCCTAAAATCCATAAAATAATCCACATTACTATCCAGAACTCCCTCTCCATGTTTATTAAATACAGTACATTTATAATTATATTATACTATTTTTACTCCCAGCCTAGAATCCTGAACTGAAACTAATAGTAGCTTTTCATAATCTCAAACTGGAGTACAGTATTTCTGAGCATTACTTTCTTGACTGAACTTGGGATATGTAATTTGAGCCATAGAACTTTCCAAATTTTTTTTTAAAAAAACTATATGTCTAGTGCCTATATTCTACTTCTAGCTGACGAACTGCAGATGGCCTGTGATTATGTCAATTTCTTTCAAATTTGTTTACTACTTTTCATAACTTTCTGTTATATAAATGGCAGAATAAGAGGGAGTTCAAGCAATAAAGAATGTGATTGGAGTCTGATATTTCAATTGAAAACATATTTGTGAGTTTGCCAGATACCATGGGAATGACCTGTTAAGAGAATCACAGCATCAATCCTATAGATAAGTCCAGTGGTGGGATTCAACCAGTTTGCATCAGTTCAGCAGAACCAGTAGCTAATTTTTTGTTGCCCAGGCCCAGAATGGACTTCTGGAAGCACCATCCACACAGAGGACCAGTTGTTCACATATTTGAATCCCACCACTCGATAGGTCACTATGCAAACACACATGGGGGGGGGACATCCAATGAACATGGTTGACTGGCCAGTCTAGGTGGAGTTTTTTCCAGATAGAACCTTCTTTAACTACTAACAAAGGAACCATGGTCCCTTTCTTTTTATGACTTTTCTAAGTTAGGAAGAGCCTTAGAATCACCCCACAAGATCCTCCTTATAGCAATGGTCTCCTCTGCAAGTAGCTTCAGGAGCTGTGCTTTGGAGTGAGCTGGTGAACCATCATCTGGGGGGGGGGCGGGGGAGATACAATCACTTCATTGTTGAAAAATGAGCCATTTTGTCAGTTTCAACTGACTGAAATAAATAAAGCAAATATGTGAAAGCCAAGAAGATAAAATAGCCCAATTATTGGTGTTTATCTTAAACTAATCTTCCTCAAGCTGGTGTCCTTCCTGTGGGAATTTATTTCATAATTCCAAGCTATTGTAGCAATCATACAATGAGAGCATTAAACAGAACAGGATGCAGCTTTTATGGTCAAGTCATGACCTCAGTACCTCTATGTCAAAGAATACTAAACAATACAATAATGTTTAATGTATGTGGGTAGATTTTTCTACACTAAACCTCCCTTTTTATGACCCTGTAGTACTATACAGGGTAGAATCAAGGCAGCTGGATGGAGCTGAGCATTTACTGGCTGGATGACTTTCCTGACACCTACGTGAAGTTCACAGCAGATATTGTTGTGATTCAGGGTCAGCCTGTGGGTTCGGCAGTTGGGTCGGATGACTCAGAGGAGGAGGAGGGGGGTGTTGAAGACCTTGCTGAGGGGGTTGAAGATCTTGCTGATGAGAGCCCTCAGCCATGCCCGTCCCACTTGGTCACCACGGAGACCCAGCTGTGTGAGCCTGACAGCGTGGATGAAGATGACCCACAGCTGGCCCTGTTCAAGGACACCCGATGCAGGAGGCAGTCAATCAGGAGTAAACAGAGGAAGGCAATGGGGCTTCTCGGAAGGAGGCAGAGAGAAGCCACGCCCTGAACTCTATATAAGGGGAATGTGTGGGGAGGGCTGGTTTGCTGAAGGCAACCGTTGGGATAGTTCATGTTTCTTAAAGCTCCTGTTTCTTGGTTTGTCTTGTTCCATTTGTTTTTGTAGTAATAAATTTGGCAGGCGTAATTCCAGCCTCTTGCCTTCTTGTAAAAGGGGTTGTCCCTGCCTTTTCTGCAGGGCCGGTAGCAGGCTGGTACAGAACAGATATTTTTTTACTTGAGCCCTAGAAGACAAACATCTGCCACTACCCAGGATTGATCTCTCAATCTTTCTAGTGGAGGACAAGTGTCTTTTCCACTAGGCCACCATGCAGCTCTTAAGAACTTTCTACATATATTGGAATAAAATAAGAGTAATGTCACAATGTGTGGCTGTGTCTAATAGTCAGTCATTACATACCTTCTTTATGTGGACCAGTTGGATTTAGAACAAGGCTAAATGTAAATAATCTGAAACTACAACCAGTGGTGTCATCTTGGTCGCCTGCCTTTCCAATGGCTATTACTCATTTCCTCTAGGATGTTAATAAATTTGATCATATTTCTTCTGTGCATATTTAATATCCATTTTCTTGTAGTGATTTTGCAGCAATATTTTTTTTCAAATGTCAGCACACTGACCTGTTTGTTTCATATGAATTATAGCTGTAATAATAAGGACTTCTTATTTTAGCTTCTATATTGTAGGGAAGCTTGAAGGTTTTCCAATAACCTATCATTTTCAGGCAAAACCAGGCAGGCTGAGAAGGATTCCCTTTTTGTCATGAAACACAGTGGTGTAATTGTGGATATAAAGCAATGGACTCCACTGAAAAGTCTGTGAAAACTGGCTAATTGAAGGTATAAATGTAGTATAACAGTATAAATGTAGAACTGTTTTATTTTTTATTTCTCAGTTCTATCCTGCCCTTCTAAAGCTCACATATACAATCTCTTTCCCATTATTTTCAGCCATCCAAAAATGATCTATAAGTAGCTGCTCACTACAGTGTATGTGTTCCAGAAGCTGCAACACATACGTACACTGAGCTTACCATACAAATGGTAGCCAGTTTACCATACAGATTCAAGTTTGACTCAGCCTTCCATCCTTCCGAGATAGGTAAAATTAGGACCCAGATTGTTGGGGGCAATAAGCTGACTTTGTAATAATGCTGCTTGGGGGGGGGAGTGGAAGCCCTAATAAGCAGGCATATACATAGAATGAAGGCTATTGCTAAGCACATTGGTTTGTGCTTAAATTGTAAGCCGCCCTGAGTCTTCAGAGAAGGGCGGGATATAAATGGGATTAAAAAAAAAAGTTACAATTCTCAGATACTTAAGCAGTGCATACCAAGCTTCCTTAGTCATTGAATGGGAGACCAACAGGAAATGCCAGGACATGAAAAAAATAATAATCCCAGAAGTAGTCCGTAACAAATTACCTTGATATTATTATCAAGAAAACTAAAGGGATGATTTCAGCTCCAAGTCGCCTGGAATTGGGAGTTGATTCAAAGTTGATTTTAGTTTTTGTTTTTTAAAAAAAGTTTTATAGAACAATAGACAGGAAGACAATGTATTGTTGTACCACCTTTTTCTCTTTTTCCATCTTTAATCTCTCATTTTCAGTGAATATAGCTTTACCATATTGTTTCTTCTCATTCACCCAAATATGGCAGATTTTTTTTTCTTGAAAAAAACCTTCTCCTCAAAAGTCGAGACCATAAACAGTGAAAAGAAAATCTAATTTTTTCCTTTAATTCTTTAAGGTCTTTTCCTTTAACTCCTTATAGATGAGATTTCTCTTCATTCACTACATCAAGAAAGCTGATCAATCAAACAAGGTTTAATAAATCAAACCTAAACTGTCAGTACAGGTAGCTGACAGAGAAACAATCAAAGCTCCAGAAAATCAGGAGCAACCAGTCAGAAGTGGAAAATTTCTTTTCTACAGAATTTATTTTAAATAAAGAACAGATAGTCAGGTTCATGTTTATTTATCATTGGAAATGTAGGGGCACCTCTTCCCAATGATAACTCAAAGTCAGGAAAGGAGAAGCCCCAATTCAGCAGTTGGTTTGGAGATCAAGAAAATAGCAATCTACAGTGTAGTGCAAAATCCATCTGAATTTTTATTTTGTGGGAAATGATTTCTGTTATGGGGGATTTGTTCTGCTTGTACAGTATGTTTGTCTCTGTTCCCATGTAGTCCTGACTGAGGGAACAGAGGCTGAAATCATCCTTTCTGACATTGCTGTGATGGAATGTCTAATAGATCCCAGGAACATGAATTTATTTTCATATTTTCCCCCTTCTCTCCCTTTTCTCTCTACTTCCTTAGCCTTGCATACATAATAAAGATGGAATTCTTTCTGATTCAGTGGTTGTCACTTTGAAATAAATCTAAGCTTTAGTATAATTTCACTGCTTGGCTAAACTACAGAAGGAAAGCATGAAAAGAGACTGTCATTTTATCTTTTTCAGAATAATTCAGCATTAGAGAGTGGCTGGTGGCAACACTAACATGTAGGATATCTCCAGCAGTAATTCTATAGGAGTCCAAGCTCATACAGAACTAACAGGTCACCTTATTGATTTGCTTATAAAAAACTTCCTATATTATCTTTCAGACCATTCCTAAGGCATTTTATAACATCTTCACTACATTACTCTATAGTTCCATATCCTACTGTTTGGACTGACTTGGTTCTGGCCCACCATGAATGCACACACTCTTATAATATGGTGTAAAGTAACATTTATTCATTGTTTTGCAAACCATGTTCTCCATTTTCTCACTGAGCAGACACCATTTAGCATCCTATTATTGTTTATAAAAGAGCAATGGAAAGTGACAGTAGTTCCAACTTTTCTCTAACAATTGGGAAAAAGAATTGCAAGAACTGATTGAAAATTTCATCACATTCAAGCTCTGGACATTCCCTTCAATTCTGATTATCTATGTAACATGATAGGGCATGAATGTATTGAGCTCAACCAATAGCACAGTTGTTACTCTGTATTAATATGTTCAAAAGCATATGGTGGCATGTTTGCTTATATTATGCAACCAAACATCTATAATGTATTTACATATGTTTGGAGTAAATAGGTTGTCCCCCAACTGAGTGCCATTCATATTGGATTAGCTAGTGAGATAAAATTACATTACATTATTAGGCCATTATAAATTATTATTTCTTTATCACATTATATATATATACTACATTAAGATTGGTATTAGTTAGAAGTAGATGGCTGAGCACTGCTCCTATGTTGTCAAAAGACCAATTATTAAAGATGTGACCAGCACAGATAGAATGGATGCTGTTGAGGGTGTTCAGTGTGTATTTACATCGTACATGAACCTCTGGGTGACAGTTTCTCTCTATTCACCAGACCTCTTTTAATATATAATTCATCTGGTTTAGTAGGTTAATTCAATGGTATAAATACATTTATGTGCATGGATCAAACATTCACTGGATTATGTTTTCTATGCGATGGTTTTCAGTCCCATATGTATAAGCTCTAAGTTTTTTTTTTAAAGTGATTAATTTAGCTAAGAGGTAGCTAAACAAATTACAGAGGCTCTATGACATCCATTCGCCCCTTTTTCATTATATCAAGATCCAGTTCATTGGTCTAAAATAAACAAAATAGCATTCTCAAGATGCATATTTTCAAGCCCTTGATTTGTGGTTTTGCTTTTTTATAAATGGATTGGGTCTTATAAACACAGTACAATTATTTTCAGAAAGTGGAAGAATAACAATGATGTTACATCGCTATCAACATTACATGTGTCCTAACCAATATTTTGTGAGCATAAAAATAGGTATGAGTAGAATAAACAAGAAGTGTTATTATAACTAAACCCATTTCATTAATATGCATAATTTATAATACTGTTTATTATTCCAACTCTTCAAAGAGTTTGAACTTTTTGAGGCAGCTGTTTTTTAGGGATTCTTATAAATTGGGATTTGTGGACTTTTTTGTGTCTTGCTTGCTATTCTTTTACAGCTCCACCTCACCTGTCTGCCTGTCTTTCTTGTGTATGTTGACCAAGGAAGATCAGACAAATATTTGGCCATGCTGGTGTTTCTGAATTCTCCCACACAGGACTTTCTCTTCTTTTTATGCTCTTGTGCATCCCCTGCTGATTGTTTGATGTTTTCTGCAAACCAATGGTGATACACTACAAACAGTGGTGGGATTCAAATATGTGAACAACTGATTCTCTGTGTGGATGCCGCTTCCGGAATTCCATTCTGGGCCTGGACAACAAAAAAATAGCTACCAGTTCTTCTGAACTGGTGCTAACCAGCTGAATCCCACCACTGGCTACAAATTTCTAAAAATTCTACTTTCTAGAAATTCTTTGAAAGGAAGTTTGGGAATTGGATGAAACTCCCACCCCAATGGAACTAATGAGAGGTTTATAGCATTTGTTTTCCCACTGGAGAAATTGCCTGCTATGTCTCTCCCACCTTGAACTTTAACTAACCATATTATGGACAAGCTCTTGCATGTATATGCTGGGAAAACATCATCTCCAAGGCTAATCTGAAGAGATTAAAATTTTGAGGATTTTTATTGCACTTATTATGATTTTCCAGAAGTGTTTTGCAAACTGACAGGGAAATATGCACTAATATATATCAATAAACACATATGTTTATGCTAAACACATATTTGCTTTTCATTTGTGAAAAAAGAGAAATAAACTCACATAACAGAGAATTCTCCAGGACTGACAGTCAACATGTTTGAAGCAGAGGGAGTGAGTACTTGTTGGCTGATAATCTGGCACAGCAACTGGTCGAATTCAACCACACAGTGGATGACTGGAGGAATGAAGTTTGATTCATGACTCATACATATTCAGGCAAACTTCTTTGTAGAAGGTAAGTTAGCTTTTAGTCCAATGGCTGCACTGAGCAATGGTTTTCATAAACTCTTTCTTAGTGTCCAGCTGCCAGGAGAGACAACTGTAATGTGGATAAGTGCCAACCACAATATGGCTTTTCAAATAATTTTATCAAGCATGATAGAATCAATGTGGATTTTGAATCGGATATGTCTAAATAGAGCAGGTACAATGTGACAGAAAAACAAACACAAATGTACTACTTCCAGAGCAGCTGAGCAATTCGTTATCAGGATGCCTGTCTGAATCATATTCCCCCTAATTCTCTTCATAACGATGAGCTAATATTTTCCATTTGTGCCCCTTGAGGAATTTGGGAGAGAGTTACTTGCACAGAATTTTTGATGGCCTGGGCTTAAGGATCAACGGTTCCAGCTAAATGTCCACAAATTATCTCCTATTAGCTTCTATTATTCCAAAAAGGAGATTTTATTCCTTTCAAAGAACTGGTAAAACGTAATATTGGATCAATTGATTCCAAAGGTTTGCCATTCATGAAAGTGCATTCACAGAGGGCTTCCACTGATTAATATTATGTGACTGATCCAGGTTCTATAACAACACTTTAGATGAGCAAATTATGTGGCTTAGTAAGAATTGCTGGGGAATCTGGAACACAAGAACAAAGGCAGATGGAACTGGAGGAGATTGATAATCATATAAAGGAGTCAGTGGTACATTGCATCCAAAGTGGCCTTTTTAGGAAGGATTATTGCACATCATATACCACCATAAAGGGCTCCAATTTGCCATTATGTTAATGAATGCAAAGACTATTTTCTACATGTACCCATAAAATGTTGCGTATCTATTTAATAACCAAAAGGAATGAATAATAATTCTTCCTCCTGACCACTTGGGGAAAAAAACCCCTCATGAATTAAAAAAAAAATCACCTCACACATAAAGACATCATTTTTTCCCCATGTTCTGAAAACAAACTGACACTTTTCAGAACTTATGCATGTAGTTCAGCATTTAAGATAATGCATTTAAGGTGATAGAAATGCAAAATGCATTAAATTAGTGGTAAATAGCTTGTAAACAGCACTCATATTAGGACAAATGTACACAGAATTGAATAAATTAGAAGATAATGTTAACAAAATATGTACCTATCTTGAAACATATATATATATATATATATATGTGTGTGTGTGTGTGTGTGTGTGTGTGTGTGTGTACACATATATATCTATCCATATCTATCCATATCTATCCATATCCATATCCTTATCCATATCTCTATCTCTATCTCTATCTCTATCATTTTGTCACTTGGAAAGGACAGTTGTTTAAAATCCATCTGCATGTGGACTTGGACAAAAAATTATGACTAGGCAGGATGCTGTATTCTGTCATTTGAAGTCATCACAGAATGATGGCAAATATAGCCTTGGGATCAGATATGTGAACAACGGGTTCTCAGTGTGGATGCCACTTCCAGAAGTCCATTCTGTGCCTGGGCAACAAAAAATCAGCTACCAGCTCTGCCGAAGTGGTGCGAACTGGCTGAATCCCACCACTGCTTGGGATTGATGAATGAATATTCAGAATATTCAGAAGCTCAATTTCATAATTTTTTTTGGGGGGGGGCACTTGGGAAAGTTTTCTTTATGCATCAGAAGTGTGGCATGATGAATAGGTAGTTTTGGGTTATAATAAATGATTGATAAATTGTGTTCTCTGAGCAGAAGCACAATTCTGCTATGTAGATGCCATTAGTAGAAGATTGTTTCTGCTTTTGTGGCATACTGGAATCTGGATGATGTAACAGCAGAACTACACTTTTCACATATCTAGAATTAGATACCTTCAGAAGTTTATTTCGTTAATCCAATTTCCTGATATAGGGTAGTCACACAGAAGGCTTACAAACAACGTCTTTCACCTAGATAGTCAACCAAGAATATATGATGGAAAACACCAACTTATTAAATGAATAATTAATTTAATTCAATTTATTATTACAGCCAAAGGTCAACACATCAATTAAACATTCAAATAAAACAAAACTAAACAGAACCAACACAAGAAGACATAGCAATATATTACAATTAATGTAATCTATCTCTATCTCTATCTCTATCTCTATCTCTATCTCTATCTATCTATCTATCTATCTATCTATCTATCTATCTATCTATCTATCTATCTATCAATCTATCTATATCTGAATGCACACGATGGCATAGAAAGAAGCTGACATGAACTTACAATTGGAAGAAAATGAGAAACTGATCCAAACTGAAATGGACATATTTATTCCTCTTTGCATTTCAAGGCATAATATGCCTCTCAGTAAAGAAAAGAAACGAATTTAGATGCAAAACTGAATACAAAACATAGCACAATGAATGTGTAGAGGTTAAGATGAAACTTTGCAAGCCTGCAGAACTTACTTTAAGTCAATGGCTTCCATAATTTTGTATTCTTCATGATTATCAAGGTCAACCCAACCATGTGGTTCATTTTTTGCACTTCATTAAAAAAATACCAAACAGCGAAATTATTTGTTATTGTATTTTTCCATCATAAGAAATATTATTAGGACTGTCTACATTAGTTAGCAGAATGTCTCAGACTCTCTCATGCTTTGTTCCTGGTACATTGTAAGAAGAGGCCTAGGAGAAATACATATCACTTGCCACTCTGCTGTTATTTTGTTAATTTGGAGGAGGAAATGCATACTTTCTGGATGCTTAATAAGGTCATGACTATAATAGTCAAAATGGCCTCAACATGTCCTACTGAAAGTCTATCTGCAGGTAGTTGTGTGTCCTGTACAGATATTTTAAACAACTGTATACTGCCAGCATTGAGAAACATCTCCAGTGTTAATGTGGTAATTGAAAGGTGCTTCCCTCCATGGATGATAATGTGCAGAGCAATCTTTCACACAAACTTAGCTGGAAGGCTTGGGTTTCAGCATTGGGATAGATGATAGCTACTGTGGCTAGGTAGAAAGATAGATACAAAAGATAAATAAAAAGCTGGAAAGATGGATGGATAATGTTGTGGATAAAACAAAATATTTTGGCTTAAGATCAAGTGTAGTGTGTGTCTGTGGGGTGTGTGTGTGTGTGTCTGTATAGTGAAACAATATATAAAGAAATCAGATTATTTTATTCCAGTTCTGATCTTCTGCAATGGTTTGAAATTATATTCATATGACTGATATCCATCCAAGTATCATTGCCACTGGCTTTTATTGGCATAACCAGGATGGTGGGAGGTTATCTTTAAGGGACATAATTGATCATTATGATTGTTTATCTTCATACAATCGAATATACTTCTTATCATATTATTTATCCTATTTATCATCAGAGGTAGACAATCTTACTATGGATAAAAACACTATTTAGCTCCTAGAAACAGCATTTTCTTGGTAGATATCTACATGTTTTATTTGAATTCTGATTTTCTCCTCTGTGTTGTCCTTATTATTTGTGGCTGAGGACTGGAAAGCAGGCTGTGAGTAAGTTGGCATAGATGCCACATAATACAATAGCAAAGAACAAATCTCCAGTCTATTTTCTCACATTTTGTCACTTGGAAAGGACAGTTGTTTAAAATCCATCTGCATGTGGACTTGGACAAAAAATTATGACTAGGCAGGATGCTGTATTCTGTCATTTGAAGTCATCACAGAATGATGGCAAATATAGGCTTGGGATCAGATATGTGAACAATGGGTTCTCAGTGTGGATGCCACTTCCAGAAGTCCATTCTGTGCCTGGGCAACAAAAAATCAGCTACCAGCTCTGCCGAAGTGGTGCGAACTGGCTGAATCCCACCACTGCTTGGGATTGATGAATGAATATTCAGAATATTCAGAAGCTCAATTTCATAATTTTTTTTTGGGGGGGGCACTTGGGAAAGTTTTCTTTATGCATCAGAAGTGTGGCATGATGAATAGGTAGTTTTGGGTTATAATAAGTGATTGATAAATTGTGTTCTCTGTGCAGAAGCACAATTCTGCTATGTAGATGCCATTAGTAGAAGATTGTTTCTGCTTTTGTGGCATACTGGAATCTGGATGATGTAACAGCAGAACTACACTTTTCACATATCTAGAATTAGATACCTTCAGAAGTTTATTTCGTTAATCCAATTTCCTGATATAGGGTAGTCACACAGAAGGCTTACAAACAACGTCTTTCACCTAGATAGTCAACCAAGAATATATGATGGAAAACACCAACTTATTAAATGAATAATTAATTTAATTCAATTTATTATTACAGCCAAAGGTCAACACATCAATTAAACATTCAAATAAAACAAAACTAAACAGAACGAACACAAGAAGACATAGCAATATATTACAATTAATGATGTAATCAATGGGTGAGCAAGGTCTGCCTAGTTTTACAGACACTATAACAAAACCTAGCTACCTTTGGAAAAACTGAATCATACTGACCTAACAATAAGAATACATTGAGTATAGTCTAATGCTGGATAAAAACATATAATAAAATGAATTATAAAAGATTATTTAAAAGATCTAAAATGTTTATTTGTGTTTCTGGCGAATCCCCAATGCTGCTGCGCAGAATCTAGCCACCTGCGCCATGATCACTGCCTGCTCGTCCTTAAGCAGCCACTGGAGATAAATACTTTCTGAATGACCAGGATACCTATCAATTATGGGGAAGATATGGTTTTTCCAAATAGCTCTATAGAAGGAACATCGAAGGAGTATGTGTCCAATGGTCTCCACCTCTCCTGAGCCACAGGAGGAGAGTCTTTCAGCCAATGGTGTCTTTTTATACTTGCCATACAGGATGGAAAGTATAATGGAAATGGAAATGTATAGCACCGTGCAAGCAATGAAAGCAATGAATTGGGTCCTCATTTTTTTTAAAAAAATAACATCTTTCTTTTTTTATTCCTGGTATTAGAATTTTAGTTCCCTCTTTGGGCATACCATAATTCTTTTCTAATCTAAACATCTGTATATAATTTCTGTGAAGCCATAGCAAAAATTATCATCAGAAGATAATCTTCAAATCTTCCCTTATCTGCTGTCTCTTATTACATTTTTTTATCCTGTTCTTTCTGAACCCCAAATTTGTTTAAAAGTCTTCTCTTCAGGCATTCCCATTGCCAATTGTAGCCAGACCTGGATAATCACAAAAAGAATTTCCAAACCTTACCCAGTCTTAATCATACACATTGCTAGCTTTATGAGTTAAATGGGAGGTCTCTAAATTTGATATGTAAAATAAATAAAATAAAAACGTGACTGATGCAACCTGCATACTGCAGGCATGTAACTGTAAGTTTGTTAATCATGTCTTTGAAACTAAATGTTCCCCTCTATAAATGCAAATAAGCTTGCTTGTTAGCCATGTCCTCCTACCTCTGAAAATGTTTAAGCTAACTTTCAAACAAATCAGTTGATACTTCTTTGCATATTTGTGTTCAATAAATATATTCTACTAAAAAGTATAAATATAAGTTACTAAAATTCACTTGTCAACATGTCCTATTGCCAATGCTATAAGATGCCTTAACATATGGGTATCAAAATGTGGACTAAATTTAGTCAGATGCCTGGAAAACAGATGAGATAGAGTTGCAATAATTTACAACATTAATATAAACGTCTGAAAAAAGGCTCTTTTTCTTTTTCTGGCATAGGCAAATGTGTACATTTCTGTGTTATTCAGTTTCCCATTTCCTCTTGACTGTTTTCCTTGTCTTCTTATGAGTTTATCAAAAACAACAAAAGTTATCATGGTACTGTAAATACATTTTCATCTCATTTTCCTTAATATACACATCTCTGTAAGATAATAAATATACTGTGGATAGGGAAGCACTATATTTTAGTCAAAGTGTGCAGTAGTAATTCGGTGAAGTATGATCATGGTGTTGCAGAAAACATTTGTTCATGAGTCAAAATGGATGGGAAACTTGATGATTTTTATATAACAGCCACAATTTCAGGTGGTGATTTAGAAATAGACACTACAGGGACATCAGAGAGGTCGAAACAGTCAAGATGCTGATGGGGTTACCCCTTTTGTACATGTGTCAGGGTCAAGAAGTTGGGCATCGGTCATCTTTTTATTTCTTCTGAAGTTGCTGCTGATACATTAGGATAAAACCCCCATGATCGTGACCGCTTTTTTTATCTGCACAACAAAACCACACTTTGCAAGAGTTAGGTTGAGAAAGAATGGATCAAAATCACACAGTGAGTTAATTATTCAGTGTGGACTTCCTGATCTCAGTTTTAACAACCACAATATACTAGCTTGTAGAATTGTTCATATTTCATAAGTTTTTCTGAAGAAGTACTTCAGACCTCACATGAAAACATCTTCTCCTGCTATTCATTAAAGCAGACTTGTTTCCACCCCCCAACCTTTCATATGACCCTGAAAAAAATAAGTCACCATTAAGAATCACAACAAAAGCGTATTCATTTAATGATTTGATTAATTAAAGTGATAGCATTTTTTCAGATGTGTGCAAAATCCTAAAAGGTAGACATACTTGTTTTAATAAATAGTGTTATGCTCATATGAGATCACTAGCAGTTCTTCCAAAAGAATAGGGAAGAATATGGAATTATGGTCTAAAATTAAATAAAACAACCACAATATGCAGTGATAGAAATTTATGAAATCTGACCCATATATGCCAAAATGAATCAGATCTAGCCCTTAGTAGCGCTCTTTTTGCATTACACCCCAAACATTCTTGATCCACATATCTACTGGTTAATGTGGCAATGTTGCAAGTATTGTAGTATGAGTTCAGTAATCAGCTTTTGTCTATCACTTTGGACTGTGTAACATTTGTAAAAATTCAGCAATATATATTTAAAAGAAAAGAAGAGGAAAAATAAAATCCTTACTTTGAAGGACACACACACCACAAAGAAGAGGGGGTTAAACTATTCTTCAAAGCACCAGAGGGTAAGACAAGAAACAATGGTTGGAAACTGATCAAAGAGAGAAGCAACCTGGAATTAAGGAGAAACTTCCTAACAGTGAAGACAATTAACCAATGGAACGGCTTGCCTTCAGAAATCATGGGTGCTCGATCACTGGAGATTTTTAAGAAGAGACTGGACAGTCACTTGTCTGAAATGGTATAGGATCTCCTACTTGAGCAGGGGGCTGGACTAGAAGACCTCCAAGGTCCCTTCCAGCTCTATTCTATTCTGTTCTGTTCTGTTCTATTCTATTCACATAAATGAATACATACAGCTTTTTTTTTATTCTGAGTATTTTTTACATCAGTGTTCTAAATCTAAGGGTACATTGAAATATCATAGTACTTGTAATAATAGTTCTGGAATTAAAGAGAAAAAAAATCACTTTTTCCTTAGGCCCTATATGTTCCCAGTCAAATTGGGCATGAGAAAAAAAAAACTTCACTGAGTCACATGTAGGCTCAAATGGTGATGTAATAAATATGTAGGAACTCAGCATTATTTGCATATACATGCATACACACAGACACACAAAATTACATACTAAAGATTAGCAGCTCTATCACAACACAATCCTGGACATAGTTACCAGGATTAAGCTGCTCAGATTAGAATAATGTTTTCTTCTGGCACTTGTGCTGAAATCTGTTACCAAGAATTCAGTTGTATAACAGAACATTCTTTGAGAAAAAGCGTAATGCACCTGTTATGTGATTTTCAGTTTGTTTTAAAATGTAACTAATAATAGAAAGGGTTCCATTTGAATTGCTAATATCCAGGGTGCATTTGATGGTTTTCCTCATTCACTGCTTAATTTGTCATGCTCAGACAAAAATCTTGAAAGCTTTGTTATTCCCTCTTTTGTTGACAAGGACAGGTAGAGCTGATCAAATTCTGTGGTGTTCTGGCAGGTGACATCCTTACTTCTGGTCTGAAGGACATTTCTGAACTTTGCTTCTTTGTGTCCCTCCCCCCCCCTACATTATACCACCTTGTACCAAATTCACAGTGCTGGCGAGGAAATAACCATCAAGTGATCACACTGGTAATTTGTTGAAATGGGTGATTCTGCCAAGTTTCATTTAATTTCTCTGCCTTGCAAATTTCAAAAACAAGAAAGCAAATAAATTTCTTGGCTTGTGTCAAGTGACTTAGATTCCCTTCAACAGAGATCTGCACTCTGGATGTGATGTGATTATGTTAGGCATATGGTGATAGCCTATCTAGTTGGGTTGAAAATATGTAAACTATGATGTTGTGTCTTTAAGATGTTAATTGGCTGATGGGTGTGTAAGTGTTCTCATGGCCATAAGAGGGAGCTAGGAACGTAGTTTCTCTCTCTCTGCTCTCGCTGTTTTTCACTGTTACTCTGATACTCCTATTGTTGGTTTACTACTGTGTTAAAACTGAACAACTGTGTTTTTGACCTCTGGACCGGTAAGAAGACTTTGTATTTGGATTACTACTTGGACTGTTACTATTGTGTATGACCTGGACTGTTTATTTTTGACCGTGGTTTGTTTTTCAACCACAAAGTGAAATATTTTTCTGTTTATCACAACTCAGTGTCTCTTGTGGTTACTGTGTGACTATTACTGCTCTCAGTACCCTTCATTGTCTGTGCAAATTCTTGTAGTTCAAGGAGACCTCTGCACACTTACTGACAGATTATCTTCATCAGAGCATTAACGTCCCCCCAGGGCTAGATGAAGAGCTTCCAGGGTAGATGTTTCCAGGGTACACTGCAAGATTTATCACATGCAAGCACCTAGCCTGAGATACCCTTAGTGGACATAGCCATAGGACTGCCTTGCAGGCCAGTGGCCTGAGTGAACTTGTTGAGGGCACCTCTGGCTGGGAGGAGTGGTTCCATTAAGCATTAGTGGATTATTTGCAACATTTGCTGAAACCCCCCAGATTGCAAATTCTTCAGGCACTGCTGCAGAAATTGGTTCCTCTCAACCATGAAATACTCTTGAGTATGAAAGACAAGGGGCTGAGAAGCAGAACAACCCATGAAAGTGTGGTTGCTTCATCTTTTCCTTATAAACAAGAAGTTTCACTAGCTAGCAAAGCAGCTTAAATCTTCAAAGATTTGCATAAACCCATGATTTGCACATAAATCCATATATATATATATATATATATATATATATATATATATATATATATATATATATATATATATATATATATGTGTGTGTGTGTGTGTGTGTGTGTGTGTGTGTGTGTGTGTGTGTTTTCTGAGGTTTTCGCGGGTGTTTGTATGTGGATCTTTGGTCATTCGGGTTTTTCCCCGCGTAGAATTGAAGGTGTAGGAGCAACGTTTCGACGGAATCCCATCCGTCATCCTCAGGCTGGTGGCTTCAGCTTCCTTCTTCTGGGAGAAGCATGTGGTAGTGGCTGTTTGTTCTTATATGTATATATATATATATATATATATATATATATATATATATATATATATTCCAAACAACTTTGTTCATGTATAGCTCAATATGCAAGTTTTCCAAACAAAATTTTATTAGATTTTTTGCATGCTCTTTCTCCAAACATATACATTCACAATTTGTACTTTTACCTAATGTACATGTTTTTTTTATTAGAATAAACTAATGCACATTATTGCACACAGTAATTTTATGGGTCAACCTGTAGTGGATAGAATGAAAGTTATATCTGAGTGTCATTCTGAAGCTAACAGTTAGAACAGAGTAATAAAATAACAAAATAGCAGAGTTGGAAGGGACCTTGGAGGTCTTCTAGTCCAACCCCCTGGTCAGGCAGGAAACCCTACACCATTTCAGACAATGGTTGTCCAAACTCTTCTTAAAAACCTCTGGTGTTGGAATAGCCACAACTTCTGGAAGCAAGTTGTTCCACTGATTAATTGTTCTAACTGTCGGGAAATTTCTATTTAGTTGTAAGTTGCTTCTCTTTTTTTATTGAAAAGTTTTAAGATACATTTTTAAAAACATAAACTCCCTCCCTCCCCCTCCCCTCCCCCTTACCCTCCCTTACCCTCCCCCCCCGACTTCCCAGAGCTGAATACAGGGTATAAACTTTGCAAACTTAAGCTAAAATATGCTAACTAACTAAAAAAGACACATTAAATTCTATCGCACTTTAACTCTCCTTAAACATACTGTAACTAAATTACTAACAAATAATAACTAATAATACATCATATAAAACTAATACTTATTCAAATGCTAAATGAAACTTTTTAGTCCCATATTTATTCTGAATATATTCGATCCATCTTCTCCATTCCACAATGTATCTCTGTTGCGATTGTTCTTTCAAATATGCTGAAATCTTTGCCATTTCTGCCAGGTTTGAAACTTTCAAAGTCCACTCTTCTATAGTAGGCAGTTCCTCCTTCTTCCAATATTACGCTACTAAAAGTCTTGCTGCCGTAATTAAATTCAACATCAGTTTAGTATCTATAACAGTACAATCTGTAATGATACCCAACAGAAATAACTGTGGAGAAAACCTTACCTTTTTCTTAAATATCTTCTGCATGTTCCACCAAATTTTAATCCAAAAAGCTTTGACTTTTTTACAAGTCTACCATATATGATAATAAGTTGCATCCTCACAACCACACCTCCAACATTTAGGCTGGCAGTTCGGATACATACTTGCTAATTTTTTAGGATCTAAATGCCATCTATAAAACATTTCATAAAAATTCTCTCTTAAATTTTGAGCCTGAGTAAATTTTACATTTCTGACCCATATCTTTTCCCAAGTATCCATTGTAATAACTTCCTGAAAATTCTGGGCCCACTTTATCATACAGTCTTTAACCAGTTCTGTTTCTGAATCTATTTCTATCAGTGCATTATATATCCTTCTTATATGTGCTTGACCTTGATCTCTAATTTGTTTTACCAAATTTCCATCAGTTATTGAAATACCAACTTTCTGATCTTTTTTCCATCTAGCTTGTAACTGCCCATACTGGAACCAAGTTTGTACTATTTTCCTTTCTTTTAAAATATTATATCACTTTAATTGCCATACATTCCTTTCCATCCTAAGAATTTCTTTATATGTAATCACATCATGTTTAAATCCCACGTTTATATTTTCTATTGCATGTTTAGGTATTGCCCAAATTGGTATTTTATAATTTAACTTGTGTCAGTATTTTCTCCATACTCGCAAAAGAGCATACCTTAATATATGTATCTTAAAAACATTATCCACTTTCTTGTCATACAATAATTATGCATGCCAACCAAATAACAAATCATAACCCTCAATATTCAATAATCTCCCTTGTGTTAAATTAAACCAATCACTAATTGATGATAAAGCAGCAGCCTCATAATATAATTTAAAATTGGGCATTTTAAGACCACCTCTTTCACATACATCTTGCATTATCTTAAATTTAACTCTTGGTATTTTCCCTGCCCAAACAAATTTATTAATACCTTTCTGCCATTCCTCCAAATTTGAATCTTTTTTAAGTATAGGTATCATTTGAAACAAAAATAAAAATTTTGGCAAAACATTCATTTTTACTGCTGCAATTCTTCCCAGTAAAGATAATTGTATTTTTTTTCCAACTAACTCTTTTTGTATTTTTGACCATAACAATTCATAATTATTTTTATATAATTTTGCATTTGAAGCTGAAAGATATACCCCCAAATATTTAATCTTTTTAATTATTTCAAATCCAGTTAGCTCTTCTAAAACAACCTTTTGTTCTGTAGTCATATTTTTAGACAGAATTTTAGTTTTTTGCGTATTTATCTTAAATCCAGAAACTTTTCCATATGACATTATTATCTCCATCAAGTCTACAACTGAGTAAGTCGGTTGACTTAATGTAATAACCAAGTCATCCGCAAACGCTCTCAATCTATAATCTTGATCTCTTATTTTAATTCCCTTAATTTTATTTTAGTGTCGTATCTTAATCAATAATATTTCCAATGTTAAAACAAACAACAAAGGTGACAACGGACACCCCTGTCTTGTACCCTTTTCAATATTACATGCTTCTGTCAAACTACCATTGATTATTATTTGAGCTGTTTGCTTCTGATATATTGCCCTAATAGATTGTAAAGTATTATCCCCAAACTCCATTTTCTCCAGTACCTTAAATAAAAATTGCCAGTCCAATTGGTCAAAGGCTTTTTCAGCATCCAAAAAAATCAGCGCTGCAGAGACCTGGTTATTTCTTTCCAAAAATTCCAATAAATCTACAATATGTCTCACATTATTCTTCATTTGTCTACCACTTATAAATCCTGTTTGATCACTATGAATCATTTGCTGCATTACCTTCATTAATCTATTTGCTATTTTTTTGCAAATATCTTATAATCAGTATTTAAGAGCGATATTGGCCTATAATTTTTGGTTTGGGTAAGATCTTGATCTTCCTTCGGAATCAGCGATATGAAAGCTGTTTTCCATGATGGAGGCACTTCTCCTCCAGATTGGATTGTTCTAAATAATTCTTTTAAAGGTTCTACCATTTCTAACTGTAAATCTTTATAGTAGACGGTAGTCAAGCCATCTGTTCCTGGTGCTTTCCCCACCTTTAATTGTTTAATTGTTAAAATAATTTCTTCAGCATTTATCAGTTGGTTCATTTCTTCCCTTTGCTCTTGTGTAAGAACAGGGATATTCACTTCTTGTAAATATCTATATCTACACCTTGAATCTTATCCCAAACATATAACTTAGAATAAAATTCAACAAAGGCCTTTTTAATAAGATTTTGCTGAAACACCTCTTTGCCCTTGTATTCTATTCTATCTATATTATGTGACCTTTGTTTCTTCCTTAACAAATAAGCTAACCACCTACCCGGCTTATTAGCATTACAAAAAGTATTATGTTTAACATACCGTAAATTGATTGCCACTTGATCTGCCATCAACATATTAAACTGACCTCTTAACAAAGTAATTGCCTCTTTAATCCTCTTGTCAGGTGAATTCAAAAATAAAGCCTTCTCTTTCTTCTTAATTTCCTCTTCTAACTCTTTTTGCTTATATTCCAATTTACGCCTATATTTATTATTCAAATATATTAACACCCCTCTCATATAAGCTTTACTTGCATCCCAAACCATTTCAATAGAGGTACCCTTATGCATGTTTATATTAAAAAAATCTTTCATCTGTTTTTTACATTCATCCACGTTTTCTTGATATCTAAACAGATTTTCATTCAATCTCCAAGACCTCCTATCTCCACTCTCTTTTTCCAGTTCCAACCATACTGGACTATGATCTGATAGAGTTCTTGGACATATCTTAATCTTCTTAATCCTAGAAAAAAAATCATTAGTAGTTAATACAAAATCAATCCTGGAAAAGGATTGATGTCTATCGGAAAAAAGGTAAAATCTTTTTCTTTCAAATTTATTTCTCTCCAAACATCTCTCAATTCCCAGTCATCTTTCATCTCAAAAAAGGATTTAGGCAATTTAGCATGATTTGGTATACTTTTGAGAAAACCTTTTTTGTCTTTCTGTGTGTCCAGGACACCATTCCAGTCTCCCATCAAAATACATGATTTATAATCCCATTGAATTATCTTACTATGTAAAAGTTTATAAAATTCTCCTTGCTGTTGATTAGGAGCATATAATCCAACCAAAATTATTTTCTTGCCTTCTATTAACAGTTCAATTATAATATATCTTCCTTGTTTATCTCTTTCAATTAAATTGGCTGTTAAATTCTTCTTCACGTAAATGACTACTCCATTTTTCTTATCTGGAGCAGATGCACTTATCAGATATTTTTGATCAGCTGCATGAATGTGTGTTTCCTGTAAACAAATAACATCATTTTTAAATTGTTTCAAATACTGAAATACTTTCTTTCTCTTGTGCGGCGAATTTAAGCCATTAACATTCCAGGTTAGAAACTTTGTCGCCATCTTTTGCGACCTGAAGCTTTCGGAGCACCTCTTGCAAAACCACCTGCACCTGCTTCTTTGGTTTCGCTCCTCCCACTGCTTCACTATAAGTAAGTTCTTGAGATATGATTGTAGCTTTCTGTTGTTCTTGTTCTTGTCTCATTCATCTAATTGCAGCCCGTGTCATCCTTTGTTCTTTAACCTCTTCTGATGATGTCTGGGACTGCACATCTTCTGAAGTTTGCTGAGATTCTTTGACCTGCTGCAAAGTAACTCCTTCAGCTCCTTGTATACTCTCCACTTGAGTCTGGCGCTCTCCTTCGTCCTTCCTTCCTTTAAATTCTGGAGATGGCGGAGGACCTGCCTTCAATATGTTAGAATAAAAATCTCGTGCCTTCAACACTGTATTAAGAGGATATCTCATGCCAGCATAATTCACCACCAAGCCTACTGGAATCTCCCATCTAAACTGAAGCTGCTGTTTCTTTAATTCATCTGCCAAAAAAGCAAATTCTTTTCTTCTCCTTAAAATTCTTGGAGGAATCTTTTTCAGAATTAATACTTCTTGCTCAGCAACTTTAAATCTATTGTTGTAAAAGGCTTGGATAATCACGTTTCTAATTGATCTCTTTGTAAAATAAATCACCACATCTCTAAGTAATTTTCTTTGTTTGGCAATCCAAGAATTGACACGAAATATTTTGTCTATATCCTCCATAATATCTTCTGCTTGACGCTCCAGAATCAGTTTGAGGGCTTGTGCCAATAACTCTTTCAAGTTTTCCTTTGGATCCTCTTTCAATCCTCTAATCCTCAAATCAAACTCCATATCTCTATATTGTATCATAACTACATCATCTTCATCAATCTTTTCCATCATGTTTTCAGCTTCCAACATTTTAGTATCCAATATCAAATTATTTTGATTCAGCTCTTCCACACGATAATCCAGGCGCTCAATACAGACTGCAAGCCCTTGAAATGCAGCTAAAATGTCTGCTCTTATTTCAGTATTCTTCTCCTCAATAAGTTCAGCTATTTGCTGGGATTGTATTTTTAATGCATCTTGTAAGTCTTTTAATGTTTATGCAGGTACGGGTGCCACAGGAGGAGGCATCAAAACCTGTAATGAAGAATGCTGAACTGGTGAAGCACCAGCACTTCTAGGAACAGAAGCTTTGGTTGATTTAGAAGCAATCTTAACACCCAGTTAATTTCCACTGCGCACTTCACTTTCCACACCGCTTGCAACTTTTTCTTTCAAAGTAAACCAGAGTTAAAGTTCAAATACTTGCTGTTCCAATATTCTCCTGCACAGCTCTGCCTGCATCCAAGTAATCCAAAGTTAATTGTTGATTGCAGGGATGGTTGCAGCATCCTGCTCCGCTCCAAAGCCTTGGAGAAGAGGAGTCCCCAAGTCCGGAGCAAATTCAGGCTTCAGGGGGGGGCTCTCACCCTTCAACCCCCAGAATTTAAGCTCTGGGGGTTTAGGGGAGCTCTACCCCTACCTGAATGCTCACCCACCCCTCTTCTCCCGCAGAGAGGGTTTCCAAACCGCAAAACAGCTGATCGTCACTGTATTAGCAGTTCCAATGGAAAACAACGGGACTGACGGCCAGAACGGCCGCCATCGATGGAGCCTTGCCACCCAGAAGTCCCGTAAGTTGCTTCTCTTTTTGATTAGTTTCCATCCATTGTTTCCTGGCCTGCCTTCAGGTGCTTTGGAAAATAAGTTGACCAATCAATTGCAAAGTCTTCTGGTCTGCTTATCTCTCCCTCCTCCAGTCCCCCAAAGTGAGTCAGAATTATTCAGAATACTTATGACATTAGTATATATAGTATCAGCCCACCACCTTGTTCCCGATAGCCTTTGGAGGTGAAGTATATTTAAAATGCTTTAGGAAGACGACGAATCAACTCATTCTCCCAATACCTCATGCAAAAGCTCCTAAATTGCCTTCTGGAGTATATCATTAATATCTAGAGGACATAACATAATACAAATAAATGTATTCTCTCACAGTTATATATTGTTAGAATTAATAGGTTTCTTAATGCTCCCACCTTTTATGTTGAATTGTGACTCTTATATCAAGGTTATTCAAAATTCTATGACTTAGCCCATGTTTCCTCAAGACTGAATAATCTCTGAATGAAAATCTATACCACAAATCAAACCAGGATTTGATGGAAAGGACCGCGCTTTCAAAGTGAAATGAGAATTTATGTATGTATGTATGTATGTATGTATGTATGTATGTATGTATGTTCATGTCATGAATGTGTGCAGGATTGATTTTTTTCATTTAATTACCATTACAAAGGGGTAGAGTTGAAGATTTCCCCAAGTTTCATTGCAAATCTTGTGTTAGGTTAACATCCATTTGCCATTTCAAAGGGACAAAGAATTACACTACTAATTTCCATCAATTGGCTAAATTTCCCTGAGGAACTTTTGTGGGCTATTTATTTTCGTTCTACTTAATTTCATGGATTTGTTCAAAATTTCTGCATACATCACTTCTACTTCTTCATTTCTTAAAAGTTCTTGGCCTGCTCAGCAAATTACACAACACATAATACTTGGGAGTGGGAAGCAGGAAACAAACTAATCTAGATGTTTAGTTTGGACAGATATTATCAGTGGTGTTTCTTAGGGATTTTCTCAAAGCACCATTAACCATGCCTTCTTTTGCATCAGCAACTTCAGATTCTGTCAACTTTGTGCTCCAGTAAAAAAACATGATGCATAAATAATGCCTTCAAAATTGATAAACAGCATAGGATCCAGGATAGGATTTGCTTCACAAGCCTAACTGAAATTAATCATTTTTATTATTTTTTAAAGCAAAGCTTCCCAGTAGTAAAGACATTTAAATTATTTAATGAAACCAGACAGAATATTAATTCTGAATATCTGAAAATACTGACTCCTTCAGCTTTTCACTGTATCTTAAGCATGATATGCCATGCCTAAATTACCACCAATCAAAGTTCATCCAATAAAAGGCAGGCCCTTAGTTTGTATTTCTTGCCTTCTGGAACCAACATGCTTTACTTTCAATAACCACCTTTAAAGTAACAACAAGCAGTTGTGTTTTAGGAATCATTTGTTACTCAGTTGGAGTGCTGAACCACACAAAGCTTTAACCTTCTGGATTTACAGGTGAAACTTGAAAAATTAGAATATCGTGCAAAAGTTCATTTATTTCAGTAACGCAACTTAAAAGGGGAAACTAATATAAGAGATAGACTCATTACATTCAAAGCAAGATAGTTCAAGCTGTGATTTGTCATAATTGTGATGATTATGGCTTACAGCTCATGAAAACCCCAAATCCACAATCTCAGTAAATTAGAATATTGTGAAAAGGTGCAATATTCTAGGCTCAAAGTGTCCCACTCTAATCAGCTAATTAAGCCATAACACCTGCAAACGGTTCCTGAGCCTTTAAATGGTCTCTCAGTCTGGTTCAGTAGGAACCACAATCATGGGGACGACTGCTGACCTGACAGTTGTGCAGAAAACCATCATTGACACCCTCCATAAGGAGGGAAAGCCTCAAAAGGTAATTGCAAAAGAAGTTGGATGTTCCCAAAGTGCTGTATCAAAGCACATTAATAGAAAGTTATGTGGAAGGGAAAAGTGTGGAAGAAAAAGGTGCACAAGCAGCAGGGATGACCGCAGCCTGGAGAGGATTGTCAGGAAAAGGCCATTCAAAAGTGTTGGGGACTTTCACAAGGAGTGGACTGAGGCTGGAGTCAGTGCATCAGACGGGTCCTGGACATGGGCTTCAAATGTCATATTCCTCTTGTCAAGCCGCTCCTGAACAACAAACAATGTCAGAAGTGTCTTACCTGGGCTAAAGAAAAAGAGACCTGGTCTGTTGCTCAGTGGTCCAAAGTCCTCTTTTCTGATGAGAGCAACTTTTGCATCTCATTTGGAAACCAAGGAACCAGAGTCTGGAGGAAGAATGGAGAGGCACACACTGCAAGATGCTTGAAGTCAAATGTGAAGTTTCCACAGTCTATGTTGATTTGGGGAGCCATGTCATCTGCTGGTGTTGGTCCACTGTGCTTCATTAAGTCCAGGGTCAACACAGCCGTCTACCAGGAGATTTTGGAGCACTTCATGCTTCCTTCCGCAGACGAGCTTTATGGGGATACTGACTTCATTTTCCAGCAGGACTTGGCACCTGCCCACACTGCCAAAAGCACCAAAACTTGGTTCAATGACCGTGGGATTAATGTGCTTGACTGGCCAGCAAACTCACCTGACCTGAACCCCATAGAGAATCTATGGGGCATTGCCAAGAGAATGATGAGAGACATGAGACCGAACAATGCAGAAGAGCTGAAGGCCACTATTGAAGCATCCTGCTCTTCCATAACATCTCAGCAGTGCCACAGGCTGATAGCTTCCATGCCACACCACATTGAGGCAGTAATTGCTGCAAAAGGGGCCCAAACCAAGTACTGAGTATATATGCATGCTTATACTTTTCAGAGGTCTGATATTGTTCTATGTACACTCCTTGTTTTATTGATTGCGTGTAATATTCTATTTTACTGAGATTGTGGATTTGGGGTTTTCATGAGCTGTAAGCCATAATTATCACAATTATGACAAATCATGGCTTAAACTATCTTGCTTTGCATGTAATGAGTCTATCTCATATATTAGTTTCCCCTTTTAAGTTGCATTACTGAAATAAATGAACTTTTGCACAATATTCTAATTTTTTGAGTTTCACCTGTACAGTTACAGCCTGGACAAATTAAACCTTACATATCCTGACCTTTACAGAATAAGTTGGAGTAGTATGTGACAAAGGACCTTACTGGTCTAAGTTAAATGTTATTGTTAGATAGAGCATGGGTTGTAAAACCATGTGGTTTTAGTGTTCAAACATCCTGCAATATTTTCATACCTGGATATTATGAGGAGATCCCACAGATTCCTTTACACCAGAGTCCTAATTCAGAGCCTTGGTGGAGCAGTGGGCTAATGCCTCCTTAAGTAACACCAGCTGCCTGCAATTAGTGCAGGTTCGCATCCCACCAGGCTCAAGGTTGACTCAGCCTTCCATCCTTCTGAGGTAGGTAAAATGAGGACCCAGATTGTTGGGGGCAATTAAGCTGACTTTGTAATAATGCCGCTTGGGGTGTGTGTGAAAGCCCTAATAAGCAGGCATATACATAGAATGAAGGCTACTGCTAAGCTTGTAAGCCGCCCTGAGTCTTCGGAGAAGGGCGGGATATAAATGGAATTAAAATAAAAATAAAAAATAAATAAAAATTCCAATTAAAGCAGCAGATAAACAAGTATAAGATAAGACAATAGTAAGAAGAGAACAAGACCTGGGTTGTTTGTCTACATAATTCAAAGGTAAGAAAATATATGTATGGCTCCTGTCTTAATGTCTTGCAGATTTCAATCTCTGAATCCTGATTCAAGCTGATATGATCTCCATCTAAGTTCAAAGTGAAAATCAGATTTTAAAAAGTTACCAATCATGTGAAAGATGTATCAATACTATCTGAACATTTCCTTTTGAGAGGAAGGCACAATTATCACCTTAAAATATTCCAGAATATTGTTCAAACAATTTCAACTATAGCAGTTTGGAATGGAACACAGTAAAATGTTATTTACGTGGAATATACAAAGTCCCTTTGTCACTTTTGGAGGGAAGCCAGTGTATGTAAATGTCCTGAAAGTGAGGTTTGAGAATCATATTCACTGGTGACTATGCCCAGTTAATAATACAAGACTATACAAGTGCCATCGTGGTTAGGGTCTAGAAGCAGCTAAATTAACAGAGGCTTCAGCGAAGAACAGCAGGCCTTGTTTATATTTTGAAGTAAATGAAACAACACAGATTACAATTAGAAGGGTCCCCACTGAGATTATCTGAAGTTACTCTACTACTACAGTATATACTGTATGTCATGGATAGAATCTTGCCCAGAGAAAATTAGGGTTAGGTTCCAGAATTTAAAATCAGTTAATTGTATCACTTTAAACCCCCCAGTAAATGTCTTCCACATCTCCCTTTGACTCTTAGGTATTGCTGTTAAGGACAAAATCTGATCTCTAGCACTCAGATTGTCCTGAAAGACAGAAAAAGAAGGCAAAACCAAAGGCTTTTAGGTGCTTTCCAATTGCTGATGCCCAATAGCCCTGAGTTCCACCTTTAAATCTTCCACCAGTGAATTTTCTAATCCTTGGAATTCAACCTTGCCTCCACTGATTTGTTGTTTAAAAACTGAATTTAAATGTTTTATTCCTCTAACACTTTTTGGACTTTTCCAATTTTTCTTCCATTTGAATCTACTGTAAATCTAAATGTAAATGTTTTAAACATTTTATATTTTATATGTATATTTATTATAGTTTTATTTATTATATTTATTTCTGAATATCAATCTTACTTGAATCCCCACAAAGAATCAACTGATTGATTCTACAGCTCATCTTCAGAAAACATGGGATCTGATTATTAAAAAGCACCAAATACTGTTATAAACTCAGCATTATCCATCTTCTTACTATGTGAATCCAGTTCCCACCACCTGCTTCTACAAACAATGCTGGGGGGGGGGAAATAGTCCTGCCTATCAGTTTCTTCAACAAATTTTGAACATCTCGTTATATAGCACTAAAGAAATAATTATTTAGTGGAAAGATCTACGTAGGAGAAAGTATATTTTGTGGAAATACTGATTATTTTGATTTATTTGTTAATGTGAAACATGCTTCTTTTTTTCTCAAATAACTGAAAAAGATTAGAGCCCTCCAGTGGCCAAAAGAATACTTCTGTATTTCCAATGATCTGCTTGATTGCTTGTTTTCATTACTAAAATATTACTTTTAAAAATGTTCTCGGTGTGTGTGTTTCACCACTGATATTTTTTAATGAAACTAATACAATTGTGGCTATCCATTTGTTAGCTCAAATTCATTCTCTCTTTCCAGCTTGCATGTCCAATCTGACGATGTAGTAATTGCATAATAATTTAAATGAGTAATATAAAATTATTTTCTTTCCTAGCTCATATTTTGCATGATAAATGAAAGCGTTGTTGAATGCATGACTTCAATAATCCTCTCTAGGTGCTATTTGGGAAGCTGAAACAATTCAATGGCTTGGAGTCTATAGGAGCCACATTTTCTTTTAAAAAAAAGTTTTATCATCATATTTTTTAATGAATTTATTCCCCATCTTTCTGAGAAAGCAATATCCAGAGTGGTTTACAGCAATAAATCATACAAAGTTTATATACTTAGCCATATGCACATGGATATGCACATAAAATCTATATGTTTCATATATAAATAGTTAACAGGTAAGTGCTTTAAAAAAGTGGTGTACTTTTATTAAGTCTAAATACTGGAAGAATGGGAAGCAAATTAACACCTTTAGAGAATGTTTTCTTTAGCTGGTGAGCTACCCGTCAGGACTCTCATTTCCATTTGCTTGATTGTTGAGCTTCTAGAAATGGGGGCATCTTCAGAAGGGCTCTCCTACTGATCTTAATAAACAGGCAGAGTCATAGAAGAAGGGATCACACATATAATTATATAATAATTGGATTGTCTTGAGGGACGACAAGAGACAGCAGGCATGGTTCAAAACAACGCGTTTATTGGGCAGAGGTCCCGGGCGAAACAACGTCGGGAATCCCCCGTATTTATAGTCAACAGGAACAACAACAACAACGTCAAGAACCAATAAACAAACAGGGTTCTCCCGCCAACAGGAACGCCCAATAAGAGAGAGACCGGCTAAAGGTAGGCGCGGCTGAAACGACTTGTTGCCGGGGCCAGCTGGCAGCTTTGACAGCTCCGGTAGAGCTGCGCATGCGCGGCTCTCTGAGTTTGACAGCTGTCAGTGCACTGCGCATACGCAGCAGTTTGACAGCTGTCAGAGTCGGCCGGTTTGACAGCTGTCAGTGTACTACGCATGCGTGGCAGTTTGACAGCTGTCAGAATCGGCCGCTAGCCGCGTGTGTGGGGGGGGATTGCCGCGGCAGCCTTTTGACGGCTGTCAACGGCTGCCGGGGATCCCTTATAGATGTGAGGGGGGTTGTTTGTGTATGAATATGTAACAATAATCTAGATTATTTAGGCCAGAGGTGTCCAACCTTGGCAACCTTAAGTCTTGTGGACTTAAACTCCCAGAATTGGAAGTCCACAAATCTTAAAGCTACCAAGGTTGGACACCACTGATTTAGGCCCTTGATAGTCACCACCAACACTTAAATGTTTCTGGTAGGCATTTGGTATCCAGTCAGATCTTTTACTATATGTATCATATGAACCCTGCATTATGCACAAGTAGTTGCCTGGCTGCTACCTTTTGCCCCAACTGCAGTTTTAAGAATAGCCCCAAGTAAAGTATATTGTAATAATCACAATGGATTGTAACCAAGCCATGAATAATTGTCACCACATCCTAGGGTCAGAGTTGGTAAACTAGCTATAATTGTGCAAAACTGTTTTTAACCGCAACTGTCACTTGTAAATCCAGTGGCAGGTGCGGGGGTCAAGGAGCACTCATAAATGGGAAAAAATGCTGTTTCAAAAACATTTTTATCTCAGTCCCAGAGTTTAAGTTCCTTCTTACCAACAGCACCTCTGTCTGGTTTGATCTTTGTCAGAGCCTTTGTGGAGATAAGCTGCAGACTCCTTTTTTTTAGAATTAGAAAATAGGAAGCTGTATATCTAAACAATTCTCAACATACTGATGGCCTCCTACCCCAAAACTCCACAGAATGTCTACGAGGTCTTTCATATAGATGTTAAACAAAATAAGAGACAATTTAGATGTCAAAAGTGGGTGCTCAGCACCTCTTTTTTGAGCATGGCCCCTAGAAAGGTCTAGAAGCCACTTCAGAATAAGGAGAAGACTAGTTTTGGTTTATAAACACAGGTCTAGGGCTTTTTCAAACAAGCACTAATCCTACAGTTATAAAGGAGTCCAACTAAGAGCTTCAGAAAGAGCCAATAGATAGGCAGAGGCTTCTGCAGAAGCCAAGTATCTATTTTCCTTCTGCAAACTATGCCAAAATAATGATGAAGGACAGGTTCCTCCTTCATGCTATCAGCTATTAGCTGTTAATTACTTTGGGATTTTCTTGCAACTTTAACATGTATTTTTATAGCTATTGTATTGTATGCTGGTCTTGTATAGTGTTTGGACTTGGACCATAAATACATTTTTATTGATTGATGAAGGGCACTGCCCAGTGACTGTCAAAGCACCATTATGGCCAACTCGTAGGTGTTTCTATTAAAGATATTTTTTATTTTATTTTTATTTTTTTTACATTTGGGCTTTAGGGATTGAAAATGGCAAAAGACTCCAGCTAGTTTCAGAATACCACTTCTTTGGTTCTGGCCTTCACTCATCTGAGCTGCATTGGCTTCCGGTTGCCCTCCGGGTGAGATTCAAAGTGCTGGTGATGACCTATAAAGCCCTAAATGGCTTGGGTCCTGGATATCTGAGGGAACACCTGCTGCCAGCATCAAGTTCCCTTCGTCCAGTGCACTCACAGAGGGAGGGTCTTCTCAGGGTGCCGCTGGTAAAAGATTGCCGGCGGATAACACCCAGGGAGAGGGCCTTTTCTGTGGGTGCGCCTACCCTCTGGTATCAGCTGCCCGTGGAGCTCAGGACTACCCCTGACCTATGCTCATTCCGCTGGGACCTGAAGACTTGGCTCTTTGAGCTCTCTGACCCAGGCTGAGAATTTTAACTGGGGTTTTATTTTCAGGGATAATTTAATCTTTTAATTCTCATTAACTTTGTATTTTATATTGATGTGATTTTAAAATGCCCTGTAAACCGCCCTGAGTCCTTCGGGAAAGGGCGGTATATAAATCTAATAAAATCTAAATCTAAATCTAAAATCTGTCTATTAAACAAAAAGGTAGACTCCCATGCAGTTCTCAACAGGAAGAGTCTGTGTGAAATGACAACTAGTTCTTTGTGGGAACATGGGCATATTAGAATATAAATGCCTGGGGATAAAAAATCACCAGACGTTTTAGGGGATGTTTTTCAGACAGTGGAAACAATTGTTGGTTGGCAGGGAAGGCAAAAGGATTAGAAGGCTGTCTCCTTTCTCCTTTTAACAAGGATAACATTTGTTAACAAAACGTGCTGATAAGTGCAGCCAGTTTCCAAGGATATTTCTTTGAACCTTTTAGCATCTGAGATATTCATATGCAGCCAACAGAAATGCTATACAGTCAAAGCACACTGCAGTTCTATTATGTGTAATACAATTATGACACACAGATGGGTACAGCAAAAGAACAGGAAGAGAGGGAGGGAAAGTTAATTTGATTGTTCCACTTTGGAAATATAGATCTCACATTTTGTCTCTCAAGCTATTTAGAGAGGTGATGTTGCTAAGATATTTATTTATTTGGTTGATTTATTTCCAATTCAGAAATAGGCTATTTGTCAGATTCTTTGTCTTTGTTAAGGGCAATCTAGGTTACACTCAGCTTCTGGTAATCTGGTTAGCTGGTATGTGCATGTATTTATATACAGTGCTTTTTTTGTCATAGAACGCACCGGAACGGGGTTTCGATGCCTTTTTTTGACAGATTTTCCAAGTTTTAAAAGTAACTTTTGAAAATTTGATGTTTGGTCCATGTGGACTTGAATTGCCCTGTCGAGCGTAGCAGCTCAGCTGCAAAATCATTAAAACGGTGCATGCAAGCTGCTGGTGTGTCAAGTCCGATGCATGCATACTTCATCTGCATTGGTTGTGATGGCACTGCTTGGCTTGTGGCACTGCTCAGCTTGAGACTGGTCATGCAGTTGCACACTGAGTGCTTACTGGAGGCGGTGACCATTATGTTTCATTACACAACTGACATATGTGGGTGTGTATACAGTAATTGACTACTTGCAAAAGGTAAATAATTTCTTTATTTAAAAAAAATGGTTGGTGAATTGAAAATCTTTTTTTTTTAATTTTTTAGAGTAAAAGTGTGACCCCAAATTTAAAAATGAAAAAAAATACTAATTACTTCTCAACCACCAGTCCTGCTAAGAACTGAATATATATATTTGTTTGTTATCATATGTATATAAACAGTTCTTTTTTGTTATATATATATATATATATATATATATATATATATATATATATATATATATATATATATATATCCTACAACAGAAGGAGAAGGAGAAGATTGTTCTAAAATTAAGGCACTAAATAGACTTTTTCAGTGTATTAGAACATCAAAAAAACATTTGAAAAAGGTATTCCTAAGAGTTCAGATACATAAACATAGCACTTGACTGCAAGTCTTAAAGCAGCTTTTCTCTCAGTTCTTTGACTGAGCTTCCATACAGTCTTAGGATCCCAGCGCACTGTGAAGCACCCTTTTGAAATTGACTCCAAAATATTCCATAGATTTAAGGTGTGTTGTACCATGTAGTGCATAGCAATGTTAGAGCCAGCTCTATTGCATTAGGAACTTGTTCATTCAAGTGGACTACCTGGAGATCTGCCCTGACAATATTAATGCAGTCAAAGACTTCTGTGCCACCAAGTACTCATCAAACATACTGCACCTAAGTGCTATTGAGCCTTGTTAGCACTGTTCCTAAAATAACAGCTCTGATTCTATGGTAGCCATATTACAGAACAAATCTGGGAAACAAAGTAGATTACATATTATTCTTGTTTGTTAGCACTTTGAGATAGGAAACAGACTCTACAAAGACTAGGATCCAGAAGGATCAGGCAGCAATAACATAGTTACAGGTTATAATAACTGAATCTTGAAAGCCTGATGAGATTTCTCTCTGCCCTCTTCTTATACCCCAGAGAATCAAGGAGGGCAGTGGTGAGATTCAAATATTTGAACAACTGTTTCTCTGTGTGGATGCCACTTCTGGAAGTCCATTCTGTGCCCGGGCAAGAAAAAAAAATTAGCTACTGGTTCTGCTAAAGTGGTGCGAACCGGCTGAATCCTACCACTGAAGGAGGGGCAATCTTGAGTTTCATTCTTACCTCTGTATCTCTTTCAGTCCAAAACTGGTATTTATGTAGCTATCCTTGCATTACAACATTCCGTGTTTCACCATACCCTCTGTGCTGCAATGTGATGTCATGTTGTCCATATGACAACACTGGCTCTTTAAGAAATGGAGATGAGCACCACCCCCTCAAGTCAGTCACAACTAGCAGGTAAAAACCACAGGGACACTTTTACATTTACCTTACATTACATCCTCAAGGATATCTTCAGACTTCTCTATACTGGCAGAGCTTTGTACTTCCCTTCTGGAAGATTGCTCTGGCAGATATGTGTGTTATTGAAAAGTATAATCCAAACATTCCATGTGTCAAGAAACAATGCATTTTGTCCTATCAGAACACTTGCAACTTCTGCAAATTCCTTGGTTTTTATTATATCTGGGTGCAGGTGCTACATTCTTCCAATAATGCAATAGTATAATGTTTTACAAAAAATATTTTGTTTTAGTATGGCCAACCCCCAAGTAATAAAAGGAAATGTTAGTCACACCTTCAAAACTTGCTTAATCATAAACAAAAGAAAAAATATTGACTAGTAAGTAGGCTGATCACTAAAAGATGTGTCTTTGTTTTTCTATCAGGTCCTAATGTAAAGAGAATACTTTTGAAAATAGTCAGCTGTAATATGTTTGGATTCTTTTCTATGGAGTTGGGCTGCATTCATTTAATAAATTATTGAATTTATAATGTACATTGTCAATGTGCAGATTTTCTAAGAGCTATCCAAGATTTTCGGGTATGGCATCCAGTTATGTATAACATGTATGTAAAAATAATGTATATAAATGTTATCTTGGGAACAATGGATGTGAACTAGGGTGAAGCGTCTGCATCGATCTACATATTGCTTATGTACAGTTCAAAAAAGTCTAAACTAACAGGAGCAATTGTGGAAAATGGTGGGATTTGTAGTTTAGCATCCCCTAGATCAGAGGTCCCCAACCTTTTGGTCACCAGGGATTGGTTATGTGGAGAGAGGTTTTTCTGTGGACCGGAGGGTGCGTGGTTTTGTGTGTTGCCTGCATCCTGCAGATGGGGCTTTTCTTGTTTGTACTGGTTCACAGACAGGGGGTTGGGGACCCCTGCCCTAGATAATCAGGTTTCTATTTTGACCTAGATGCCATTGGACAGTTCTAAATCTGTGTCTATAAAACTTTCACCTCTATACTAAAAGTCATCTTTATTCTCAGGACAGTATCTGCCTTTGGTACTACTGGGTCAGTATTTTTTGGCAGCACCTGCAAAATAGTAATGTCAAGACAAATCCAAGCTGTAGGTTCATAGAGACTTGAACTACTCGTATAGGAACTCAATTTTCATCTGTATTTCAAGAAGAGAAGTCACTGCAAACAACATCATCCATTTGCTGATGAAAGGGGATCAAATTGATGAATTTAATATCGCAGCATCACAACTCAAGATCTGTCCCTTTTTAAATGCATCACAATAGAACATTCATGCTCCAAAGTGGAAGTGCTTATGCTGCAATTTAGTGATTTAAGGGAAAGGCGCAGGATCCTATGGATATCACTGATTACCAGGACTTGGTGCATGAGGCTAGTCTAGAACGTATATCTTGTTTTCGCACTTTCTCTTCCCACAGCTTCCTATTCTCTTTTAATAGTTTTTCCTGCCTAGTATTTCTCACATTCAATCTTTATTCACTGTTGTAGGTTTACATTCTACACATTCTTGCTCTGCAAATTTCTTGCTAAGTGTCACCTAAGAAAAGGAAGAAAGGATGGGCTTTCTTAGATTTTGCATTTTTATCCATCTATCAAATCTTTCCAAGGATCTGGGATTGGTTGATGCTGTTGTTTAAGCATATTAAAAGTATAATCGCAAGATGTAAAACCTTTTGCAATTGACTGATGGTGATTTTGTCAATGCCAATGGTGTTTAGGTGATGCTCCAGATCAGTGGTTGGATTCAAATATGTGAACAACTGGTTCTCTGTGTGGATGCCACTTACAGAAGTCCATTCTGGGCCTGGGCAACAAAAAAATAGCTACTGGTTCTGCCGAAGTGTTGCGAACAACAGTGGTAAGAAAAATGAGTCATAGTATAGGCTCCCAAAAGTTCATTATTCTACTTTACAAGATCTATAAAACTAACAAGCAGAAGTCTAAGCAATGAAACCTATCAATCCCTGTTATTCATATACATTTATAACAAACATATATTCCATATAGCCAAGATGAATGTGGGAAGATTCCATGTGCTATTTTGATGGATGGAAAATATTGGTGATGATAGTTACGCCAATTCACCAATATTCTTATGCACTAATATAAATTGTAGATGCTGAACTGAACTACTTTTGATTTGGTTTGGTTTACTTCTCAAATGTGCTTTTGTATATCTTTTTTTTAAAAAAAGAAATGATGATACTGCAATTTCTGTTTGTCTCCCCTGCTGTACTATGCCAGTTAATTTAGCATAACCTGTTTTCCAAATGGAAAGTTTACCCTGCCATTAATCTCCAGAACCCATCCAGATTCTTCACCAACTGACATAAATGTCTGTGTATGCTCTTTTGTGCCATTTATTGCACTTTTCACTTATGCACTGATTTATTTTCAGCATGGACAAGACAGATGCTGCCATGACAGCATCAGGTAACACCCTGCTGCAGTTAAAACATGGCCATGTTTTAGAATAGATTTGCTTTTGTTCATGACATTGTTTAAATCTGTAATGTTGCATGAATGCTACATTTATGGTTGTATTATATTCTGTTTAACTTATTTCCTTTTCTTTTTGCCCTTCACAACATTGTACATTTAATTTTTTTATTATTAACAATAATCTGTAATATTTCAGTTAGTACATTAAAAAAAAACTATGTGATCAAAACGTTTTACAAATTTCAGTTCACCTCCCTACACTTCAGTGAAGTTGGTGTTTTCTTCAAAGAAGAATAACAAGAAAATCAATTGAGGGTTCCCATTTCAGAAATTTGAATAAAGGACAAAGGTACTTCAAAACACATGGGAGAAAGATTTACTGCAAGGCCTGCTCTTTGATGGATTCCATCTGCTCCGAAGCAGTATACCTGAAGATTACTTAAAGAATAATCATGTGTAATTTGCAATCGAAAAAAGTACACTGTCTCCAATACCCTTACTGGTGACTCTTAAAAACAGCAATAATAAAGTTTGTTTGCCACAACAACTCTGAATGAGCCCAATAATTGTAAACCATGTCCTAACATTTGCAAGTTAAATAACAGAATAAAAGTGTAGGAAAATAAGCCACTTCTTTATTCCACCAACAGAATCATTTGTGACTTTGCTCTCACAAAGAGTATCTCACTTTTATTCAACAACAGAACTGATGGAGCAGTCGACTGCAGCAAAGACCAAGGAATTGCTAGTAGATAGGTTTCTTGGAATCTCTGTGGATAAGGAGAGGATATAAGATCACCCACATGTGCACCAGACAGCTGTTCCTTATGAGGAGACTGCAAGACAGCAGTTTTCTGAGAATTTTGCTCCAGGAGACAAACAGATTAGCCATTAGCCATTAGACAACCATGGCAAGATCTTTTAAAGGACATTAAGTTTGTAAATCTCACTTTCTAATCATTTTCACAAATTGCCTGTTAATCATTTTAAAGGTATTAGAGACTTTTGGAATAATTGGCAAGGATAGAAGAAAAGAGAAGAAGAGGATAACCAGAAGTAAGGTGGATGGATTCTGTTACACCAGACATGTCAAACTTGCGATGTCACGTGACGTTGTGCAATATATCAGGATGATTTTGCCATTGCCGGCAATGGGGTGGGCACAGCTTCCACATGATACATCCAGCCCACAGGCCAGCAGTTTGACACCCCTGCATTACACTAACAAAGATAAAAGATCAGATTAGGGATAGATCATCATGGAGAAAATCCATCTATGTGAATAGAATAGAATAGAGCTGGAAGGGACCTTGGAGGTCTTCTAGTCCAGCCCCCTGCTCAAGCAGGAGAACATATACCATCTCAGACAGGTGATTGTCTTGTCTCTTCTTAAAAATGTCCAGTGATGGAGTGCCCACGATTTCTGGAGGCAAGCTGTTCCACTGGTTGATTGTCCTCACTGTCAGGAAGTTTCTCCTTAATTCCAGGTTGCTTCTCTCTTTGATCTATGTGGTTGAAAATTACTTGATGGTATGTAATCAAAAACAGTTCTGAGGTTTCCTATTTCAAAAGGGAGTTATACTATACTAAGTGCAGATGATCTTCCATGTTAAGACTTATTTTGTACACCATGTAGCTCTTTTGTATGTGGACATACATATCTCCCAGTGAAGTGCACTGCATAACTTTGGGTACATGTCTCTTCCACCGAGGAATCCTCTTACCTTCCCCCCTCCAATGCTGCAGGATTTCATGCAATATTCCATTCAGTTTTGTGATTGTTTTAGACAAAACAGGATTTTTTAATGTTGTTGTTGTAATGTCCTCAAATATAAGGAACTAATTTGCCCATATGTTCAGAGTTTTTGTGGTCTGGCATTTTGAAATTTAACTGTTCCAATATAATTTTAAATGCACCACACTTAATAAGCAGGTATCCAAAAGGCACTCCTTTACCATTTGGAAGCTGCCTATCTGACATTTTTCATCAATGCAGGCCCTGGGACATAGAAAACAGACATGTCCCACAAGAAGAAAGAGAAAAATATTAATCTAATTTTAATCTCCTAATCTTCACCTTTCCAGAACATACTGTAACCAAAACTGAACACATAAAAGGTTAACTGTTAATCCACTATTCTTCTATTAGGCTGTAAAACCTAATGCAAGCTATGATGGTGAGCAACACTCATTCTGGCAGTCACTAAGAACTTGGTTGTGTGTTCCTGCAGCAACTGGAACAGAGGAAAGAAGGAGAAATGTTCTAAACAATGCTGTCTGAGAGATGTCAAAAGCAAAATTATGAAGGTTGCTTGTGTGTAAGAGGAAGACAAAAAGACAGGTAGAAAGGGAAAGAATCATCCAGCAGCAAAATCACTCTCAAACTGGTGCCTTGGAGCGTTTAACTTCAGCTATCCAGATAAGTGCTAACTTGAGAATAGAAACCTTCTGAATGGCAGAGGGAGAAACAGAAGAGAGTAGACCAAAGTATCCTCATTCTGAAGTTCCTCCTTCCTTGTCTAGGAAAAAGCTGAACTTATGAAACCAATAGCTATGATAGCTGGATTATTTTATGTGCAGATACTTCTCACTTATTGACCACAAAGTGTAATATCACTTGACTGTGACCAACGTACCATGTCAGATCCGGCTGTGGTTGTTAAGCAAATCACCATGTTCATTAAGTACAATGTCATGTGACCATGTCTTGCAATTTCCTGCTGGCTTCCCCAGCACCTTTGTTTATGTATGGTAATTACCTGTGAAGGTCACAAATGGCAATTGCACAACTGCAGGATGCTGCAACCATTGTAAATCCACACTGGTTGCCAAGCACCCAAATTGCTTGGCAAGGTTTATTTGTTTGGAAGTAGGCAGCAGCAGTTCAGTGTGTATGTGTGTGTGTGTGTGTGCCTAAGTGTGTGTACATACATCTTAAGGCTGCTTAACATGAAAATAAATATATAGTCATTACAGGTAGTATAGGACATATAGGTCATAGGTAACTAAACCTTTAGCTCTCTAATAACAACTAGTGACATTTATTATACATCTCCAGGGAATTCTAATGACCACAGTGTTGAATCAAATCTACTATTAATAACACTTCACAGTGAAGAGTGAGTAAGCATTATCATTTATAACTACAGAGTGAAAGGCCCATAATTCATAAAGGCCATGATCCCAACTGTGTTATTAAAGTTTTTTTTTTCTGAACAAGTAAAAAAAATATATCATTCTCTTTTCTGCAATGGCATGAATGGGTCTTCTTAAAGCAACACTCTCAGGAACAGAATAACATTTTGAAACATTAATAAGCTCATCATGAATTAGGTTCAGACTGCAGATCCTCATAGGCCACAGGGAGCTGTATGAGAGGAGCTGTTGTGCCAAGCAATAAGAATAAGAACCTGCCTGATACCAAGTCAATAGCATCTCATCTTCGGGCTGCAGCATCTCTACAGCCTTTCCACATCCCAGACAGATGTTTTCACAATGTGAAATTATTTTAACTGAAGTCACCATGAAGCAATCTGAAAGAAGCAACCCTTCTGCTAGAGAATGGAGTTCCTTAATTTAATCATCTATCTGGGAAGAAGTGAAAAACCTTTAAAGGTTGCTCAACAACCCCAGACATCCTAGCCAGCATGGTAAATGATGAAAGATGCTGGGATTTGTTATTTGCCAGCACTTGGAGTGCCAGATGTTCCTTGTCCTTTTCTCTCTCATGCACAGATTCAATGTGGAGATTAGGGGTGATTGTTTCCCTCAGCTCCACTGACCCATGGGTTTTCGGGCAGAACAGTAAATATACCCCGTCATATTTTTCTCCGCTTTGTTTTTAATAAAAATGATATGCAGAAGTAGCAGTGAAATAATCAGTATGCTCTTTTCATCTCCCACTCCCTCAGCATTGGAGAGCTGGAGAAGAGCTTATGCTGAAGAGAATAAAGCTGAACGTGTTATAAAGAGAAGTGCATTTAAAGATAAGTTTGTCAGAGCTAGTCAAAAGAGTGAGGAGAAAGAGTAAAGTAATTAGAAACTATGCTTTAAGTTGCAGTCTTATACCTACTTACCAGAATAAATCCTCTTTAATAGATTGAGGCTTATAACTGTGTACTGAGATTGTACCGAGCTGGATCCAACTGTTAATGACTGCTTGGACAAATGCTCACCATCTTGGTCTCCTCTTGAGTAATAATTTTGGTTCCAGTTAGTTTAGTATCTCTTTGTCCATTTTGCTTACTTGTTGCCTTTTCGTTTTCTATCCCCCTTCTGAATTATACTGCAAAGCCACAACTATTACATACTTTCCTGAAAGTAAGCCCTATTGAATTCAAACTACTACTATAAAGGTTTCTGCTTTTAGGAGAACTACTCTTGGGTACTGAATGCTGAATCTGGGTCATTTCCAAGGGTTTACACACTACAAGGTGGAAGGCTGGGGATTGCTACCCAGATGCTACACTCCTGAAGACCCTGCAGTCTCCCCCAATAATGAGTTGTGTTCCTTCATGTGGCATATTGAAGACATAGGAAAGATATGATAAGATTTTGATTTATGGGCTCATAACTTCAGGAGCCAAGAACATTTATCCATTTTTTGGTGCAATGAGCTCTTTGAATATAATCTTATTTAGAAAGTTTTACTTTTTAATCAGAAAATATTGAATGCTCCCAGTACAATCAAGTAAACTCATTTCAAATGTTTTACCCTGCATTTCCCTTCAATAAAAAAGTTCAAAATATCACCTCTACAACATATTTTGGAAATGCAGTAATCAATCCAGATAAAATGAGATATTTAACCCATTACCAGAAGGAAATGCATGCAGTGATTTGAAAAAAAAAGAAAGAAAACCACACAGTAACTGAACCTACTAATATTTCAAAGTCGTTCTACGATGGAGATTCTGTCTTGGACTTGAGTTCTTCTTCACTATGAGCTCATCTCTTGTGTCATCTTCTTCTAGATGAGATAAAAATGACCATACTACTACACAGCTTTATGTGTTTCACACATGACAAGATGTTCCGGATAAATATTCTTCCCCAGGCTGATAAAGTTCATTCTGGGTAGTTTGCTTATATGGGTTCCAGATGATTCCTCCTGAAATGCAAACAGAGTATTTTTGTATTAGCTTTGATATTCTTTGCAATATGCTGTAATGTCTGTGGGGCTGGTTTTTTTTAACCTGGCAGTCTTCTCTTTTTGTTATTACCCTTCTTGCACCTGAATATGCCAATGTACTGAATTGACCTGAAAAAATGTATCTCAGGAGTTTGTGTTTATGACCAAATTGAAAGACACTCCCTTTGAAATCTTAGCCATCTTTATGAATTGCTGAGGATATCATATTGTTTTGATTTGTAACTTATTCCTCTACTTGTTATATATAACTTCAAAAGCTTACCTTATCAGTATAAATAAGAGTAAGAAACAGAGAACAGATACACACACACACACACACACACACACACTCAGTCAATTGGAATTATTTTCATAATATCCCAGATCTGATAGATCTGTAATTCAATGTCTGCCATTAAAGTGAGTTTAGACAAGTTTGTTTTGATTCCTCTTCCTCATTTTTGCTTAATGTAGAAACTATGTAAAGTGACAATTGAACCAAATGGGAATGAATAGCTCATGAAGTGTGCAATAAGGAAACTTGCAGCCTTATTTCCTCTTTAGAGGGCAATGAATGTAATAGTATTTTAAATGAGACCTTTGAGGATTAAGAGGACATCTGCAGTCATCTTTCACTTTCTTTTAGAAATTATGCAAAGTAAGTAAAGTAGATGACACTTTAATACATGTTATTCTAATTCACACTGAAGCAGTTTAATCCATTTGTGGATTGTGCGATGAAATTAGTAATGCCTGTGGTGGTGTTACATGATAGTTTTGCTACTTGCACATGTACAAATAGATCCAAAAATAAAACATTGAAGTAGTTTTAATGAATCCTACAGATATATGATTTCTCACTCTTTTCCCCTCAGTAATTTCTAGAATCTAGGCTTCTTTGTGACATAAAAGTTTTTAAACCAGCCAAATGTAAACATTTCTTGTACTCATTAAAGGTAAGGTTAAATCTAGTCAATTGAAATCAATCACTGGAAAAAAGAAATGTTTACATTTCACTTTTTCACATTTAGCTCCATTCAACATAAATAACAATCTATCAAAAGTATTGCATCCAGAGTGTGTGTGTGTGTGTGAGAGAGAGAGAGAGAGAGAGAGAGAACTTAAAATAAAATTGTACTTATAATTGCTGTGAATAATATTGGAAAACAGTTCTTTATACCTTCATATTTTTCTTTATATCCTTTTACTTTTTTCTACTTGCACTTTTAGCATTTTATTATTTCTCTTTTTCATTTTTTTTTTCTGTTCTATTTTACTTTGTATTATTGCCATTGTAAGGTGTACACACGCAGAAACACACATATACATACCTGTTTCTGTTTCTGCTTCAGATTTAGTGTAGAATCGCTGCTGAGCAGAACTGTGCTAAATCTACCTTGGTATGGGACTTTCAGAAGTTAGTGGAGAATCAGCACAATTGTTATGATTAGTTGAGATATATGTCCTGCCTTTTTTCTTCAATGTCAAAGCATTCTCACTTCTTTTCCCTTATTGTGTTGTTGGGTTGTGAATTGATTTTTTATTTATTTCAAATGGCTAATTCCTTTTTGCATAAGAGCTGGACTATGAAATGCCCAGCCAACCATTATGATCAATTAATACAACATTTTCCAGTGCAGCCCTCTGGTCTGGACTCCATATGGATGGTGTCTAGTGTGGTGGCTGGATTATTATCTGGGATTCTTTTCAGACAGTTATTTTTAATAGACAGAGTGCTCTCTCCAATGTTCTCAGCTACTTAAACTGATGAAGCTTCTTGGAAGAGAAGCAAAATATCTTCTTCTTCCTCAAAGGAGGGGGGGAATATTTCAGTTGCCTTTTGAAAAAATGGCAGCCATGACCTGGATGACTGAGAATCTCCATAGGCAATCTAGAGGAAACAGAGTATCTGGACTCATATCTGTCTGGGTTCAGACCTGGGCTTGGGACTGAGGTGGCATTGGCCACTCTAATGAATGACTTTTATCATGACGTGGATATGTACAATGCATCTGCTAAGCTTGTAAGCCGCCCTGAGTCTTCGGAGAAGGGCGGGATATAAATGTAATAAAAATAAAAATAAATAAAATAAATCTGACCTTGTCTTGTTGGATTTCTTAGTACCATTGACCATTTACTGTATCCTCCTGGAGCTGTAAGGAGCTGGGGATTGGGCTCACTGTTATGCAGGGAATTCATTCATTTTTCAGTAGACAATTCCAGTCAGTGATGACAGAGATCAAATTGATGACTACTTCATTATGGGGTTCCACAGGGGGTGAAGGGTTCCCTCCTTCCTGTTATTTAATACTGATATGAAGCCACTAAAGGTAAAGGTTCCCCCACACATGCGTGCTAGTCGTTTCCGACTCTAGGGGCTGGTGCTCATCTCCTTTTCAAAGCTGAAGAGCCAGCGCTTGTCCGAGGACGTCTCCATGGTCATGTGGCTGTCATGACTAGACACCAAAGGTGCACGGAACGCTGTTACCTTCCCACCATAGTGGCCCCTATTTTTCTACTTGCATTTTTACGTGCTGTCGAACTGCTAGGTTGGCAGAAGCTGGGACGAGTAATAGGTGCTCACTCTGTTACGCAGCACTCAGGATTCGACCCACCAAACTGCTGACCATCTGATCAACAAGCTCAGCGTCCTAACCCACTGAGCCACCGCATCCCTTATGAAGCCACTGGCGGAGGCCATATAGTGAGTTGGGAAGATGAACTTGTGCTGCTCACAGCAATTTTTTTTGGGGGGGACACACTACACTGGCTCTCAGCCTAAGCAGCTCTACGTTTGATTTAATTTAAATAGATTTAAATTTAGTTGACATTAAATATGATTATACTTTGAAAATCTGTCTCTCAGGTTGAAATGAGATGTGGATAACCACTTTATGAAGTCCCTAAGGATCATCCAAGGTTTTCAGAAGCTGCAAATGGTCTTGACTGTGTTTCCAGGCATGAGGGTTAGAAGGTAAGCTGAATTCAGTAGAGCTAAAGTTTATTAGATTTTCTTTTACCTTGCTGGTCATTATAAGTTTTTGTATTGGTTGTTTTTATTTGGGTGGTTACTATAGAGCCCCTATGGTGAGCTGGGTAGCATATATCTCTGTCTCTATATATCTATATATCATCTTTGTATCTATATATCATCTATGTATCTATATATCATCTCTATATAATAAATCATTCATTTTTCTAATGAAATAAATCAATAATGTGATTTATCAATGTGATAAAATAGCAACAATGGTGCATTGGAAGAACTGCAAGAAATACCATTTGCCTGCAAGCAAGAACTGGTGAACCATAAAATAGAGAAAATGATGAAAAGATGAAGAAGTGAAACTGCTCTGGGACTTTCAAACACACAGGTACCTGCCATATATATATTTAGAGTTTATATATGTATATATATGGGGGGTGGTGGTACCTGGAGGCAAAGTACAAAGACCTGCAAAATAAAATACAACAACTGTGGCATAAGAAAGCAAAGGTAGTACCAATAACAATAGGTGCCTTGGATGCAATCCCAAAACAACTGGAGCACCACTTGAACACCACTGGTATCAACATAACCACTATCAGTCAATTTTAAAAATCAGTTTTACTTGCTTTACTTTACTTACGGTTTGTGAAAATACCTTTAACCAGTGATGGGATTCAGCTGATTCGCACCACTTTGGCAGAACCGGGAGCTAATTTTTTGTTGCTCAGGCCCAGAACGGACTTCTGGAAGTGGCATCCACACAGAGAACCAGTTGTTCACATATTTGAATCCCACCACTGCCTTTAACACATCCAGATCTGCCCATTCCATGTCCTTGGAAGGATTCAATAGGTGGATAAAAATTCCATATCCAGTCTGAACACCTGGCTATTTGAGGACCAAATAATAATAATAGCTAGATAATTAGACAGTGAGACAGTCAGTCAGTCAGCCAGGCCAGGCAGACAGACAGACAGACATAGATGATATACAAAAATATCAATCTTTGAAGCAAATGTATCCAAAGATTCCAAGTATTTAACATTTGGTTAAAACATTGTTCTCTTCTTTCTTTTATAAAGCCATTAATGACAACATATTAAGCTATTAAAGGACTTGTCTTTCTGTGTGTGTGTGTGTGTGTGTGTGTGTGTGTGTGTGTGTGTGTGTGTGTACACACTCAGGCCAAAGAGAAAGGCTTGTCCTTGGAATAACATTTTATATTTTTTTTCCGCTGAAGTTGACAGCAAATACCTTGGGCCATTGAACTATCCTTTTTTGTTTGCCTTCCTAGTGATAAATAGTTCATTGCGTGGAGATAAATAGTACAAGAAAAGAGAGCTAGATTATATCTTTCTGTGGTGTTTATGTAAATGCTTATTCTGTTTATAGACTTATTTTTCTCACCCCATACGCACATCTATAAGGGCTTATGTGTCTGTTTATCTTATTAAAATATCATTTGTGCCAAGTTGCGTTATTGTACTTTCTTAGTGTTTGCTATATCAAAAAGGAAAGGAAAGAAAAGAAAAGAAAATGCACATAATACTGACCAACTGTGCAGAGAAGCTCCCTGTGTGCCTCCAGCCACAGGACAGCAGAACAAAGGAACAGTGTTGTCATCTGTTCCAAACTGCTGGCTGCATTTGGGAGACTTCATGGGGAGGAACGGAAGGTCAGAAAAACTGTGGCAAAGACTGAACGCTTCATCCTGGAAGCCTGTTATCACTGACACAGGCTACAAAAATATCCCATATGCAGACTGTTGAAGTTGTACAGAATAATAGATGGTGAAAGAAAGAATGAGAAATATAGAAAGTTTTGCCTTTTTTCCTACCTTCGTGACTTTCAGTTGCTCTGTGGCTCAGTAATGTACACACACACACACACACACACACACACAGAGAGAGAGAGAGAGAGAGAGAGAGAGAGAGAGACTTACATACCTTTTGTCTTGCTATAGGTTACATTTTCCAAAGTATAGGAAGCTTAGAACTTCTGTGTGATTAGAATGTCATCAAACTAGACATAATATGGGGGGGGGGGTTGGGTTGTATTATATCTGACAATTTTTATTGTACAATACGACATGTACTGATAGGTTCTTTTTTCAAACCATGTCACTTCTGCACGTGTTCATTCATAAATCTGTTCTGCTTCCATATTTTTCATAAAGCAAAGCACCCACCCACATGCATACACAACGTAACAATCAGATTGAGTCTTTAAACCCAACAAAACAGTCCCGTGCATGCTTTCCCAGAAGTAAATACATTGCAGGCCAAAAGAGGTCAGAAGAAATATATCTGGAAAGCTCAGAAGAGCCATTTTCTCCCATAAACCTCAGGGCAAACCTATGATGCTACTTCACCTAGGGACAGTTCTCTGACCGACTTCCATAGAAGGTGGAAGTGAATGTTTTGCATAGAAAACTCTCTCTGATTTGAAAAAGATGGCTGCCCCATCCAATCCAAAGTAGTGCTGTGGATCAGATGGCAGAGATCATCTTCGTGAGTAGGTTAAGGCCTTCTCTGATGGCTTCCAGCTGAGTTTGGGCAGGGCTGTGATAGTGCAAGTTTTTGTTTCTTAGTTGCTGGAACTAGGGCTTATTTTCAGTCCTCAGTTGTATAGGCCTCTCAGATTGGCTACTTGTTGCTTTGAGTGGTCCTTGGAGATCTCTGAGCTTGGTTGTTTTCTTGCAGACATTTCATTGTCCAAACTTGGTAGCATCATCAGTGCTAGCAAACAGCAAAGTTCAGAAAGCACCAATGGCTCTTCATTACAACCCTGAGCCACAAATACTCTCCATTATTGGTACTTGTTATTGGATTTCCTTTAGAGTTTGTTACTTCTGACCCTCTCTGGCATAAATCAAGCATGTATTGGATCGTACACATTGTTTTAAATTTTAATACATTTTTTCACTTATTTTACTTAATACATTTCTATGGACACCATTTACGTTCAATAACACCAAAATACTAGAAATCCTGCATTTTTCCAATAATGTTCCAGTGACATATGTAAATCAACCCTTTATTGAAGTGCTTATTGTGAGTACACTTCATTTATGCACATTGGTTATTTTATGATATCGAGCTGCCTAAAATATATAGACTGTAGAGAGGCAATCCAATTAACAATATAGGAACAATTAATACTTTATATATATATATATATTATGGTTTTGCAATTGATGTCAACAAAAGGAATATGTTTACACATTTGTTACACAACTGGAAATCAAGGGTAAGATCCAGTCTAAGTCTGCCTCACTATTTACTGCACTATTAGTGGCATTTTAGTATTGCTGCAGTCAATACACTTCAGTTAACTAATGACTGGAGAGCCTCATTGATTTCAGTGGAATTTATTTTAAGCAAACGTAATCTGGATCTAGCATGTGTATCATATCTTATTGGATTCCATTATCACTTTTGCAATATAAAAGGAGGTGTTCTTTCTCACAGAAGAAAACTAATATATTCATCTGATAAATATCAGAAGGTAGGACTTATTTTTTTAAAAAAAATAATGAAATTTCTTTGACATGAATGGGCTATTAAGATTTGTTCTAATTTTAAAAATCATAGAGAATGCCTGTACGTATTTTTCCTATGGGAAAATGACACTGCTTGTCATTATTATTCAATATATGAAATGTGGTGAGTGCATTTTGAGTGAGTGCATTTTGCCTTTTAAGTTTTGTGATACTTATTTCCTTAGCATCGAATTCATTCAAAAGTAAGATTTTAGCTACCTAGTTATCTTATACTAATTATCATTATAATATATTGTTATGTGACATGTGTATCTGTGAATCTCTACATATCACATTTTTTCTTAAATAAAGTAATAATCTGTATTGTTTATTTAGAAAATAAGGATAAGCATTTTAACTAATGATTAGAACTCTGTAGGGGTTGTAATGGAATCCATTTTTCATTCCAGATCAGAGCATAATATCATGTTTGTCCTTTTAATAGGGACCTCCCATTAAAAATCTTGAAAGCACCATGTGCAGAGATGCAGATGCTTCATTTTAACGTCTAAAGATGCTTCATTTTAACTTCCATGGTGTCTCATGCTGAGATGTTTTCCTTGTTTCTTATGTGCAGGTCATTCTACATTTTCCCACAGAATTCCCGCAGAGGACCTTTGACATGTTCATGAAGTTACAAAAACATTTGGATGAGGATAAACATTCCAAAACCTTACTGCGTAAAATAATAAGGAACGCATACTCTCCTACACAAAGAAAACATACATCAAAATGATTATCTTTACATCTTTTTAGCTGTCCCTATTGTAAACCATTTTTGGTGGTACCCTGATGTGTAGAAGGGACAACCTTGAATGGCATTTTCAAACATAAATGTTGTGATATGAATGTGGCACTCATGAGGTCCAAAGATAATATAGGGGACACTGAAACATGTTTTTTTTCAGTTTGATCTGGTGGCTTAGTAACAGGGCAATGAGAGGCCCAAATTCAATAGCAAGCTGCATCCCTGAATAATGGCAAAGAGTATTTCTGAGAGCATAATCAACCTTTCAGGGTGCACAAGAAAAATAAGCTGCCTGTACTTTCTTGTGAGCTGATAAAGAATGACATGGAATCTAGTATGAATGGAGTTACACTACTTTTTCTTTATTACACAGTTTTTTTTCTCTATGGGAACTGGCAGCTCGGTAGTGACTAAAGATATGTCAGCTAACATTCTCAGAATTTTTTTTTAAAAAGGAAAGTGCTTCCTAATTTGTCCTCCTACATGTATTCCTTCTTCCCAAGTACAGGCTAGTTAAGCTCTTAGCAGCAAACTTATATTTCCATCCACAGATCAGAGTTACATTTCATAAAGTGATAAATGAATGAGTAAATGGCTTGAAAGAAATATGCTAAGGTGGTTTGGTCATACCGAGAGAGTGGATGAGGACTGATTTGCAGAACAAATACAAGAAGGAGGAATGAATGGTTCAAAAAGAGAGCTAAAGACCATGAATATTGGGACTGGTTACAATTTTTATGATTCAGAATATGGATGGAGTAGAAACTACAATAGTTTATAATAATAAAAAAAATATGTAAAGGAGTAGTGAACGTTGTCAGTGTAAACTAGATGTAGTTAGATTTCTTTTTTCTCCCCTTATCTCCTGCTTCCACTTTCTTTGACTTACTGTGTTTCAGTCTTTTGCTATACTTCACTATAACATTGCTTGGCCTGAAAGAAATAGAGTTTGTATGCATGAGGCTTGCTTTGAAACTGCACTGAATATTTCTTTTTGTTTTCATGGACCATTAATCCTCTGCGAAAATGGGGAAAATATTGAACAATTTGGGGATATGGGGTGAATTTTAATCATTTAAATGGAGCAAATGGCTTATTATTCCAGACATGTTTATTTAGTTATTTCATTTTTTTATTTTTTATTTTTTTTAAATACTCCCCAGTCATAACATTCCTTTGTTCCTCTAACATGCCACTGAGAAAGAAATTAGCTTGCCATATAGCAATATTCTCAGAAATGTTTCTTAAAAAGATGTGGGATTCATCACTTACTGTTTCTCTAATGCTGTATTCAGTTGTGGGGGGTTTTATGCAGTCCTTCATGAAAATAACAATATCTGTTCAAACTATGTTGCATAAAGAGTAAATGTGATGGTCACCATTTTGTGATATGATCTTATCTCTCAATATGATCTTTTAAGAAGACAATGGACAGCCACTTGTCTGGAATGGTCTAGGATCCCCTACTTGTTTGAGCAGGAAGGGATTGGATTAGAAGACCTCCAAGGTCCCTTCCAATTTTGTTACTCTGGTATTCATAATGCACATTTGAAATGTTGCTATGACATGAAATAGTAGTATCTGCAGTAAGCTGCAAAGGCCCAATCCTTTCCAATTATCCTACAATTGTTTGATATAAATTGAAAGACAGCAAACTCCATACCTGATTTACATATTGTAGAAAACTACTGTAATTCCTTTCTTGAAAAGAGAAACAACAACCAGTTTGCTTGATGGCACTGACATTCCATTAATTCCCATTTACTATATATCCCAATCTAAATTTGAAATGGGAATGCAAATTTAGACAGCTCTAGAATGAAACAGTATTTATGCTATAAGCCTTCACAAATATTCACACTTTTCCATTAATAGAGAATGTTATTTTCTGTTTGTCTGTCTTTCGCATCCATCCATCCATCCATCCATCCATCCATCCATCCATCTATCTATCCATCCATCCGTCCATCCATCCATCCATCCATATTCCAGATGGCTTAAAGAGACGTGGATACTTGATTAGATAACAAAACTGTGTGTCACAAATCTGTATGCCAACATGAATTCTATTGACATTTAGGAATCTAAATGGTGAAAGTAATAGTATCAAGACTCAGCTTCAGGAAGAGCCCTTCAAAGGTTGAAGGCTATGCTTGGAATATTATTTTGAACGTTACCCAATATTCTGAAAAATAAGTAAAACATATTTCTACTTTATGCTTTAATAAGCAGGCAAGCTGAAAGAAGCAGTTTTAGTTACAGGTTCATTTCCTGCATCTGCCTAATATATAACCTTCAGCAAGGTGAGAAAAAAATATGCAGTAATGCACCCAGTTAAAATTAAAGCTTTTTTCCACTCATCCCTGTCGACCCCCTGCTCTAATGGCTTTCCACCACTCTGGGCATCATGTACTAAAGATAGTTGAAGCATTGTACAGTCCTTTTTGGTGCACCAAAGTCACTCTGATGAATTCATCTGCAGCTCATGAATGAGTGACCATGTGTCAGACTGTCAGCTGGGAACCGAGAAAACCATTTTGGCACTTCCAAACAGAGCTTAACCCTAAGGGCAAGATTCAAACCATGGTATCTTCTCACTAATATGTATAAATGCGTCACAGTGCAGCTCATTTTAAGACTTAGTGAAAGGGACTTGGGGATTGAAGAATGTGCCTCGAGGAACATCACTGAAATTGCCTGTGGTTGAGGCATGCCTAAAGCAAATAGACATGATAAAATGACAGCCATATCCCTGATGAAATAATACAAGGGGAAAAAACAGACTAGATACTTCAAACAAATGCATTGATTAAAAGTTGCATCTGCTTTGGAGTTTCAGTCTTTCTTTACAGAAAAAGAAAGAAAAGTAACCATAAAGCAAAGAGTATTAAAATATACCATGTACAGGGAGAGAGAAAAAAAGAATGGGATGGATTTGATGGCAGAGTAATCATAGTTAACCAAATGTACTTTTGATCCTTTGTGCAATTGGGCTCAGCTTAAGTGTAGGCCTACTGAATAAGATCGTGTATCTACCTCATTCAATTTCCTTTCTGAAGATAGGCCATCTAGATAGAAAAATAGGAAACTTGACAGTCATAGTCTTCTTCCAGTGCTATTTTGCAACTATTTAGATTAATTGGTTTTATCTTTCATCTATCAAACCTTTTACAAGGGTCATACATCTGGGGGGGGGGGGGAAGGTGGACTGAAGATAGCTCTGCAAAAAGCACAGCTTGGCAAGCTGGCAAGTAGGTCAGCTGGCAAGTAACCTGGCTCTTCAATAATTCCTGTATGGACAAGGAGAAAACCTGAGATCACTCATAAATGCTCCAGACAGATGCTTCTCAGGAGGAAGCTGCAAAATAGCTGCCTCTAGTGCATTTAAGTCTCTGGGATACGAGCAGTGGTGGGATTCAAATATGTGAACAACCGGTTCTCTGTGTGGATGCCCCTTCTGGAAGTCCATTTGGGGACCGGGCAACAAAAAATTAGCTACCGGTTCTGTCGAAGTGGTGTGAACCAGCTGAATCCCACCACTGGATATGAGGAAATGCCATCTTCAGCCAAACTTGTAGCCTTTATGGACATTGGGTTTGCATATTTCCTTTTCTACTCACTTTAGAAAACTGATTGTTAATTGCTTTGTGATAGCACTTGGTAAGTTTCCTTCAATCCTATATCTATCTGTATCTGTATCATCTGTATCTATCCATTTCTGTACCTCTCTCTCTCTCTCTCTCTCTCTCTCTCTCTCTCTCTCTCTCTCTCACTCTCACTCTAACTCTGTCTCTGTCTCTGTCTCTATCTCTCTATTGAATAAATAACAAAAGGCTGATTAAAATTTTGATTTTGGAAAGTTACAAATGGACTAAGAGTCCAGATAAATTTGAATAAAATTTTGGAATTATGTATAAAGAATCCTTCCTGTGGGAAAATACTTTTGTTTTGATTTTTTTTAAAAAAAAAAACAACAACAACACACAAGATAAATATTGGACACTAGAGGAAACTAAATATTACTAATAAAAAAACACACAATCTCAATTTACAACTACAGAATCAACCAAAAACATTTTAACATTGGACATATGAAAGGATATTTTTGAACAACAGACTCAGAAGTTAATTTTAATAGTGTCTCTATAGAGAGACACTAAATACAGTCTATAGAGAGACAGTATTTAAATATATATAATGGAAGAGATATATATGATTGAGACTGAGATGAAAGTGGATTTACACATGAAAGGCCACAAGAATGACCTGTAATGTCTAATGTCAAAATATTAATGATATATTTTGTATGTGTACTGGACACACAAAATAAACTAGATGTTGTCTTTATAATTAAAAGGATTATACAAACAATAAACCAATAGAGTGACTTGGATAATTTTCCTAAACTGGATTTACAAAAAAGGCTTGTTAAATTCAAGGGACAAAAAAATGAAAAGAAATCAATGAATGGACCAACAATTAAGATTGTTGAAAGTAAAAGGAAGGAATATAAAGTTTGTATATTTGACAAAGGTTAAAGCATACATGTTGTGATGTCTGATAACATTTATTTTTTGATGCAGCAATTGAAATGGCAAAGATTTATAGATTTATTTACTGTATAAATATGAGATGGAATACTGGAAGAAGAAATCAATTGTATTTTAAGAGGAGGCAATAAATTACGACAATAGTATATATGTTATGGTAAAGGTGGGAAGTCACTTCTTTATATACTTTTTCTTTTCTATATTCTTACTTAACTTTCTTTTCTATTTATATTTCTTTTTTTAATCCTTTTTACTTTATTATCTGGGCTTCCATCCCATTATCAAAAGAATGCTCATATCACTTCTCATGAAAAATTCCAAAGTTATTTGCAATAAAACATAGAACATATGCAATAAGTTCCATCAACAAAATATGTAAAATCAAAACTACACACATACACATATGTTGAAAAAAGACACTTTGTTATTTGCTCTTCTCAGTACTTACAGTATGAATCTTGGGGCTTTGCTCAAGGCATGTTTAATGAAATCATAAAAGAGCCATACTTTCCTTCATTCAAGGTTCTACAGTAAAATCTTCAGATGTAGCCACTCATAAAAAAACAAGGGTTTGAATATATTAAAGGTTTCTTTAAAGTATGTTCAATTCACCATTATATCTCAAGAGCTAGAAGTTACAGCATCTGCCTTAGCACGCCACATGAAATGCTGAAATAACATATTCAGCCTCTTGAGATCTCAAAGTCAACTGCTCTTTTTTGCAGCAAGTGGCTTCAAGTCAGGTATGATACATTCCCAAGGCCACTGAAAAAGCAGAGATCCAGTCAAAATGAAGCTACATGTTTGTCCAATCTCAAAAGTCAAAGGATAACTTCCTGTCACAGTACCGTTTCAATGATGAATGAATCACTTTTGAACTGAACCAACCTATTAAAGCTTTGCACGATAATATATAGATTGAGAGTCCATGCACTCTTGCTCATCTTATGTTAAAGAAACAAGCACATGAAGAGGCTGAATGACAAAAAAGCAGCTTATTTGTCAGTGCTTCCATATGTTTTTATGGCCATGTGTCTGAGGAAAAACAAAGGTGGAGGGAAAGAACCACCCCTTATCATCTACTCTTTTGCCCAAATTTAGCAGTATGAGTTTCTGCTAGGCAAAAATGTGAAATTTGGAGAGTATTTGTAGTTCATTTACTGCAGGTTTCTACCTTCCTTGAGCGACTGAATCTATCTCATTGTAATAATAAGTTCCACATTGGGTGGAGTTAGCATACCCTTCCTCCTCCTCCTCCTCCTCCTCCTCCTCCTCCTCCTCCTCCTCCTCCTTTACCACCACCTCTGCCACCATTAAATTCCCAAAGAAAGCTATCCTGTTAGCTTTTCAGAGTGGCTTAAAGTACTTCTTGACAATGTTTAATTAGAGGTTCCAGTTGTCAGTTCTAGTTGTCTAGAGTAGATTTATCCTTCGTTGTATAATAGTAATTCTATGTCTTATTTGAATATAATAATTTATACATTAAGCTAGTTTCTGGAGATTTATAAAACATAAGGTAGGAAGGGAGCTGGATGTGTTTTTCCCTTTCTTTTTTCAAGTCCAAAATCATCATAATGTTTTCATCCACCTGCCAGTAGACTTCTAAGAGTACTTCAAATATCCGAAAGCACTGAAGAATTCTCTCCTTCGAAAATGGATGAGTTTACCTAAGCTAATGGCATTGCATATGAAACAGTGCTCTCTTTACCAAATCTCCATTAAGATCTGATCTAAAGTTATCAGTGTTTCAAGCCATTAATACAAAAGTCAGGACTTGTCCTGTTTCCAGAAAGGAACAATTAATACCAACTGTTAATTGATTAGCTAGTTCTTCCTGGAATGTCATTATGCATTTGCACAAATGCCATTTCTGCATAATCTACAGCCCTTCTTGGAGCCTTCCCCATTGTTTGTCTGATGGCCTGAATATTTTATTTATTTTATTTATTTATTTATTTAATTTATATACCGCCCTTCTCTCAAGAGACTCAGGGCGGTTAACAGGGCAATACGTAAAAGACAAATACAAAAGTTAAAATTATTAAAACATGATTAAACAATGCCCATAGTACAAATAGTACAAATTTAAAATTAAAGTCATAATAACAAACCCACCCCATCCCATCAGGCCAGGCCCGCTTCCTTAAAGAGATGGGTTTTAAGGTCGCGCCGGAAGGAGCGGAGGTCGGGCGCCATCCGGAGCTCTACCGGAAGATGGTTCCATAAGTCCGGTGCACCCACAGAGAACGCTCTCCCCCTGGGGGCCACCAGTCGGCATTCTTTGACCGGCGGCACCCTGAGGAGGCCCTCTCTGTGGGAGCGTACTGGGCGGAGGGAAGTTGACGCCGGCTGCAGGTGCTCCCCAAGGTATTCTGGACCCATGCCATGGAGGGCTTTGTAGGTCATTACCAACACCTTGAACCTCACCCGGAAGACAACTGGCAACCAATGCAGCTCGCGGAGCAAAGGTGTAACACGGGAGTATCGGGAGACCCCCGACACAACTCTCGCGGCTGCATTCTGTGCCAGCTGGAGCCTCCGAGTGGTCTTCAAGGGTAGCCCCATGTAGAGAGCGTTGCAGTAATCAAGACGAGAGGTCACGAGTGCATGAGTGACCATGCGCAAGGCATCCCGGTCTAGATAGGGCCGCAACTGGCGCACCAGGCGAACCCGGGCGAACGCCCCCCTAGTTACAGCTACAATATGGTCTTCTAAAGAGAGCTGTGAATCTAGGAGGACTCCCAAGTTGCGAGCCCTATCTACAGGAGGTAATGACTCACCCCCCATAATGAGGGGTGGGATATCCTGAATATCCCGGGATGCCGGTACGCACAGCCACTCCGTCTTGTCGGGGTTGAGACGAAGCCTGTTCCTCCCCATCCAGACCCGGACCGCCTCCAGGCACCGGGACATCACGTCGAGGGCATCACTGGGGTGGTTTGGGGTCGAAATGAAAAGTTGGGTATCATCAGCATACTGATGATACCCAACTCCAAAACCACGAATGATCTCACCCAGCGGCTTCATGTAGATGTTGAACAGAAGGGGCGAGAGGACCGGCCCCTGAGGGACTCCACAAGCGAGAGGCCTCGCGGTCGACCTCTGCCCCCCCGTCAACACCGACTGCGAACGTCCCAGGAGATAGGAGGAGAACCACTGAAGAACCGTGCCTCCCACTCCCAATCCCCTGAGACGCCGCAGCAAGATACCATGGTCGATGGTATCGAAAGCCGCTGAGAGGTCTAATAGGACTAGAACAGAGGAGTATCCTCTGTCCCGAGCCCTCCAGAGATCATTCACCAGCGCGACCAATGCCGTCTCCGTGCTGTACCCAGGCCTGAAGCCCGATTGGTACGGGTCTAGATAATCCGCTTCATCCAGGACCAGAGGGAGCTGATGTGCCACCACACTCTCAACAACCTTCGCAAGGAAGCGAAGGTTGGAGACCGGACGAAAGTTATTCAAAACAGCCGGATCCAAGGTAGGCTTCTTGAGGAGAGGTCTCACCACCGCCTCCTTCAAGGCGGCGGGAAAACTGCCCTCACTCAAAGAAGCAGCTATAACCGCCTGGAACCAGCTTCGTGTCCCCTCCCGGGCTGCATAAACCAGCCAGGAAGGGCACGGGTCCAATAAACATGTGGTGGAGCTCAGCCTCCCCATGATCCTGTCCACTTCCTCCGGAGTCAAAGGATCGAACTCCTCCCAGATGAGATCGACAAGATCACTCGTGTCCTGATCATCCGATACTGCCCAGTCGGAGTCCAAACCGGTCCGAATCCGAGCGATTTTGTCCGACAGATGTTGACTAAATTCCTCGGCACGCCCCTGCAAGGGATCCTCACTGACCTCCTGGTTGAGGAGGGAGCGGGTCACCCTAAACAGGGCGGCCGGGCGATTATCTGCGGACGCGATGAGGGCAGCGAAATAATTAGATCTCGCTACCCTCATCGCAGCGAGATAAGACCTAATATGGGTTCTTAGTCGCAATCGGTCGGATTCAGATCGGGTGGACCTCCAAACGCTCTCTAGGCCCCGTCTCCGACGCTTCATCTCCCGGAGCTCCGCGGAAAACCATGGAGCCCATTGGGATCTGCGCCGGGTTAGGGGCCGCAAGGGTACAACTCGGTCAAGTGCCTCCGTGGCTGTCCTTTCCCAGGCCTCCACTAAGGCATCCGCCGAGCTGTGAGCTGGGGAGGCAGGTGGGGCCCCCAGCGCTGCCTGAAACCTCTCAGGGTCCATTAAGCGCCTGGGGCGGAACCATCTAGTTGGCTCAACAACCCCACGGTGGGGGGTGGCAAAACGGAAGACCAGCCGCAGGAGATGATGGTCGGTCCATGACAGGGGCATAACAATTGGGGAGCCCCCACCAAGATCATCTAACCACCGACCAGATAAGAAAACCAAGTCAAGGGTGTGGCCTCCCTCATGGGTTGGTCCATAAATTACCTGCATCAGGTCCATGGCCGTCATGGAAGCCATGAACTCCCGAGCTAACTCAGATACTCCTCCCAGGGATGGTAGATTGAAGTCTCCCAAAACCATTAGTTTAGGAAACTCAATCACCAGCCCTGAGAGGATATCGAGAAGCTCAGGCAGGGCTGCTGCTACGCGACTAGGCGAAAGGTACGCGAGCAGCAAGCCCAACTGCGCCCTAGGACCAAACCTCAATAAGAGAGATTCACACCCGACTATCTGAGGAACGGTGGCCTCCTGCGGACATAAGGTCTCCCTCATAACTACAGCCACTCCCCCACCCCTACCCTGAGTCCGAGGCCGGTGTAGCACCCGGAAGCCTGGTGGGCAGAGATCCACCAGGGGGATACCACCCTCTGGGCCCAACCAGGTTTCCGTAATGCAAGCCAGGTCCGCTTGCTCACCCTCGACTAAATCCCGGACGAGGGGAGCCTTATTAACAACGGACCTGGCATTTAGGTACACCAGTCGGAGCTCAGGTGGCTGCACATCCCCGCTCCCAGAGCCTTGGGTCGAAGGCAGAGGGTCGGAGCGTCTCACCGCTTGGAGATAGCGGAGAGGCCCTCCCGGAGGTCGATACGGCCCTCTGATCTTACACCTGCAGCCATTCCCTATCGTCGTGGGAATTGGCATTCCCACGACCCGCTCCAGAGCTCCAGAGATTTTACACCTTAGGAGTTCAATGGCATCTGGAAATTCAGAAGATACAACCTCTTTCTCACTGTGTCACAATTTTGAAGGAATTCTGAATTACTAGCTATCAAACAAGGCACAAAATGGCAATTTTACTATTTATTTTTTAAGCAGTGAATTCTTTCAGGTCTTTTTTAGTCTGAAGATTTACGCTGCTTCTATATAAAGCTTTACACAGTGAATGTTTTCACTTGCTCAAATGTTTTTCCACAGATTGACAATAATATTTCTCATTAAAAAGGAATGGGCAAAAGAGAGATTTGTCAAAACCTCTCCTTCCCCACCCCCCACCCCCCAAAAAAAAAAATTGGAAAGAAAATGTAACTTTACTGTTCCTAAAATTTGCCTTCATGGTATAGAGGTAAAACTATGAAATTAGGTGGCCAAAATCTGTAGAAGCACAAGATAGCACCAGAAAGATAAGGAAAACTCTTTATGTTACCATACTAATGGATGTCCAGGTTTGTGTGACTCAGATCTGGAACACTTAACCAGAAGATATTCAAAGCAGCAAAAGATGGTTTTTTTATTGGTTTGTTTTCATTTAAACAAAGAATATGGCAGAATGAGAAACTGACAAATTTGTCCATCCAGGAAGATGAATTTTAAACCATGTTTTTCCTGCTAAAGTGAGGTTGCCATGACCAGAACTCACAAGCATAGTTACAGGACAGTTAGATGCAGTGGCATCCTCTCCATGTTTGAAAAAAAGGTATCCCTTTTTAATTTGAAGGGTTCAGAAAGATGAAATTGCATTCTGAAACTTAACTCTTAGCTCAATGCCTGCATTTCTTCATGCATAGGAAAAGCAGAATTAGAGGCTTTAAAAAAAATGGAGGCAGGTCAAAGCAAAAACAAATGTGAATTGATTCCACCCCAGTTTTATCTGCAGGTTCAGAAAACAGTGAAGTAATTATTCTCTGAAATAATATTAAGTGGTAAACTGTTCCATTGTGCTGTGCCTTTCTCAAGGTTTCAGATAGGGCAACAAAGAACAGTGGCTCTATATTTGGACAGCCCAGACATTCTTATGAAAAGTAGTTTCAGGTGTGATTCTTATAGCTCCTTTTAATTCACAAAGCAGTGCCACTTAAGATTCCAGGTGTGAGTTATTATTCATTTTCAGCCATTTGAGAAACCTGGTTGACCTTCTCAGGTCACACTACTCTTTAAGCACTGATGACAAGAAGCTCCCCCTTCCCACCATTAATGCCCATGCTGTGCACTGGGATTCCTCACCTATCAGAAGGTTCTGCTGAGCATTGAAACTCCATAGGTTAACGGCTCTCGTGGCCTTGACTTTTCATAGCAGCCATATCAATTTTCCTTTGAGTGCATTGATGAAATGACTGGCGGGGAAAAAAAACTCCACACTATCCTACCTTTCTCTAACAGGTCTCTCCTTCATCCCCTCCCCCTGTCCTCCCCCCTTAAGTGAACAAACATTGTTTTGAATTTTTAGTTAATGTTATGGGGTATTTCAAAGTAAGAACTTGTTTGTAGTATCTTATGCTTTCTTAAGAGAGTTTCCTGTGAATATCTTTTATTTCTTTAATGGGAACACATGCTGCTCCCCTTGAACACGTAATAAATTTTAACATGGGACCAGCAATTCATGAAAAGTCAGATCCAGTGTGATTAGAACATAATGCATATCCCATCCAGGTAACTAAAGACATGAAAGGAATGCTAAGTTTGGGGTTTATTTCAAATGTGTTTGTAATGTACACACTGTAAAACGGGGGAAAAAAGCTATGTAAGAGTAAAGCCATTTGTAGTACCATGCAGTTAATTAGTTAATCATATGCAGCTTTTCCACAGACATATTCAAGCAGGGTTTAGAGTTAAAATAATGGATGATGGTTTAATCATTGCACATGAGCTATTTAGATGCAAGATATAGAACTGGTACGTTGGGATTGCAATTGATAATAATGTATTCCTTCATATTGATGGAAATGGAATGCTAGATCTTCCCTTCAAGCACAGAACAAAGACAGCAGCCATTTCTGGTCCTTCATGACTTAATAAATAAATTAAAATAATTCATTTTAATCCTCCTGTAAGCTTCCCAAAGTTGCTTGTCAAGCGGTTGACCTTAGAAATGGAAGAAATGCAAAAAAAACCTTCCTGTTTGTAGCCTCTCTTGAGAAGTTCATTAAACTAGGAAAGTGTTGGTGGAAAAGAGAAGAGGACAGCCAGCAAAGAGGTGGATGTACTTGATTATTGAAATGATGGCTGAAGAATAGATTGATCTGACTTTCAAGAATACTTGGAAGGACAGTTCATTTTGCAGAAGATCTATCATTGTGACCGCTAAGGGTTGACCCTGATTTCTTGGCATGTAATCAATTTAAAAAATGTATTTCACCATGTCTTTAAATTGTACTGTCCACTTATAGTCTCTAAGAGTTAAGAATATGTGGAAATGATGCAGTGATCTCATTAGATGAAGGAAGGGCCCATATGGGCTCTTTTCTGTTTGCATGAGAAGGTGTGATGACATTTTTAAACTTCAAACTGATGTGTTATGCTGGCCACATATTTCACAGCATTGTTTTAGGATGATTTTGTTTAAACAAAGTAGAAAAAACATTGCTATTGAGTTTTACTAGTATGGTGGTGGTATGTGGTGATGGTAGAAGAGCACTAAAGATGATTAGGGGGCTGGGGGCTAAAATATGTTGTGAATGGTTGTAGGAACTAGGTATGTTTAGTCTGACATAGAGAAGGATGAGGCATGACATAATAACTCATCAAGGAGAGAAAAAACCTAGAACTATGGAGAAATTTCCTGACAGTGAGAATAATTAATCAATGGAACTGCTTGTCTTCATAAGTTATGAGTGCTCCAATAGTGGAGGTTTTTAAGAAGAGGTTGAACAGCCAACCAGACAGTATGGATCTCCTGCTTCAGCAAAGGGTTGGACTAGAAGACTTACAAGGTCCCTTCTAAGTGTTATTCTGTATTCTATCTTGTGATTGAAAAATAGAGCTGTGGATTTTCTTGGATCATAAGCAGACACTGCTGTTGAAATCCACTCTCAATTTGAAAGCTATCTATAGGAGGAAGAAGAGTACCTTTAATGAAAGGTCCATATATAGAATGTTTTCTTAAGAAGCCTTCACTGGATGCCCACCTTAATGGCCTTTCAATTTTAGGTGAAGAGAGATTAATTATCCTGTTTCTTTTGCCCCTATAAACATCATAGTATTAATTTAACAGAACAGAATAACAGAGTTGGAATGGACCTTGGAGGCCTTTTAGTGCCTATATAGGAAACCCTATACTATTTCAGACAAATGGTTATCCCATCTCTTCTTAAAAACTTCCAGTGTTGGAGCACACGCAACTTCTGGAGGCAAATTCTTCCACTGATTAATTGTTCTAACTATCAGGACATTTATCCTTGGTTCTAGGTTGCTCCTCTTCAATTTCAATATGAAAACTTTGATTTGGTATTAATAGTGATTTTATGTTGTACTTTGATGTCATTACCAATTGCCATATTTTTATTGTTTAGGTTTTTTTCTGGCATGTGTTAATCAGTGCTCTTTGGAACGTAAGTGGTCGAGAATACAGGCAGCTGAAAAAACTTAGTTTATCTATTTTGGAAAGAAAAAGTAGGACCTAAGACATGGTTTTGTTTACATGCAAATCATTAGAAACAGAAATCCAAGATTTGTGGATTCACAATTTGTGGATGGTATGACTGTTGTATTAAAGTGCATGTAATCAGGTTCCAGTTCTATATTTTAGATGCATATGTTTTTTATATCCTTTATACCAGAAAGGGGAGTGGATAGGTAATATTTGATTTGATATCTACTCTTTAAAGCAGTCAAATGACTATAATTACTTCATCAAGTTAATTAGAGCCACACACAAAAAAAACACTTGTCAGCTTGCATGTACCCTCACAGGCATTGAGACTAGTGAGCTTTTAAAAGGCTTCAATCTCAGGTAAGTTTAGATGTACTATACATACATCCATATTGCAGAATGATTCAAAATGTGGAAAATAGTGAGACAATCTAGGAAGGCAATATGGTTTCACAATGCTTAGCTTTCAGTATGGGTCACATATCCAGAAACAGATGGCCTGAGAAAAATGAAACAGTTGTTTTTCTAATTTTGGGTTTAAAGGATATCATGCATGAGTAGTTTAAAGGATGTCATGCATGAGTAAAACATAACATAAAATGGGCTGAAGCACTTTTAGTCCAGCTCTAGAAAACATTCAACTCTAGCTGTCTTCAAAGAAGATATCATGGTGTGTAATTTTCAGAACATTTAACAGTCCATTTGAAAATGGATCTAAGACTTTATTCTTGATCTAAAAAAGAAATGATTTGAGTGGATAGAGCTCTTGCAATGGTGATTTTTTTATTAATTTCAAGGCTTTCTCACCTAAATCTCAACAGCTACATACTTAATATAAAGAATCCACAGTACAACAGGCATTGGTCCCTGGATGTGCTAGATATCATTACTGCTACAGCACGACTCCTAGACTAATGGGTGAATCCATGTCAAATATCTTTCTATTTTTGCACTTCCCAAGCATACTAACTCTGAGGTCAGCTCGAAACAAATCTTTTAACAATGGCACCCATGAGGGAAAGGAAGTGATAAGAGATGAATCACCAAGAAACAAGTATAAAAGAGTGGGGTTATGCCATATAACATTTTTATAACATTATTATAACATTTTATAACATTATTATATTATATAACACACATTCAAAAGTTTTTTTTGGGAAAAAACAAGAAGCCAGTAGAACAGCACATCAAGCTTTGTGTCTGCGTGTGTATGTGTGTGCATATGTGTGTTGTATGCTGTGTGTGCATTTAAATAGAGCTAAGTGAGCATTGAATGGGTGAAACAACCAAAGGAGTTAGAGTTTGTTTATTTATACCCTGCCTTTCATTTAGGAGCTTTTATTTTTCTCGACAACTGAATTGCCTTCTGAATAAAACATTGGAATTAGGTCTTCTACTTGATTAAAGTTGTCAAATACAATCACTTTATTTATTATTTAATTTACATCCCACCTCCCATTCAGAAGTTTAGAATGGGTATATGCAGTGTTCCTTCCTTTTATCTTTTTCAACAATCCTGAGAAGGTAGGTTGGTTCTGAGAGCAAGGAATATTACTCCAATGTCTCCAGGCAGCTTTTTAGTCTAATAGGAGATTAGAATTTAGGTCTTTGTGTTCCTACACTAAAAACATATTAATCATTATACTGTATTATAACCTCTGGCTTTTCATTGTCTAACAGACATTTGAAGGCAACCTGAAAACTTCCTAGGTTTTCTAGTTTCTATAAAGGTAAAGGTAAAGGTTCCCCCGCACATGCGTGCTAGTCGTTTCCAACTCTAGGGGCCGGTGCTCATCTCCGTTTCAAAGCCGAAGAGCCAGTGCTTGTCCGAGGACATCTCCGTGGTCATGTGGCCGGCATGACTAGACACCAAAGGTGCACAGAACACTGTTACCTTCCCACCGTAGTGGTCCCTATTTTTCTACTTGCATTTTTATCTGCTTTTGAACTGCTAGGTTGGCAGAAGCTGGGACAAGTAACAGGCGCTCACTCTGCTACGCAGCACTCGGGAGTCGACCCGCCAAACTGCCGATCTTCTGATCGACAAGCTCAGCGTCCTAACCCACTGAGCCACCGCGTCCCTCTAGTTTCTATACATAGGTAATATTAAGAGGAGAATTGGATTGTGAAATGGGATGTTTGAAACTGGTATTAGAAGTAAACAGAACAGAACAGAACAGAACAGAACAGAACAGAACAGAACAGAACAGAATAGAATAGAATAGAATAGAATAGAATAGAATAGAATAACAGAGTTGGAAGGGACCTTGGAGGTCTTCTTGTCCAACCCCCTGCTCAGGCAGGAAACCCTATACCATTTCAAACAAATGGTTGTCTAATCTCTTCTTAAAAACCTCAGTGTTTGAGCATTCACAACTTCTGGAGGCAAGTTGTTCCACTGATTAATTGTTCCAATTGTCAGGAATATTTCTTCTTAATTCTGGGTTGCTTCTCTCATTGATTAGTTTCCATCCATGGTAAATGAGCTTAATTATTTTTGAAACTCTTCCTATCAGAGTACTTGGAAAACATTTTACAAAATTTCAGAGTGCCATTCAAAGAAACAAAAACCAGCAATACCCATGTAAAGACATTGAAGAAGAACATGGACATGGAAAAATGAAGAAAATATCTCTTGTTCCTTTGGTTTTCTTATGTGTTAGTCCTTGTCTCATTCTCCAAATGTCTTGGCCTATACATTTGTTTAGAACCTTTACAAGTTTTTCTTCTTCTGTTGCTTGTCATATTTCTAGAGATTTTCCATAGTTTTCCAACTTGGTTATAATTGGAATTCCTATCTGTTTCATCTTCTAATAGTACAGATTCCTTGTAAATGGAGAATATAATCTAAGATATCTTGGTTGTTGACATCTCTACTTCAGTACATAATTTCAATACAGACCTTCCATCTTTGTTTTTCTTTGAATAAGGTACTCTCTCTCCATCTTTATACCATATGGATTGTATGAATATCTTTAATATCAAAGACTAGGAAAATAATGGTAAAGATTAAACACATATTAGACCTCTACATGGCAAAAAGCAAACAAAAAAACAACAACTACCAGCCGTTGAAGCTAGGTCCAAGAAAAAAAGATTTTCTGGAATGTCTTTAGGAAAAAAAGAATCTTAAAAGATTTGAAACCTGTACCTAGAAAGCCACAGTAAAGATGGAGCATCACAAACAGACTGTCAAAGAAGTGAAAGAAGGCTTTGTCTTATTCAGTGCTTTTTTTTGTAAAAGAAAAAGGTGCCAGAACTCACACATGTCATACAACCCGCCTTGCCTACCCTACAAGGTTCCATCCAAAAATGGTGCCGGAACTCCGTTCTGAGCGTTCTATGACAAAAAAAGCCCTGGTCTTATTTATTCAACCTACATGTTGAATATATGTATAAAGAAAATTGGATAGAAAGAAGATGAGAGTTATTTTTAAAATGGGTGAAGAAACATCAATAATATGCTGATACAGAGCTAGTCTGATAGCTGAAAATGCAAATCACCTAGAAACTTTACTAATGAAAGTCAAGGAGCACAATTTAAAAAAAAAAAAAAAGAGAGAGAGAGAGAGAGAGAGAGAGAGAGAGAGAGAGAGAGAGAGAGACTATGATTAAATGTAAAGAAGACCAAACTAATATCACAAGTATAGCAACCAGCTTTAGAATTGACAGTGAAAATATTGAAGTGCTTAATAGCTTTTGACTTTTAGGAACCAACAATCAATACAGGAATCAGCAATCAAGAAATATCTGCAGACTTGCATGTGTTAGGGTAGAAATGGAGACCTTAGAAAAGGCATCCAGATGCTGTGACATGTTTTTATCAAGACAAGTTCAGAAATGTTCAGACAACAGTTTTCCTATGATACTCTCTGAAGTAAAATTTGGATTTTGAAGAAGCAGTGTAAAGAAAGTATGAGCAATTTTGAACGTTGGTGTTGAAACAGACTTTTGAAAATACCAGGGATAGTTGTAGGGAAGTATGGACACAGCTTTGAAGAATGTGGCAGCCGTAAGATCAGCTTAGCATGTAAGTTGTGCTGGGGGTTTCCCGATACTCCCATGTTACACCTTTGCTCCGCGAGCTGCATTGGCTGCCGGTTGCCCTCCGGGTGAGATTCAAGGTGTTAGTAATGACTTACAAAGCCCTACATGGCATGGGTCCGGATTACCTACGGCAACACCTGCGGCCAGCGTCAACCTCCCTCCGTCCATTGCGCTCCCACAGAGAGGGCCTCCTCAGGGTGCCTCCGATCAGAGAATGGCGACTGGTGGCCCCCAGGGGGAGGGCGTTCTCTGTGGGTGCGCCAGACCAATGGAACCGCTTGCCGGTTGAGCTCCGGATGGCCCCCGACCTTCGCTCCTTCCGGTGCGATCTAAAAACGTATTTATTTGAACAATCTGACCTGGTCTGATGGGTTAGGGTTGGGGTTTTAATACGTCTTAATTATTGTTTTGACCTTGGGCATTTATTTAATCGCTTTTAACTTTTGTATCCTGTTTTGTATTTATTGCCCTGTGCACCGCCCTGAATTCTTCGGGAGAAGGGCGGTATAAAAATATAATAAATAAATAAATAAATAAATAAATAAATAAATAAAGAAAGAAAGAAAGAAAGAAAGAAAGAAAGAAAGAAAGAAAGAAAGAAAGAAAGAAAGAAAGACAGGAGGGGAGCAAAGAAGAAACTTAAGATGAGCCCACTTTGATACTCTTTGAAATAAAAAAGGAGGAAAAGACAAAGGTTTTGTTCTAGCCTCTATCAGTGAAGTAGAATTCTCTACTCCCTGACTTGGCTTATCTCAAAGACTGATAATAGCCAAAAGCAAACAAAAAACAAATGGATCTTTAAAAAAAAGAATCTAAAGTTCTCACACAAGGCCCAAATGACCAGGCTGAAGTTATCACATTTTGGACACAATATGTGAAGCTCTAGTTCTCTCGAGAAGACTCTGATGGAAAGAGAAGACAATGACCGGCAACAAGATGGATGGACTCAATTAGAGGCACACCACTGGAAGACCAAAGGAACAGAGTTGGAGACAGATCACCCTAAAGAAGATCTATCAGTGTAATAGCGTTAACAGCAACTTGATGGCACATAATCAAATCAAATCAATTCTGGGATAGGGTGGAGAAAAAAAATGGAGAAAATACAATTCAGGTGGAATGACAGCCTCATGAATTACTGATATGATGAAATCATGTCTTCAAAGGGGGAAAATAGATGGCTCATTTGAATGATCACACTTGGAATACTTTGGTTAGGAGGAGAAAGTGAACTGACCAAAGTTGCCCTGGGAGGTCAGTCAGTAATGAGAAAGTAATTATGGGAAGGAGAGTCTATTTCATTTCTCTGAGTTGTCTGGCTCCAAGAGTCTTTCCAAAAAGCTAAAATGCTTTACATTTTTTCTTACATCTTGGCCTTTTACCCTCCTATGGCATTTTCAGTTGGTTGTATTCAGAGCTTAAAATGAGTTTTTGTGGCTTGCCATCCTCCAAGGACTGTAGCACAGCTTTTAAGCCATCTCAGCTATTGCCTATTTGCTATCCTGTGCTCTGAACACAAAAGGCTCAGTCAAATGGTGAGTAGCAGGTATATGGTTGCACAGGTAGTTAATGAAAGAGAGATTTGATTACAAAGGGATAAGTAACCTCTTTGTACCCTGCAATTAACATTTAACTTGATATGGCCAATAAACTCACTGAAAGGAGTGTCGACTGCAGGAAAGAGGCTTTTTCACTTGTTATTAGAGCTGTCACACAGAGACACTAGCAGGCATTATTCTATTGTACGGGGTGATTTGGTTTGCACATCACAACACAGCTCAGCTTTTGGTATAATAAGTGTTACATTAATTGAACTGTTCTTTCCCCATTGCTGAGGTTTTAAATGGCTCTGGTTTCCAAAATCATGGGAATATTGTGCAGTTCAGCAGTTTTAGAACATAATGCTCATCCCATTAATATTGTTCTCATTATTCCCACAATCTAAGCTATGGTATATTAGTGGTCTAAGATGGAAAAGATGGAGACTATTCCCATGTGTTTTTGAAGCTCTAGGAAAAATGTATATGATTTTACATACTCTCCCATACAAAATGCATCAAATTTGTTCTTTTTACGGTACATATTTTAATTTCTATACATAATTATCATTTGCACAAAACTTAAATTTCTCAATCTGCTATGATTGGAATATTATCCTAAAGGAATCAGCAACACTATTGTACTTTATAAAACCTCTAGCCTATACTGATTGACTACCAGCTATTTAATATACTGTTACTTACAGATTATGTTTGTATGTACTATGTCTTAAAGTTGCAAAGAAGAACAACAAAGATGATCAGGCCACTAGAGGCTAAAACATATAAAGAATGGTTGCTGGAATTGGGTATGTCTAGTTTAATGAAAAAAAGGACTAGGGTTGACATGATAGCAGCGTTCCAATATCTCAGGGGTTGCCACAAAGAAGAGGGAGTCAAGCTATTCTCCAAAGTAGGCAAAACAAGAAGCAGTGGAAGGAAACTAACCAAAGAGAGAAGCAACTTAGAACTAAGGAGAAATTTCCTGACAGTTAGTAGAACAACCTGCCTCCAGAAGCTGTGAATGCTCCAACACTGGAACTTTTTAAGAAGAGATTGCACAGACTATTTGTCTGAAATAGTATAGGGTTTCCTGCCTAAGCAGCAGGTTGGAAGGTCCCTTCCAACTCTGCTGTTCTGTTCTGTTCTGTTCTGTTCTATTCCATTACACTCTACCCTACCCTACTCTACCCTATTCAAGTCATGGAATGTAATCTATGTATTTAAGCTGATTTTAGCAGTCCAGTCCTATTCATGTATCACCCTACTTAAACACCGCCTCCCAAGATTCCCTCCTTTTGGCTCCCATCCCACCACCAATGCAGCCGGTAAGTTACCCCCCAGCCTAAACCTCCCTCCTTTCCCCCAGAACCCTGCCTAGGCTCCTTTGTCCCCTCACCGCCCAAGACTGCCGCAATCTGCGCTCCAAACCCCTCCCCGGCCCACCGGTCGTCTCCGTCACCCCCTGGCCCACCCAGGCACCCATTCTCGTCCTGCAGCTCGGGCGCTGGGCAGCCATCGCGCAGTCCATCGCACAGCCCCATCCCGGCCTGTAAACAGCTTCTGGGAGCCGGCTGGCTGGTTCGCGGCCTCCCCAGCTGACAGGCGGCCCGCCGCTGCGACGTTCTTGCAATTGTCCCATTCCCCGGCCCGTCGGAGTGGTGTGGGCGTGGCCAGCCATTACCGGAGCCCGGCAGCATGGCGAGGAGCCGAGGAAGCCGGCGAACGGCCCTGCGGCCTGGTACGTTGTTTCGGGCGGTCACGGGGATGCTGGGAAGGGCCGTATGCTGAGCCGGCCCTCCGGGAGACGACGGGCGCCGGCAGGAGGCTTCGGGCAGCTGGGGAGGGCCGTACGCCGACCTGGCCCTCTGGGAGACGATGGGCGCCGTCGGGAGGCTTCGGGGCCTGTCGGGGTGCTCGGCAGGAGCCTGGCGGTCTGGTGAGTCTCCCCGCGGCCCATCCGAATGTCGGGCGTGCCCGGCCCGACAACTATGTTCATTGGAACTCAACTTTGAAGCTTTAAATCATGCCTGTTTTTAAATAAACTGCATTACACTGTTAGGATCAAGTAAAAGAAGTGAAAGCTGAAATCCGGTACACCTTTGTTTGGAAGTAGATGCAATTGATAAACATGCATAAAATGGAACTTTTTCAGAAGAATGAATTATCTTTTCCCTTGTTGTAGTTAAGGAGTCATTTTACAACACAGCTATGCTAATATTGGTGATCAGAGGGTTTTTTTTAGATTTTTATTTCATCCTTTTTTCATATACAACTTAAGGCAGTAAACATAACAATCCTCTTATTTTCCCTATAACAGCAACTCTGAATGTGAGTTGGGTTAACAGCAAGTGACTGATCCAAACTTAGTCAGTTTTTTAGGCCTAAGACATGTTTAGAACTCACAGTCTCCTGATTTCTTGGTCAGTGCTGTTACACCAAATAGGCTGTGTAGTTATTGGCATTTCTTATAATAAAAAGGTGTTAAAATCTGAATTCTATTTTAAGAGCACAGTAAAGTCCAACTGACATATTCCAACACAGTTTTGGAATATGGAAAATTCATGATATTTCTGTTCTTTTGTGTATTACACTCTCTCTTGTTTGATTAGTAATATGAGAATTCTCACTATTCATTTGTCATAGTTTGATTAGATAGGAATTGTAATTTGCTGTTGGGAAAGCAACTTCATTCATTCTAACTTTGCCCTTCTCTTTTATGAAATAATGAATTAAAAATTTAAAGTTCATTCTGCAAACCTTTTTTAAAAAATAAATTGCCAGGGACATATATATTTCTTGTTTTTTGAAGTAGCTTTGTGCTATTTTATGCTAGCACCAGATGCAGTCTTGTACCATGTTTTACTGAAAAAAAAATCTCTTCCTTCTTAATTTAGATGAAATTTAGCTACATGATAATATCACTGAAGTTAACCATAACTTTTTAGATTGAAAGTAATGATTGCCCATGATTGAGAATATCGATTGTACACTTTTTGAATTGTCTTATTTAATATTCTGTTTTATTGTCACTCTTTATTCAATCATGTGGGGCTATAACATTATTGTTGTTAAACTGTAAGCTTAGGGATATTTTTAAAATAGAAAATTATACCAAGGACATAATTAATTAAGTTGTAAATGGGCCTAGCCCCTTCATGGATTACTGCCTTGTCGTGGCGAAGGGGCTTGCGTAATTCAATGAAGCTATGAGCTATGCCGTGCAGGGCCACCCAAGACGGAAAGGTCATAGCAGAGAGTTCTGACAAAACGTGATCCACTGGAGAAGGAAATGGCAAACCACTCCAGTATCTTTGCCATGAAAACCCTATGGACAGTACCAAAAGGCAAAACGATATGACGCTGGAAGATGAGCCCCTCAGGTCGGAAGGCATCCAATATGCTACTGGGGAAGAGCAGAGGGCTAGTACTAGTAGCGCCAGAAAGAATGAAGCGACTGGGCCAAAGCCGAAAGGACGCTCAGCTGTGGATGTGTCTGGTGGTGAAAGGAAAGTCGATGCTGTAAAGATTTTTTCTCCATAGGAACCTGGAATGTAAGATCCATGAATCAAGGAAAGCTGGACGTGGTCAAACAAGAGATCGCAAGACTAAACATTGACATCTTAGGTATCAGCGAACTAAAATGGACAGGAATGGGTGAATTTAATTCAGATGACCATCAGGTATACTACTGCGGGCAAGAATCCCTCAGAAGAAATGGAGTAGCCTTCATAGTCAATAAAAAAATAGGAAAAGCAATACTGGGATACAATCCTCAAAATGACAGAATGACCTCAGTTCGAATCCAAGGCAAACCATTCAATATCACAGTAGTCCAAGTCTATGCCCCAACCACCGGTGCTGAAGAGGATGAAATTGACTGGTTCTATGAAGCCCTACAGCACCTTATAGAACTAACACCAAAAAATGATGTCCTTATCATCATGGGGGATTGGAACGCTAAAGTAGGAAGCCAAAAGATAACTGGAATAACAGGCAAGTTTGGCCTTGGAGTACAAAATGAAGCAAGGCACAGGCTGATAGAATTTTGTCAAGAGAATACGATGGTCATAGCAAACACTCTTTTCCAACAACCCAAGAGACGGCTTTACACATGGACATTTATTTATTTATTTATTTATTTTAATCCCATTTATATCCCGCCCTTCTCCGAAGACTCAGGGCGGTTTACAAACTTAGCAGTAGCCTTAGCAGTAGCAGTAGCAGTAGCAGTAGACATCACCAGACGGTCAACACAGAAATCAGATTGACTATATGCTCTGCAGCCAAAGATGGAGAAGCTCTATACAGTCAGTAAAAACAAGACCAGGAGCTGACTGTGGCTCAGACCATGAGCTTCTTGTTGCAAAGTTTAGGCTTAAATTAAAGAAAGTAGGGAAAAGCACTAGGCCAGTCAGGTATGTATTAAATCATATCCCTGTTGAATATACAGTAGAGGTGACAAATAGATTTAAGGAATTAGATCTGATAGACAGAGTGCCTGAAGAACTATGGACAGAGGTTCGCAACATTGTACAACAGGTAGCAACCAAAACCATCCCAAAGAAAAAGAAATGCAAGAAAGCAAAATGGCTGTCTGAGGAAGCTTTGCAAATAGCTGAGGAAAGGAGGGAAGTGAAAGGCAAGGGAGAAAAAGAAAGATATGCCCAATTAAATTCAGAATTCCAAAGAATAGCTAGAAGAGATAAGAATGCCTTCTTAAATGAACAATGCAAAGAAATAGAAGAAAACAATAGAATAGGGAGGACCAGAGATCTTTTCAAGAAAATTGGAGAGATGAAAGGAGCATTTCATGCAAAAATGGGCATGATAAAGGACCAAAATGGCAGGGACCTAACAGAGGCAGAAGAGATTAAGAAGAGGTGGCAAAATTACACAGAAGAACTATACAAGAATGAGCTTAACATCCCTGATAATCACAATGAGGTGGTCACTGACCTCGAGCCAGACATCCTAGAATGTGAAGTGAAGTGGGCCTTAGAAAAGCTGAGCAACAACAAAGCTAGTGGAGGTGACAGTATTCCAGCTGAGCTATTCAAAATCTTAAAAGACGGTGCAGTAAAAGTGCTACACTCAATTTGCCAGCAAATTTGGAAAACTCAACAGTGGCCACAGGATTGGAAAAGATCAGTTTACATTCCAATTCCAAAGAAAGGCAGTGCCAAAGAATGTTCAAACTATCGCACCATTGCACTCATTTCTCATGCTAGTAAAGTTATGCTTAAAATCCTACAAGCTAGACTCCAGCAGTATGTGGATCGAGAACTACCAGAAGTACAGGCAGGATTTCGAAGAGGCAGAGGAACTAGAGATCAAATTGCTAACATACGCTGGATCATGGAGAAAGCTAGAGAGTTCCAGAAAAACATCTACTTCTGCTTCATTGACTATGCTAAAGCCTTTGATTGTGTGGATCATAACAAACTGTGGCAAGTCCTTAAAGATATGGGCATACCAGACCATCTTATTTGTCTCTTGAGAAATCTATATGCGGGCCAAGAAGCAACAGTGAGAACTGGACACGGAACCATTGATTGGTTCAAAATTGGGAAAGGAGTCCGGCAAGGCTGTATACTGTCACCTTGCCTATTTAACTTATATGCAGAGCACATCATGAGAAAGGCAGGGCTAGATGAATCAAAAGTTGCAATTAAGATTGCCGGAAGAAACATCAACAACCTAAGATATGCAGATGATACCACTCTAATGGCAGAAAGTGAAGAAGAACTAAAGAGCCTCTTGTTGCGGGTGAAGAAGGAGAGTGCAAAACTTGGGTTGAAACTAAACATTAAGAAAACCAAGATCATGGCATCTGGCCCTCTCAATTCCTGGCAAATAGATGGGGAAGAAATGGAGGTAGTGACAGATTTTATTTTCCTGGGCTCCAAGATCACTGCAGATGGGGACTGTAGCCAAGAAATTAAAAGACGCTTGCTCCTTGGGAGGAAAGCCATGGCAAATCTAGACAGCACACTAAAAAGCAGAGACATCACCCTGTCAACAAAAGTGCGTATAGTCAAGGCTATGGTCTTCCCAGTTGCAATGTATGGCAGTGAAAGCTGGACCATAAGAAAGGCTGAGCGCCAAAGAATTGAAGCCTTTGAACTATGGTGCTGGAGAAGACTCCTGCGAGTTCCTTGGACTGCAAGGTGATCAAACCGGTCAGTCCTAGAGGAGATCAACCCTGACTGCTCTTTAGAAGGCCAGATCCTGAAGCTAAAGCTCAAATACTTTGGCCACCTAATGAGAAGGAAGGACTCACTGGAGAAGAGCCTAATGCTGGGAAAGATTGAGGGCAATAGAAGAAGGGGACGACAGAGAATGAGGTGGCTGGATGGAGTCACCGAAGCGGTAGGCGTGAGCCTAGATGGACTCCAGAAGATGGTAGAGGACAGGAAGGCCTGGAGGAACATTGTTCATAGGGTCGCGATGGGTCGGACACGACTTCGCAACTAACAACAACAACAAATGGGCCTAGACATCTATATCTGTCTTGCTGTCACTGCTTGATATGGGGAAAGATGTAAATCATTTGAAAGTTTGTTGTTGGCATACTTTCAATGCATTAAAACAAAATAGACAAAAATAGCCCTTCTAAAAATATTTAAAAATGCAAAAATATGTTCAAGGATGAAAAAATCTTTGCAAACCTGATAGGTCTGAGCTGAGCACTGACAAATATATCTTAAATAAAATGTGCTAAGATAGTGTTGTGCTATATCTTGATCATATCCTTCTAGACTTCCAAATTCATGTTCTAACTTAGAACACATGGGTAAGGTGACAGATCAGTTAAGTGATTTTATTAGCTGAGCATATGAAGGGTCGTGGTTAGGAGGGCAGGGAGAAACTAAGCATATACATCTCATTGATTTTATATGTATGTTTTTGTTTTCATTTCTCATTAGTCACCCAGAATTATTTCATTTATGTAAGTGGATGGCCAGATAAATTTGCTAAATAAATAAGCAAACATTGTGCCTGGCTTGGAAATGCTTAAATATATGTTATTTTCTGTTGTTCTTCCACAGGGATGCTAGTGGACCTGCTTTCCATGCCTTGCATTCAATGTCTTTTGCTAGAATTTCAGCGGAAACCATTTAACCATTCCTCCTCTCCAATATCTTGGCAAATTTGATCTGGAAGTTTCTTATCTCAGTCAGAGCTTCCATTCAACATTAAATTTGCAGCTTCGTAGCTCTGGCATTTGTGAACTTAATCAGTGGGGTGGGTGAATCTTATTCCATATTCTTTTAGTGTTTAGTGTATACCTGAAGGAGGAGAGTGAATAGACATTCTTCCTTTTTTGCCCCATCCTTGTGTTCATTAATATAAGAAAGCCTATTCATAGATGCACTAAATTAAAAAAAAATCCTAGTTGAACTAAGCAGAATTCATGGGTCATCTACAAAAATTAATAGTCCAGTACCTTCTATTTCTCTGATATTAAGATAAACAGTATTTGCTTTCCTCAGCTCTCCATTTAGGTAAAGTTGCTATTTGAATGGGCCTATGGATCCTTGTGACTGCTACTAACTTGTAGCAGTTATAGGCTTTGGTGAAATTTTGTTTAGAAAGGAATTACAACAGAGAGCTTAACTGATACACATTCACACAGTTGCTTCCCCCCATCTCTCAGTAGACTGGCCAAGCCCCCTCAGATTAGTCATTCACGGTGGCATAAAGGTCATTAATGATGGATAATTTTCAAATGTGGAAGGAGATGCTGGCATGCACTTGTGCCACCTCCACCAGTCTTCCTCATCACTTGCCAACCACAACAATTTCATGATGGGGCAAAAAGGCAAAACATAATTTTCAAAAATACGGAATACTACCCATGATCTGTGTTTGCTCTGCCAAAGTTTTGAGCTATACATAGCCTTTTGAAATGAGAGACATTCTTCATTTTCTGCTGAGTTATAATATTCCTGAATAGAAGACAATCCCCATTAAAATGAGAGATGTTCCCTAAAATGAACAAACACTGGGATATGTAACTAAACAGCTAGGAATCCCTGGACAGGGAGAACTGAGGTCACCAGACAAGGAGAAAAAGCAATGATTTTATTTCAAGTCTGTTTCCAAGCACACCTGAAAGATCTCCACACCAATAGATAACTCGTTACAGAATATCTCCAATAAAATCTTCAAGGTTAGAGAAAAATACATTACTTATATGAGACTTTAATAATGTTTCATATCTTTGAGTTTCACTTTTTAGATTTTTTTTTTCACTTTTTAGGTTTAGGAAATCAGCTGTGTCTCCCCAATTATACTCAATAAAATGCATGCCATCACTGGGGGGGTCGTCGGAGTTAGCTCGGGAGTTCATGGCTTCCATGACAGCCATGGGCCTGACCCAGGTTATTGAGGGCCCAACTCATGAGGGGGGTCACACTCTCGACCTGGTGTTCCTGTCTGGACAGTGGTTGGATGATCTGGGAGGGGGTTCTCCATCCATCACCCCTCTGTCATGGTCAGATCATCACCTCCTGAGGCTGGTTTTCCGTCATGCCATCCCCCGCCGCTGGGCGGCGGAGCCGACCAGGTGGTTCCGCCCCAGGTGCCTAATAGACCCAGATCGGTTCCAGAGGGCGCTTGGGCCTATACCTATCACCCTTACCCACAGCCCAGTCGATGCCCTGGTGGAGGCCTGGGAAACGGCAGCCACCAGGGCACTCGACTGCGTTGTACCCATGCGACCTCTGACCCGACGCAGATCCCGTTGGGCCCCATGGTTCTCTGTGGAGCTCCGGGAGATGAAGCGGCGGAGACGAGGTCTAGAGAGCGGTTGGAGATCCAGCCGGTCCGAATCCGACCGATTGCAGTTAAGAACCTTTATAAGGTCTTATCTTGCAGCGATAAGGACGGCGAAGTCTAACTACTTTGCCGCCCTTATCGCGTCCGCAGATAATCGCCCGGCCGCCCTGTTTAGGGTGACTCGCTCCCTCCTTAAGCAGGAGGTGAGAGAGGATCCCTTGCAGGGACGAGCCGAGGAGTTTAGTCATCATCTGGCGGACAAAATCGCTCGGATCTGGACTGGCTTGGACTCTGACTGGGCAGAGTCTAATGTGGAGGAATCAGGCGGTCTTGAGCACGTTATCTGGAATGAGTTCGACCCTGTTTCCCCTGATGATATGGACAGGATCATGGGGAGACTGAGCACCACCACCTGTTTGTTGGATCCGTGCCCCTCCTGGCTAGCTTATGCGGCTCGGGAGGGAACACGAGGCTGGTTCCATGCAGTAATTACTGCTTCCTTGAAGGAGGGTGTCTTTCCTGCCGCCTTGAAGGAGGCGGTGGTGAGACCCCTTCTCAAGAAGCCTGCTTTGGACCCGGCTGTTTTAAACAACTACCGTCCAGTCTCCAACCTTCGCTTTCTGGCGAAGGTTGTTGAGAGCGTGGTGGCGCATCAGCTCCCTCTGTTCCTGGAGGAAACTGATTATCTGGACCCGTACCAATCGGGCTTCAGGCCCGGACACAGCACGGAGACGGCATTGGTCGCGCTGGTGAATGATCTCTGGAGGGCTAGGGACAGGGGTTGCTCCTCTGTCCTGGTCCTATTAGATCTCTCAGCGGCGTTCGATACCATCGACCATGGTATCCTACTGCGGCGTCTCGGGGGGCTGGGAGTGGGAGGCACCGTTCTACGGTGGTTCTCCTCCTACCTCCAGGGCCGCTCGCAGTCGGTGTTGACAGGAGGGCAGAGATCCGCCCCGAGGCCTCTCATTTGTTGAGTTCCTCAGGGGTCGGTTCTCTCGCCTCTCCTGTTTAACATCTATATGAAGCCGCTAGGCGAGATCATTCGTGGTTTTGGGGTGGGGTATCATCAGTACGCTGATGATACCCAACTTTTTCTTTCCACCCTGAACCAACCCAGTGATGCCCTCTCCGTGATGTCCCGGTGCCTGGAGGCGGTTCAGGTCTGGATGGGGAGAAACAGGCTTCATCTCAATCCCGCCAAGACTGAGTGGCTGTGCATATCGGCATCTCGGGTTAACCAAGTTATTCCATCCTTAATGATGGGGGGTGAGGTGTTACCCCCCGTCGATAGGGCTCGCAACTTGGGCGTCCTCCTGGATTCACGGCTCAATTTCGAAGACCATATAGGAGCCGTGACCAGGGGGGCTTTTGCTCAGGTTCGCCTGGTGCGCCAGTTGCGTCCCTATCTGGACCAAGACGCCCTTCGCACAGTTACTCACGCGCTTGTGACCTCCCGTTTGGACTACTGTAACGCTCTCTACATGGGGCTGCCCTTGAAGACCACTCGGAGGCTTCAACTGGTGCAGAATGCGGCCGCGCGAGTTGTAATGGGGGTTTCCCGATACTCCCATGTAACACCTCTACTCCGTGAGCTGCATTGGCTTCCGGTTGCCCTCTGGGTGAAATTCAAGGTGCTTGTTATCACCTATAAAGCCCTACATGTCCTGGGTCTGGGATATCTGAGGGAACACCTGCTGCTGGCATCAAACGCCCTTCGCCCAGTGCGCTCCCACAGGGAGGGTCTGCTCAGGGTCCCGCCAGTAAGAGATTGCCGGCGGGTGACACCCAGGGATAGGGCCTTCTCGGTGGGAGCGCCTGCCCTCTGGAACCAGCTGCCGGTGGAGCTGAGAACTGCCCCCGACCTCCGATCATTCCGCCGGGGCCTGAAGACCTGGCTCTTCGAGCTCTCGGGCCCAGACTGAGGAAAAATTTTTAATTTGGGGTTCTTTTTAATTGAGTACAGGGTCAATTTAATATTTTTTAATTTGGTTCTTAATTTTTGTATTTTGGATTTTTAATTCCCTGTAAACCGCCCTGAGTCCTCAGGGAATAGGGCGGTATATAAATATAACTAAATAAATAAATAAAATGTTTGTTTGTAGGAATGCGTTGTTTTTACTGATGTGAAGTTGTACCATTTTTTTTCCCAGTTGAATCTTCAAACAGAGCAACAGTGGCTTCTTTCTAAATGAACCCTAACAAAAAAGAAAAAAAGGTGACAATATTTAGACTGTTTTGAAAGGATATTTTGGAATTTAGTTATAGAAAGGGCATTGTTATTTCCTGTTGATGGAGAAGGAAGCTAATTCCATAAACTTTACTTCTTCTATAACTTCTGTCCCACCCGTAAAGCTTTTCTCTAGCAAGTTCTGGGGGTCTTTTACAATGTATGGAAAAGATGGAAGAAGCAGAATTAAATGAATTTCATTTGAGCAGAAACATTTGAGGAACATTTGGTAACATTTCAGTAATAATTCCTTTCTGCCTAACATCTGTAGGAAAAATAAGTGTCTAAATATTTAATGGGTTCTTGAAATTATAGCTTTGGGGGAATTTGCAAGCTCTGTGTCCTTCCTCAAACACTCAAAAGGTTTTCATTGGAACTGATGTTACATAAGGCCCATTGGCAACATCTGGATTGGGAAATGAAAGTGGCACAATAAGAGCGAGAAGACAGCAGGAGGTCAGGGCAGAAATTGAGCTCTGGGCAATTGCATTTTATTGCATGTTTTGGTTTTGCTGTGACCTTTCCTTACCCGAAAGAAGATAGTTTTGAAAACTGTCTGTTGATTTGAGTTTGCAAGATAAAACATTGCTCATTCTTTTCAGTAGCTGAAATATAAGTACAGATGAGGAAAACAGCAAGAGCCTTGGTGGAGCAGTGGGCTAATGCCTCCCTAAGTAACACCAGCTGCCTGCCATTAGTGCAGGTTCGAGTCCCACCAGGCTCAAGGTTGACTCAGCCTTCCATCCTTCCGAGGTAGGTAAAATGAGGACCCAGATTGTTGGGGGCAATAAGCTGACTTTGCAATAATGCCGCTTGGGGGGGGCGAAAGCCCTAATAAGCAGGCATAAACATAGAATGAAGGCTATTGCTAAGCACATTGATTTGTGCTTCTTAGATTGTAAGCCGCCCTGAGTCTTCGGAGAAGGGGGGGATATAAATGGGATTAAAAAAAAAAGTAACACTTGATAAAATGTACCGGGATTTCAACATTTCAGATTTAAGCTGTCGCTAAATAGCTCACAATACTATCCTAACAGAATTTCCTGACATTCTAGAAATGGGGGGGGGGGAGAGATACAAAGGGTTGGTAGTATTTTCAAGTGAACTGGAGTTTAGTGACTTTCAAAGTGGCTCCGAGTTAGTTTTTGGAGGACAGACTTAAAGAAAGGATAATAAAGCCAGTATACACATGCCATAAAACAGTAAAGTAGAGTAAGGTAAAATGTTAGGCCCTGCTGTGCAATATGGAAGGGATGTGAGCACAAACCTTCATTTATAATGATTATTTGTCTATTTTCAGATACATATGGATTTCATTGGGAAAACAGTATTCTGACCCAATTTTTGATCACAATAATTTGTATCGTTGAAACAGAAAAGTGGCAATGGCAATAGCACATAGACTTATATCCTGATCCATAGTGCTTTACAGCCCTCTCTAAGCAGTTTAAAGAATCAGCCTATTGCCCCCAACAGTTGGTTTCCTCATTTTACTGACCTGAGAAGGATTGAAGGCTAAGTCAACCTTGAGCCCCATCAGGATTAAATTCCAGGCTGTGAGCAGAGTTAGCCTGTAATGCTGCATTCTAACCATTGTGCCACCAGGGCAGTGTTACCCAAAATAACAGTGTAAACCTTATTGTCCTTTCCCAAATTTGGTTTCTTAGTTGTTGTCTGGCTGTAGGATTCCCTTTTCTCTAACAGTATGGATAAGGAAACTTATTGGACCTCAACATCTGGGGATTACAAACTTAGACCTTTAACTAAACTTTGAAGTAATTATTTTAGCTAGTCTTTTTTCCCTCTTTCAGGTCATTGTGCTGCTTTTTCCCCCATATTAGTTTCCTTAAGATAATCAAGGTTTCAAGAGAAACAGTGTTTCAGGCCCAGCCATGTTTAATTTTATTTTTAAAATAAATTGTGATGGCTATCAAATTTCTAATAATAGCTATGCGGGCACCTGTTGTGTGAGAAATATGCTTGAATATATCATCACTTATCCATTTTGTGACAGCATATTAAGTCAGGAATGCCTCCCTTTCATTCCATTGGAAACTGTAACAAAAAAGATGGGAAAGACATCATTGTTTTAGTATCTATAATATCAGGATATGATATATTTTGTGATTCCCCTCTCCTTCGTGTGAAATGAGATAGTACTATAGCTATTTTGATTCATTGTCCTGTCTGATATGTAGATTCCATATTTAAAGTCATAGATATTCTTCAACAAATTTTAAGAGGTAACAGAAAGTAGATTTTTAAAAGTTATAATTAAATTAATACAGTATCTTCTTCTGAGTCTTATGCAATTTCAAAAATTTGTGACGACTATAAACAAAGGTCCTAATTTGTCACCTTATGTTTCACAACAGGGACTCATGAAACAGATGCTATTAATTGACTCTTACAGCTCATTAACAGCAAAAGTACCATAGCTTTAAAATTTGTGAGCTAACTGATGCTTTGCTACATAAAACATAGATATTCATATCAAGGCAATATCTCTATTAAGCCAAGCCAAAGTCACAGAATAATGGATAATGTGTTCAGCTAAATAGTAAACAAAGCAAGGCAAAAGTCATAGAGAAGACAAAAATATCTGATATGGAAATTATGAAAGAACATTTAGTTACACTTTTGTGATGAAAAATCTAAGGAGGTCACATATATTTTAAATTAAGTTCTGGTTGACTGCTAGTTTCAGGTTATATGATGATGAAGAAGAATACAGGGATAAAAAAACAAATAATGACTGACATATTTTAAAAAAAAATGTAAGAGTAACTTAGATCTAATTCTGTTTTACAGAAGTATATAAAACAGGGTATGAAGAAAGTTGACAGGGAGAACTTTTTCTTTTACCCTCAGCATGCAAGGTCCAGAATTCTTCGAAAAAACCTGAGTAGAGAGAGATTTTACAACAGACAAATAAAAGGTAAACGTAAAGGTTCCCCCACATATGCGTGCTAGTCATTTCCAACTCTAGGGGCCGGTGCTCATCTCCGTTTCAAAGCCGAAGAGCCAGCGCTTGTCCAAGGACGTCTCCATGGTCATGTGGCCGGCATGACTAAATGCCAAAGGCGCACGGAATGCTGTTACCTTCCCACCGTAGTGGTCCCTATTTTTCTACTTGCATTTTTACGTGCTTTCGAACTGCTAGGTTGGCAGAAGCTGGGATGAGTAACAGGCGCTCACTCTGTTACACAGCACTTGGGATTCGACCCGCCAAACTGCCGACCTTCTGATCGACAAGCTCAGCATCCTAACCCACTGAGCCACCGCGTCCCTTAACAGACAAATGGAAGCACCTAATTAATGGGATTCTTTAGTAAAAATTGTGGTGATGGCCACTTTCTTGGATGGCTTTAAAGGTGAGTGGATAAATTCATGCAGGGGAAGTCTAATAGGGATTTTGTACTTGAAATTCAGTTATTTCCAAGCTGCAAGAGAAAACTTTTGGAAAAAGGCAAGGTTTTGTCTCCTGCTGGTTATCATTCAGAGATATTGAGCTGGCCTGTATGAGAACCAAAATGTTAGGAATATTTCTATGAAAACAGATCACACTGAAGAGATATGTCAGTCCTGTCTCCTTTTTCTTTACTAAATCAAGTCCACAGCCACTATTTATGGCTGCAGTAATACTATATATCTGTAGTATTAAGGGTAACCTATTTTTTGTAAATAATATTTTTTATTCTATTTCATTTTAATTAGTTCCCCATATTTAGGCTTCATAGAGCTGTATACCATTGCTTATTTTTACTTCACATCATTTGGAGATTGGAAGTGATATCATTTTTATTATTACTATGGTCATGGATCCTTTCTCTTAAAAAAAGAGTTTAAAAACTTTTAGTGCTTCAGCTCTGATCCCCTAAAACAGGGGTCCCCAACCCCCGGTCCATGGACCAGTACCTGGCTGCAGCATCCCAGCAACAAACAAGCAGCATGCCACACAAACAAGCAAAGCCCCATCCATGAAATGCAGGCAGCATATAAAACCACACCCTCTCTGGGCCACAGGAAAAAACCTCTCTCCATGGAACCGGGCCCTGGTGCCCAAAAGGTTGGGAACCTCTGCCCTGAAAGATTCTAAACATGTCTACTATAAGAATCACAACTGCTTAACCAATTCATAAAGTTAATATTTTATTTTTATAATCTAACTTTGCCATAAACTGGCCATTCTGTTCTACCTTTTAACAATCCAGCCCTTCAACCACTTGATCTAGGAAACCATTAGCTATTCATCTTAATCAAACCCAGTTCCATGATGGTTAAAATCTTTCAGAACTCAAATCCAAATTAGATATCCCTTCTTACATATTTTTTTTCATGTAAAATGAGCTACATCTGATGAGTTGGTTGTTTATATTCTCTGTTCTGTTTTTAATATCCAGTTTTAAAATTGATCCCCTTATCATTACACAGACAAAGTAAGTAAGGCACAAAGCAAAGCAAAGCCTGATAAAGGATGATAAACTAACATTAAAAATGCATAAAAGGCCTTACCATTTGCTATTATTTAATATTTCTCCTCCTTGATACACAGCTATTTCCTCCACAGGAAATATGAAGAAAGAGACCAATGATAAGAAACAGCCAAGCACAAGAGAAACCTTTCAGGGCAGTTTGTAAATCATTTTGCAGCATTTGGGGAGACCCTAAGTGTGCTGGATTGAAAGCTTATAATACATTACAAGCTATTCAGCTGTATTCATTTAACGGCCACACTCGATCTGCTGTGAGAAGAAGAAACATGAAAGTACAATCCTGCCTCATCTTGTGGCATGAGTTTTGTAAGCTGTTACAAAAATGGCCTTTTGGCCTAGACAGCATGCAATCTATTTCACATGGGTCAATTAAAGAATACCTTCACAAAAAACATTGACCACTATATTTGGGCAAATATTTCCACAGATGAATTTTGAATTCACCAAAGTGAGCTCTTTTTCTGGAGATGATGTAGCATTCTCATCCTTTTCAGTTTCTATGCAATCAAGATGTACAGCAAAGGCAGACCTGAATTGTGCAGGCTACGAGAAGTGGTTGATCAGATTCACTCATTCGCTTACAGATGCAGAAAGCGAATACCTCTTCAGACACTACTTTCTTTACACTGTGTTTCAAGCATCTTAGGGCTTTCTTCTCCAACCCTCTCAACTACACTGTTGGCCTCTTCAAAGGAATGAAATACTTTATCTTCCTGACAGAACTAATTGACTGGAAAATTGCCTGCCCCCCTCAACAGATGTTCTTTCCCACATTGTTTGGGAATCTGTTGCCACTACAGACTGCTTATAAATCCCAAATCTCAGTGCATGAGAATATATGAAGCTATATAGTATATGTATTCTGGAAGGCATGCGGGAACAATTGTTCTCATGTCACCTTGCCCAGAACTACCTCTTATGCTCCATTAAAGCTGCAATATCTTTATATCAGGTATAAAACAGTAGATCCTGGCATCACAGAATTATGTGGCACACTTCCATTTGATCTTAATAGCACCAGGATTCCATTCCTAATCCCTGTCCCTATCTCTATCACCATTTCTATTATTATTATTATTGTTATTATTGTTATTGGTTAATCTTCAATTCAATTCATAGTCTTGGACTGGTAAAAACTTAACAGTTCAAGTCCTAACCAAGGATCTAAAAGCTGTTAAGGTAACATCTGAGTATATAGGAAGTTCCGAGTAGGGTGGTTTTTTTTTCTTTTGTGCAAAGTCAGGATACCAGTATTCAGGTCTAATAAATTCAAAATTTCCATGTATCTAGGCAGCTCTTTGGGTATTACTCTGAGGGTTTCTATTACTATTGGTACAACCATTGATTTCTTTTCCTCCATAATTGCTCAACCTCAATTTGCAAATCATGATATTTCATTATTTTTTCTAGCTGTTTCTCTTCTATTTGTGAATCACCTGATATTGTTGTTGTTGTTGTTGCTGTTGTTATTTGGTATTGATACATTAGGCAGGAGACCACAAAGCTATCGCAGAGTAGTAGTTTGGCTACCAAGTTACCAGCTCTGTTGCACTAAACGCTCATGCTCTTCCCATGGCGCACCACAGGAGAGAAAGCTTGCTTTGCACCAGAAGGCAAGATAAGTGGCTCTTCCTTCAGTATCACCCCAGGCCTCCTTCCACCCTGGAGCCGCCTCACCAATATGCGCCACAACCAGGAAGGTTCAGAGGGCAGAAATCTGACTGCCTGCATGGAGCACCAGCTCTTCCCCTCACCAAAGTGGTACCTATTTATCTACTTGCATTGGACATGATTTTGAACTATTAATTGGACAGAAGCTGAGGTGAGTGATGAGAGCTCATCCTGACACACAGTGCCAGGACTCAAATCACTGGAGCAGAGACCATCTCCAGCATCATTAAGCCACTGAGCTATCACTCCTCTTCCCATTCCAATATTTTCTATTTCAATGTAACAATTACCATATGTAAAATGCAAATCAGACCTTCCCACCTCTTCACAAGATGGGAGGGAGGGAGGGAGAAAGGAAATAATCTTTCTTGATTTCTTTGAATTCATTGTGTCATAATAACGGTCTCATAGATAAAGCTATCAGGAAAAGAAGAAAAAAACACACACACCCAAGAAGCAAAAGAGAGAAAGAAAATGAAAACAATTCCACTATCTTATTCCCTTAACTGTATTTCTGGCCATATAGCATGCTAATCTGTGCAAATCAGCTGGCATCTTCAAAATTATAATGCACATCAGTGAGTTAAGCATCTGTATAACAATAAGGTTTCTCATCCATCATTCACAGAGCACCATAAGGCTGCTTACTGTCACTTAGTGCCAACTGACATCTATCTAGTTTGTCTGCCTGCCCATTTGACATTAGAAGCTTGTTGTAATCTGTGATCCATTTCTTTATTTCCCTCTTCTGTACTCTGTGTGCATGTACATGTTTATGTTTAAGGCTCAGGAAAAGCATTGGTGAAGTCAGTAGGTGAAAATAAAATAAAGCAAGCCAGGCAGCACGTAATAAAAAAAATTGCCTTGAATGTAATTATCTTACATGAGATTTTTAGGCCATCATGCTTTGAATGTCAACAACTAATATGCATTAATTACTAATAATTCTTACTAATTGTTTTAATATGATGAAAATATTCTCATCATCATTCCTTCCTGGCTGTCTCAAAGGTGCTTTTTTTCTTCAAAAGACAGCTGGTCTGTTTTTTCCTTGATGAGGAGGAAGAAGAAGAAAAAAATGTTTTGCTTCTCACCCAAGAAGCTTCATCAGTTCTGATGGCAGGGGGGATGGAAAGATAGACAAGAGCTTTTCTGACTATAGTTTGGTAAAATCAGATGTGAAGAAATTGATTTCTGCTCATTCCGTAGACATTTCCCACTCTGTCTTTCTCAATACATCTCCACTCCAACATATTATATCCTGAAGAGTTACCCAGCTCCCTGAAGATTTGGGGGCTTTTGTGGAAAGGTGGGGGGGGGAGAGGGAAGATACAACAAAGTTCCTACTGATAGAAGCAGTTACATCTCTGGGGAGAGATAATTGAATAAGTGGAATTAGACCACTTATTCTACCTTCCTTTTTATCAGGAGACTCATTAAATCAAGGTGAGTTGTGGTATGCTTTTCATTGTGGGTTGTCCCACTGAAACATATCTGTGGGGGAAAAAGGTGGATTTTGGTTAGCAATCTTTACCACGATATTGGTAGGTCTTATAAAGATCATAATGAGTAGTGTACAGAAAATCTGATATTTGTTTTGCTAAATTGCTTCTAAATCACTTCTCTGGTTACACATTGTACAAAATTGTACAATGTTTAAACTTTGCAGCCCAGTGCAGAAATTAGATCCAAGGAGTTATCCAGGACCTCCTCCCAGATAAGAATGCAGTCTCCACAATACATAACTTCTTATTTCTTTTAAAGGAATACTATTGGATTCTTCTTACTTTTAATGTAGCAACCAGAAAATTTCAGAAAAATATGAACTGCATCTCTCTTAAAAAATGGTTTCTTTCCCAACATGTTAGGGACAATTTAGGCAAGAACATTGTGTGATTTTAAAGGCAGAACTGTTTTGCTGTTTCCCACCCCACCCCACCCCGCCCTGTAAAAACCAGAGATAAGAACAACTCCCAGGAAGTTATTTCATTCAGAGAAGTGTGTTTCGTTTAGGATAGGTAAGCATGTGTGGAAAGGGTGAGTAACCCTTCTCTTCACACTTCAGTTGTGATCCAAATAACATCTCTTGGACACTGTTTTTAAAAGAAACCAAATAATGTCTAGTTTGACCTTCAATCCATTTTCTACCCCATTGGACTTATGCCTTTCTCACTTGGAGGTTGATAGGACTACATTGGCATTTAGAAACTTTTTGTTGTTGTTGTTGCTTTAAACAGCATCAGGCATGTTCCAGAGAAAGTCTAGTCTTACTTTACGCCAAATAAAAGATTATGAAAACTTCCCTTTTATTATTTTAATAGCGAATGCCCTGGGGTCCACTAGATAATATGCTAATGATATTAATGCAATTTACCTCTCCCTTTTTTCCCTTCAGAATAAGCCATCAATAAATCACTTTTGAATAACTACTGACATTGAGAGATGGGACAAAATGTGTGGTATCTGTAGCTGCATATTGGAAATTTATTATGCAAAATATTCTCTCTGTTGCATAGTAAATGAATTAGCATTTTTTTAAAAAGTGCATTATACTGAGGCACAGATTCAGGCTTCAGCAGATTTTTATTCTGAGTTAATAAAACTAAAATGTCCCAACCTAGTGATATCATTTTCAACATATGGCCTAGCTGAGACAATTATATGCTAATAATTTTTCAATGTCTTTTATTAATTAATTAACTGCCCATAAATTGATGGGGCAGGATCCATTACAGTTGTGTACCTTGATCTAATACGGACCCTATAAAAGAAGTGTCATCTTCTAGGGCTGAGTTCAGAATTTATCTATAAGAATAGATAGTGAGATTTTAGGATTCTTTCACCCACATACAGATAATGGAGATAACTAATTCAATCCCTTTGGTTTCCAAATTTCGTACTTTGCCAAATGAAAGCTCTGGTCGGCGTTATGACATACTGTACTAATTTGGCAGAAGCATTATTCAAAATATTCATAATGAGTTTTGTACAATTTCCTCTTTGTAGTTTACTTTAGGGGAACCTTCCTATTGGTTACCTTTCTCACAAATATTTTTATACCAGAAAATATATTTAATGCATTTTCCCCTAATGCATTCATATTTGTGTATATTTTTACCTTATATATTAACCATAGTAAAACATTGTTTAAACTGTAGTTTTCAGTAACCATATTTCTTACGTTCATTCATTCATTCATTCATTCATTCATTCATTCATTCATTCACAGGAGGTTCAAAATTGGTAGAGGTAGTTAAATCTTCTAAAGAACCAAATTTCTCATCTGGCCCTTCCACCTTACATTTCTCCCTTCCACCCACAGAGACAGATCTCTCTCTCTCTCTCTCTCTCTCTCTCTCTCTCTCTCTCTCATATCTAATCTATAGATATATCATATAGATTATATTGTATCATCTATATCTCCATCTGTATTGTTAGAAACAGAAAATGGCCCTGCACTGCAGACTCAAGTTATGAAGAGGTCTAGATATTTAAATAGGTTAAAGCACAGGAGTAACTGTTCCCATCCAACTCCAATGCATGTAAGCATTGTAGAGTTTTTTTTCTCCTTTTATTTTCTGTTTCCCCCTCCTCCCCCCCACACACCCCAGCCTCCTTTACCTCTTGTACAGCAGCATAGTTAAAACATCCCCAGCAGTTTAATAGCTCGGCTTGACAATAAATTTCAGCACAACAAATTGCTGTGGCATCCTGTGGGACATCTGGCGTATCAGCAACCTTTCGGCTAACATGCTGAGAATGAAATCCAGTGCTGACTCACTGGGGCAGCAGCTGTAAGGATGATGTTTTATTCATGCACTAGAATGAAGCTCCTTGCTAGTCAGGATAGACAATGCCAGATGAGAGGAACCAAGGCCTTCTAACTGATTAGAAGACCACCGCTGTGCATGCTCACATGTCAGCTGGTGGTCATATTCTGGGAAAGTAGATGGCAACATCTCACCTTGCCTTGACTGATGGACACATTGTAATATACCATGGTTTGCCTAATCACAATTTACTAAATACCAAGTAGTCTTCAACTTATTAATGTTCATTTAAGCACCATTCAAAGTTAAAATGGCCTAAGAAAAAATGACTTAGAACCCATCCTCAAAGTCATGACCACTCCTGCGATCATGTGATCACAATGCGATTATCTGTTTAATGACTGTATTCCTTTGCAACTGAAATTCTGGTCCCAGTTGTGGCTGGGAATAAGTTAATAGGGCTACCTATAAACTATTCACAAAAATCAATCACATTATATTATAACTTAACATTATAATACAGTGTCATTACTGAGCTTTTAGATTTTATTTTGGGGAAGCCTCATTTTTCTATTTTATATATGGAGAAGTACTCCAACTCAAAGGGACGCGGTGGCTCAGTGGGTTAGGGTGCTGAGCTTGTCGATCAGAAGGTCGGCAGTTTGGCGGGTCGAATCCCGAGTGCCGCGTAACAGAGTGAGCGCCTGTTACTCGTCCCAGCTTCTGCCAACCTAGCAGTTTGAAAGCACGTAAAAATGCAAGTAGAAAAATAGGGACCACTACGGTGGGAAGGTAACAGCGTTCCGTGCACCTTTGGCGTCTAGTCATGCCGGCCACATGACCATGGAGACATCCTCGGACAAGCGCTGGCTCTTCGGCTTTGAAACGGAGATGAGCACCGGCCCCTAGAGTCGGAAACGACTAGCACGCATGTGCGGGGGAACCTTTATCTTTACCTTTACTCCAACTCAACAGTGGTGGGATTCAAATATGGGAACAACTGTTTCTGCCGAAGTGGTGTGAACCAGCTGAATCCCACCACTACAACTCATGCAATATATTATTTCAGTATTACACTGAATAATATCAAATTGTGGTAGGAACTGCCTTAACTTCAACCTTTGTAAGTGCATAAATGCTTTTGGGAACATTTGAGCATCATCATCCTTATCATTATCATCATCATCATCATCATCATCATCATCATCATCATCACTATGCTACCACCCAGACATGAACAAAAATAAATGTAACAATGTCATTGGTTTGGGAGAATTTCCATGATGTATAACGGTGATATGGCAGATAAATGTGTCTGAATTAATTACTATTAATGTTGCAACAGAGTCTAAATCTCATCTGAAAGAGAAATGTTATTGGAATTAGGTTTTCTTCATTCAATTCAAATTGTATTTTCAGTAAAATTATTCTAATGATCTAATTCATGTAACCAAATGAAACATCAGGATAGCATTGTAGAATATAACAGAAGAGAATAGGCAAGATGAGAAGGACAATTTAAACTTCATCAACTGGATACCTTCCAGATATACTGTATTGGAGTCTAGTTGAATTAAAATTCTCAACCATCATAGGTAATATTACTGGGAATTGAAATCTAACATCAGGTTTATCTATTGATTTATTCAGTTTATGCTCTGCCTTTCATTTCAACCAACATCAGAGAAGACTGGTTTAAATAACCTTTCTAGTAGCTCCAAAGCATCTCAATTAAACTCTCGATAGTAAATAGGCAATGCTTATTATGAATACACATGTGCACCAGCTCAAAACCTCTGCCTTCAGAAAGCAGACATCAAATGTTGCATCTACCTGTCTATCAATCCCCTAGTTTCCATATATGGATTCTTGGACTCTGTGGGGTTCAGGTATGTGCAGTATGCAAGCATTTATGCATCTGTGTATATTATATATTTATGGCTTTCCATCAAATGCACTTGACAGCCTTGAAGCCAAGCACATCTCAATAATAAATAACACCATTTGTTCAAAAATCATTTTCAAAGTTGACATAGCTCCAATTGTTGTAAAGTACATATTGTTTCTGGAAAATATTTGCTCTCTGTAGGCAACCTAACCTATCAATTACTTCGTCAGGTTTTGGTAGATGCTAGTTCTGTGCATTACATATGAAAGTCATTCAGGAGCTGCGATTACTCTGTCATTGTCTAGAACTGCTACTGTATTTACAGATACCTAATAGTTAAGCCAATGCCCTGGAGTATGATGGCACCCCAGGTTGCCCTAAATAATACAAAGCAACCTGAAATATTTCCAGCTGTTGTATTTTTTGTTGCTCCCTATGTTTGTCTCTCTCCCTCCCCCTTCACTCCACCCTATCCCTTTTATCATTCTTTTAACAGCAATGTATACAATCTTTCTGGAAAACAAACAAACGCTCAGTTCCTTGGAGACTAGGTAAGATATTCTTCAGGTTCAGAATATAAAGAATCAGATTGGTTTGTGTTCACATTGCTGACTACATTTAAATGACTCAAAATTATTTATAAGCTTCAGAGTGAACAGTTGATAAATAGCAAGCAAATATAATTTTAGTAATTTGTCTGCTGTTTGCACATTCTATCGAGAAATAAAGAAATGCATTTTGGGATCTGCTTGCTAATCCCTGTGATTGTTATTTTAACTAAGGATGTGATTAGTAAACTTGAACTTCAAAAAATATTATTCCAAACCAATATTTAATAAAATATGAAAGAAACTCATCATTGTATTCTCCGTATAGGAAGGCTTAGGTTCAGCTTCGCAGTCATTAAGAAGTTTTACGAAATTTATTTTGAAATCTATGGGACATATCTGTGTTATATGTCATATTTGCACAATCCACATCTCAATATCACCTATTGAAAAAATACCCCATACAATTCCTTTCTTCATCTACAATATGTTTTATAAACCACCTAGCTACATTGAAAAAAATATATATTATTCTTGACAATTTTATACAATTTCCCCAAATATGTAGAATAGAATAGAATAGAATAGAATAGAATAGAATAGAATAGAATAGAATAGAATAGAGTAGAGTAGAGTAGAGTAGAGTAGAGTAGAGTAGAATAGAATAGAATAGAATAGAATAGAATAGAATAGAATAGAATAGAATAGAATAGAATAGAATAGAATAGAATAGAATAGAATAACAGAGTTGGAAGAGATCTTGGAGGTAAGAATAAGATGGAATGGAACAGAATGAAACAGAACAGAATGGAACAGAACAGAACAGAGTTTAAAGGGACCTTGGAGGTAAGAATAAAATGGAATGGAATGGAACCAAATGGAACAGAACAGAACAGAACAGAACAGAACAGGACTGAGCAGAACAGAACAGAACAGAACAGAACAGAACAGAACAGAACAGAACAGAACAGAATAGAATAGAATAGAATAGAATAGAATAGAATAGAATAGAATAACAGAGTTGGAAGGGATCTTGGAGGTAAAAATAAGATGGAATGGAACAGAATGAAACAGAACAGAATGAAACAGAACAGAACAGAGTTTAAAGGGACCTTGGAGGTAAGAATAAAATGGATTGGAATGGAACCAAATGGAACAGAACAGAACAGAACTGAGCAGAACAGAACAGAACAGAACAGAACAGAACAGAACAGAACAGAACAGAACAGAATAGAATAGAATAGAATAGAATAGAATAGAATAGAATAGAATAGAATACAGTAGAATAGAATAGAATAACAGAGTTGAAAGGGACCTTGGAGGTCTTCTAGTCCAATCCCCTGCTTAGGCAGGAAACCCTACGCCATTTCAGACAAATTGTTGTCCAATATAAAGAGAAATCTAGATTGAGTTCTCCACTATATGGCATTTCAGTTTGGTTTTCTTCTGGATCCAGACAGAATGACCAAAGACAAACATTGATGAACCAAAGAAGGTTCTCAAGTAGTTTAATTTCTGTCCAGCCTCTTTTAAGTTCAGACATCTCCCAACCCTGATATCCCTTTTAAGATTGAAATAGACTGTTGAGGGAAATATAAATATATTTATTTATTTATTATTTATTTATTTTAAAATAATTTATTTCTTGCCGAAAGATGAATTCTCAGTCTGTTTTGAAGGAACATTTCATTCTGGACATTGTAATAGATTGCATTACTGACATCTGTGAGTAAGTATGATTCTCAATTTATGGGTTTTGGAAGCAGGTTTTTTTTTAATACCTATACTTTTTCCTACAAGTCTATTTTATTTCAGAAAGAGAAAATAATGATGTGATGCTGTTTTAAAACATGTAATTCCTAGCAATTTTTAAAATCAGTGTTTACCAACTGTATAGACAGTCCTTGACATACAACCACAACTGAGCCCAAAATTTATGTTGTTAAGTGAAACATTTGTAAATTTTGCCCCATTTTACGACCTTTCTTGCCACAGTTGTTAAGTGAATCACAGCAGTTGTTAAGGTAGTAACAGGGTTGTTAAGTGAGTCTAGCTGCCCCATTGACTTTGCTTGTCAGAAGCTCGAAAAAAAGGAGATCCATGGCCAAAGAGACACTGCGACTGTCATAAATATGAGTCAGTTGCCAGGCGTCCAAATTCTGATCACGTGACCAAGGGGATGCTGCAATGGTTGTAAGTGTGAAAAAAGGTCATAGGTCACTTTTCTCAGTGTCGTTGTAACTTTGAATGGTCACTAAATGAACTGTTGTAAGTCAAGGACTACCTATATCAATAGAGTTCTTTGCATTTCTTGAGAAGAATTAGCTCATGGTTGTTGTTGTTCTTTTCCCCAATGAGGCATTTCAGGAATGGGTAAGTAATAGCAAATTATTGCTATTAAGGATTAACTGGGAATATTCACTTTGTAACAAGCCTTTGAGTTGACACTATCTAATCCAGGGGTCCTCAAAGCCCAGTCCGTGGACTGGTACCGGGCCGCAGCATGCCAGCAACGGGTCCACACAAACAAGCAAAGCCCTATCTGTGGGATGCAGGCAGCACACAAAACCATGTCCCTTCCGGTCTGCGGAAAAACCTCTATCCACGGAATTGGTCCCTGGTGCCCCAAAGGTTGGGGACCCCTGGTCTAATCCAATAAGCATAATATTCCTACTGCTCTACCATTAGCGGGTATCTGTCACTCAGTTTCAGGAGCTATTCAATATGCATATTCCTTTGGTACCTGCATATCACAGCTCTGACTTTTCCCCTACCTTTTAATTGCCCAAATGGTACTACTCTTTCCCCACAAACTTATTTTTTAGTGGATCTTTGGGAACAATCCATCCAGGTTTTCTGGAAACTTAGCTCAACTTTAAAATAAAATACATGAGAACTACTCTCCCTACGATAATATCTTTTGGTCCTTGATGCATGGAAATTTTATTGTTATTGCTTCCACAATTTTCTGTCAAATCTTTTCTTTTATAGCATTTCTTCATTAAGTTGACATGGATGATGTTGAATCGCTGATTTTATCTGATATTCTTGATCTTCTTGATAAACTGTTAACTGCCACTGGGTATGTGCTTATACTCAGTAATGTAGCCATATAATCAGAAACTTTTTTAAAAATAAGGAATATCTGCCAGCTCTTTCAAAGAAAGAGCAGCAGAAGTCTGTCGTTTTGCAGATGCTTAAATAAATCTTTAAAAAACACTTCTAAGACCAAACTATTTACTATTGATAGTAAATAGACTCACAGCTTTCTTTAGAAGATCATGTAGTAACTGTGACTAGGGGGGCCTTCGCCCAGGTTCGCCTGGTGCACCAGTTGTGGCCCTATCTAGACCGGGATGCCTTGCATATGGTCACTCATGCGCTCGTGACCTCTCGATTAGACTACTGCAATGCTCTCTACATGGGGCTGCCCTTGAGGACCACTCGGAGGCTCCAACTGGTGCAGAATGCAGCCGCGAGAGTCGTGATGGGAGTTTCCCGATACTCCCATGTTACACCTTTGCTCCGTGAGCTGCATTGGCTTCCAGTTGTCTTCCGGGTGAGATTCAAGGTGCTGGTAATGACCTTTAAAGCCCTACATGCCATGGGTCCGGAGTACCTTAGGGAGCACCTGCGGCTGGCATCAACTTCCCTCCGCCCAGTGCGCTCCCACAGAGAGGGACTCCTCAGGGTGCCACCGGTCAGAGAATGCTGTCTGGTGGCCCCCAGGGGCAAGGCCTTCTCTGTGGGTGCGCCGGATTTGTGGAACCGCTTACCGGTTGAGCTTTGGATGGCGCCCAACCTTCGCTCCTTCCGACGTGATCTAAAGACCTATTTGTTTGAACAAGCCAGCCTGGTCTGATGGGTTTGGGTTTTATTATTGCTTTTAACGTATTGCCCTGTTCACTGCCCTGAGTCCTTCAGGAGAAGGGCAGTATACAAATAAAATTATTATTATTATTATTATTATTATTATTATTATTATTATTATTATTATTATTATTATTATTATTATTATTATTATTATTATTATTATTATTATTATTATTATTGTGCGAGACCTCTAAAATGTATGATAGCATTCTCCCTAATTTCATGATCAGAATTTCATTTATAGGAGTAGAGAGGGAAAGTTATTTTTTCCCCATTCATTCTACCACATCCTTTAAAAAGTTGCTTTAGGAAATTGGGTGGGTCATTTGGTACTTTGTAGACCCTAATGGTGGGTATTCCTGAAGAAAGGAATTGATACCTTGAAGCTTTTGCTATATCTCAGAACAGAAGATGGCTTTCCAAAGACAATGGAGGCATCCTGTTGTATTTTTGCAATCATATTATTTCAATTTCTTTTTTAAAGGCATCCAAAGAATGTTCAAGATTCTTGTACCCATACCACTGCAATTAAGTCCATCTAACTTAATGATGGTCATCCTCTTCTTCTTTTCTTCCATCTTTCCAAGTATTAGAGCAGGGGTGTTAAGCTCACAATATCACATGACATGTCGCAATGTATCATGACATTTTTGCCATTGCCAGCAATGGGGTGGGCACAGTTTCGCTATGATGCATCTGGCCCATGGGCCAGCAGTTTGACACTCCTGTATTAGAGGCTTTTCTAGAGAGCTAAGTCTTTGCATAATATAGCCAGACTATGATAATTTAAGCCTGGTCATTTGTGTTTTGAATGAGTCTATTTATTTCATGATACATTATTTTCTTGACTGTTCATGGTGTTTTTTGGAATCTCCTCCAAAACCAGTGTTCAAAAGCATCAACGTTCTTCTTATCCTGCTTCTTCAAAGTCCAATCTTCACTTTCACAGTGTTACAGAGAATATCATGGCTTGAACCATTCTCATCTTTGTAGGTGTTATATTCACATCACAGCATCTAAATAGCTTTTCCAAGATCTTTAAGCTGCTCTAGTGCAGGTTGGTAAGAACCAGAGACCAGCTGTTACCAACCTGCACCAATCACAAACCATCTTAATTAAAAATCAATCAAAACTCAGGTCTCCTGGCTGTCAAGACAGGAGCCGAGTTAGTTCCTGCTCAGATCTCACATAGCAAACTCCTTGCCTATGAAGATGCCAGCCATAGTTGTTGTCAATATTTCAGTAAATCTGTTGTTGATACCATGGTCACTAAACCTTGAAGCCTAACACTGTCACAAAACAGTACTGTTTTGAGTTTCCACCAACAACCATTCAATCAAGAGAAGCTATGGATTATATTTTCCAAAACTAAATGCATAAGGAAGTAACAGTGATAGGGGAAATTAATGTTTCTCTCAGAAGACAAACTGCCTAGTTCTGTGTGATCTATCTTGCTGAAAACACTTTTCTTTTGGAGGATGAAAGAAAGCACTAGAGCACAGGTGTCAAACTTGATTGCATCACATGACATATCGTGACGTATCACAATGTTTTTTTGCCTTTGTGGAGCTGGGGTGGGCATGGCCTGCATGTGATGCACCTGGCCCACGGGCTGCCAGTTTGACACCCCCACCCTGGAGGATCAATGATCTTTCAGTTGATTTTAATTAGTGGTAGTGATTAGCAAAATTAGTGGTTAGCAAGAGAAAAGATAACAGGAGTGGGAATTTTGCCAAAAAGTGACTATGTAAACCTAGAATTCTTGATATTAAAGGAAACTAGATCTGAGAATAGTCACTGGCCTTCAAGAAAATGAATTTTAATAAAGCCACAGAAAATATTAACAGGACTGTGAAGATATTTGAAAGGATATTATTTCAGTACAAGTGCAAGAGAAACATTCCCTTGAAGATGCTTTAATGAGCGAAGTGGCTGCTTGCTTCCTAGAGTGAAACAAAAGGACCATGTTGTTTGGCTATTTCATTGTCTGTCTACTGTAGTTCTGTCTGTCTACTGGCAGTGCTCACCAAACTTTGGGGATACTGCTGGAGAACACTCTGCTCAGTTTTCTCTGGCATCATTCTACAGATAGATGTCTCACTCAGATATTCTGGGACTGTTTGACAAGAACTTTAACCAATTCTGCTGGAGGATATATCACTTTTTTATTTTTTTTTATTTTAATTCCATTTATATCCCGCCCTTCTCCGAAGACTCAGGGCGGCTTACAAGCTTAGCAGTAGCCTTCATTCTATGTATATGCCTGCTTATTAGGGCTTTCACACACACCCCAAGCAGCATTATTACAAAGTCAGCTTAATTGCCCCCAACAATCTGGGTCCTCATTTTACCTACCTCGGAAGGATGGAAGGCTGAGTCAACCTTGAGCCTGGTGGGATGCGAACCTGCACTAATTGCAGGCAGCTGGTGTTACTTAAGGAGGCATTAGCCCACTGCTCCACCAAGGCTCTCACTTGCCTTTGTCAGTGTGCTCTTTCCAGAAGCAGGAGAAGATTCTGCTCAGTTATGCCTGAATAGCTTCTTCTTATTTAGGTACGTGACAAGTAGAAGACATGGATGCATGAGTGTAGAGTGGGAAAGACTTTGAGACAACATGAAGTGCTCCAGCAAAGCAATTCCTTTTGCCTCTTCTTCTTTGTGGAAGAAAATCATGTCACCTCTGCAGTATGATTCTCTTTATCATGTCAAATCTTAGTTACTTCCCACCGTAATTAGTAGAAATCCATGGCAGGTGAAGTTAATAGGTGGCAGTTCCCAAAAGAACAACATTCTAAAAGTAGAATCACAGACAATTCCAACAAGCAGGACAAGTCATTTTGGCTGTTCAGAAAATATCTAAAGCACAGCTCCAAAAACTAAGAAACACATAGCAGCATTTTGCCAAAAATTTGTAACAATGGTGTCAGGAAAACAAAAACTTCAAATGAGCTAAGGTTAGTAAATGATGCTAAAGGCTTCTTTGGATATGTTCAAAAGAAATTGTATGCCAGCTATTCAGTAAGTTGCCAAAAGGAAATAGATACTAGAAAAATGCAGAACTACTTTTTGTTTGGCTTTCAGCCTTCCATAAGAAATAGAAGTGCATTCAACTGAGGTATTCTGAAGAGCTGGTCCTGGCTGTAACTCTTCAGCGCATTCATGCATGTCTTGGATGAAGATGTGCAGGGAATTCTTATAAATCTATGGGTGATCTAAAATTGGTTGGGCTACCTAATTGGAATCTTAATGAAGAACTGCATACCAAGGAGGTACCATGATTCTCTTTGCTGTGGTGAAGTGGCAGCACTATTTGTTCCAAAGATGTACTTCACATTGCCTCACAGTATCAATCGGTACTTGCAATAATGTGAGGTAGCTGAATGGAAACCTACTCCATCTAGTTGTACTGCTTACGGGTGGGTGGGAGGAGGATGAAATGAAGCAACTATTACTAAGCCAGAAAAGGACAAGGAAAATTTGACTTGGTGATGTTGCATATAGTAGGAAATAATCCTAGAACTGTAGTTGTTCCCCAAGCTGAATAAGAGTCAACAATGTGAAACTGCTGCTAAAAAGAAAGGGTAAATTTAAGCTCTATCAATAGAAATGTAAATCCAAATCATAGGAAGTAATAGTCACATTATTTTCTGCAAAAAATGACCATTTAAGTACTCCGTGAAGCTCCATATTGTACGAAAGATTCAGAGAATCCAGAACAGGGCTAGAGAAGAAGAACAAATATAACCATTGGATACTTTGCCTTAACCAGGAGGGATTGAAGGAATTGGCTAAATTTAGTTCTGAGAAGAGACGGCTGAGAAGGATCTAAGTTAATCTGGACATATCAAGGTTAATTTGGGCATAATATTTTCCTCAGAGGAATAACAAGCCAATTAACCCAATAACTTCAGAACTGGTGAATAAACCCCATTATCACGAATGAAAAATCTCAAAAGCAAGCTCTGTTGCTCTTGACATTGATATAGAGCACAGGTGGGGAATGGCTGGCTCAGGAATTGTGGGAGTTGAAATCCATAAGTCATAAAAGGGTCATTGTTCCCCACCCCGATATAGAGGTTGCTAATGTAAATTGCAGACAAGGCACTTTAGCCCTTAAAACACCCAATGACAGTGTGCAGAGAGCCAGAAGTTAACAAGGGGAAAAGATGGCCACTTGCAGGGAAAGTGTGTTCAGTGTGTGTTCAGGTGTCCCACATGCTTATATGAGTTCTTGATCCCTAAATATAATTTTCATCTCACTCTTGGAATTGGACATTGTATGGGGATAGTTTGTTGGGAGTTTTGACTGCTTCTCTATTCACAATCCAGGCAAAAGTCAATGGTTTGATAGATGACATGTTTTTGTTGTTATTGTTGTAAGTCCTAGTAAGTGGAATCCCTGATTTTATAATGAAGCTATTTACTTACTAACAATCCTAAGTATATTGTGAAGATATGGGAGTCCTCTTCAAATGTGTCAGAAGCTGTCACACGAAAGATGGCCATTACCTCTTCTGTAGTGCCCAACTGTATGGAAAAAATAATAATTTTCTCAAATTACAGGAAAGCAAATTCCAGTTGAATATTAAGAATGTTAAGAAAACTTCCTAACAATAGGATCACTTAGGTGGAATCAATTATCAACTGATGTGGTGAGCTTTACTTCAAGCCACTGTTCAGAATGACAGTGGTGTATGATAGCCATCTGTTGGAGCTATATTAATTTAGATTCCTGTGATAAGCAGGCAATTGGACTGAGTAAACTACCACTTCCAAATCTATGACTGGAAATAAAATGCTAGCTGGGTTGGAAGGCTAGAGGGACTTAAGTCTCTTCTGCTATTCACTTATTGGCCTGATCTCATACTTGATCCATCAAAGGTGCTTTCGAAGGAGGGGGGAGTCCTTCTAAAATCTGTATTTTTATATATATCAGCCTCATAATCTGTTGGCAAAAGAAGCAATCTGTTGTCACATTCTTTATTCTGGTAACTATCTCGGAAACAAGGCAGATTCATACAGACTCTTGTAATTCCATTTCCAGGTGACATACTGTATATGGAAACTACTTCAGTTATTTCTAGGCATAGGGGTCAAAAAAGATTTCTGAGCTGGAGGGAGGCAGTAGCAACAATGGTTGTCATCTGTTTGTTTTACTGACTTTAAAGCACTCTGGTTGTAATGGCAACTCTAGTTCCCCTAGGATTTTTGTTTTTACTGTTTACACAAAGCAGGATATGGGGAATAATGTGTCAGGAGTATGACATTAGCATGGCTGGATGGGGATCTAATGAACTGCATAACAGCCAGAACTACTCTAGGCTTCTGATGCCCCAGGCAAGATGTTCTTTTAAAAAAGAAGGATGATGAGTTAGAAAGATATTCTAGGCATGTGGAAACAGGTATCTTTCCCAATCTGAGTCCCATCCCATCCTCAAATATCATATATTGTATATCAGAGATTAATTTACACAAATGCTCACATACACATTCACATACAAAACCAGGACAAACCAGTGATTCTAAACCTAGTGCTGGTTTAGAAATATCTTCTCCCATCAGCAGAAACATTTACTAGCTGTTTTCAGTTTATAATTTGCATGCTGTTCTAAACAACATTAGTTTTGGCTCTGAAGAATCTAGGAATGTTGGGTGATTCATTTTTACTAATTGTGTTTTCATAATAACCCGCTTCCCATATGCATAACCTGCCAGCTCGGATGAATCTTTTTCAAGATATGCAGCTTTAATATTTTAAGGGCCTTCACTACAGCTTCTTCTATTCTGCACAGCAGTCTACCTTTGAATCAAACTTTTCTTTGGCACCCCATTCCTGGTGCCATGCTATGTTTTGCTTCATTAAAAAGATTAAACTTTAACTTCTTGGTTTCATTTGAACAGTTGTAATCCAGCTTTGTTTAGTGTACAAACAGGTCACAATGTCTGATTACTGTGTCCTGGCAGGAGCCCAATAGAAGCCATGATTTAATGTAAAATGTTTCCTTTAAAGAGACAGCTGAGTGTCCTAAAATCTGACACTGTGACGCAAAGCAAATCCATGCCATTTTGCCTTTTTTTGAGGAAGGCATAGCCTTCATAACATTGAGCAGGTTTTAATACTATCATTCCTCTGGTCACATCATACTCATGCCAGAAGCACCAAGGTGCTTTTGGGTTGAAAGGATTAGCCACTGATATCACTGTTGCCTGGGGGATGCCAAGTTGGTGGCCCTTTCATGTCCCTGGCAAGAGCTGGAGTGAAGGACAGGAGCTCACTCCGCCCCATGGCAGCACTTGAACGTGGGCTTGCTAAGCTCCAACCCAGCATCCTAACCACGTGAGTCATTGTGCTCCCATTTCTTGGATAATATGCTGGGAATAGGTTCTTTTCCCTGTTTCCTGAAAATCTAGAAACATGAGGGGAAATCATACTAGCACTCGAGCACAAAATGGGCAAGGCCAATGGAAGGGGATGCTTAGAGTACTGTATTATAAGCTGCATTACCAGGGTAACAATGGCAGGGCAAAGTTTGTAGTTGTGGCAGCATGGAGAGACGAAATGTTGTTTAGATACATTCTTTATTGGAGAACCTCAAGAAAATAATGCATTAGAAGCCAAGAATGAGGGAAAGAAGTGCTTTCCTTTGAGTTGTTAGCTAGACAGACAAGGCGGTAGAGGGAAGAAAGTGAGTTGTCCTTGTTTGGTTTGGCTTTCCAACAAGATAATAGATGTTTCATCTTATTTCCAAAGAAATCATTTCTGAGGATTAGCATGTGCTGAATAGAATCTTGTGGATCGGAAGACAGCGCTATACAAAGTGGTGGTGAGTCTTCTATGAATTTAAGTCTCAGTCAGGTTATAACTGATCTCAGTCAGGTTATAATTGATTCCATCTTGTAAACATACGCTATAGTCCTTGGCCTTTGAAGAGCACAGCTGAGGCTCTTTATCTGATGATCAAGGCTATGGCTAACAGGTAAGAGTACAAAATAAATAATTTCCAAATTAGGAACATTGTTTAAGAAATCCACATGGTATGTTCCTATAGATCAGGGGTGTCAAACTCAATTTCATTGAGGGCCGCATCAGCATTGCGGTTGCCCTCAGGGGGCTGGGTGGGTGTGGCCTGGGTGGGTGTGGCTAAAGTGCATATGGCCTACGGGTGGGCGTGGCCAGCTCTACATCGTTCGCATCAAGGGTGCCTATGGGGGCCTGGGCAGGAGTGGGACAGATCTGAGGGTCTCTGGCAGAAGGAGGGTCTCTGGGCCAGGGCCAAGGCAGTGGGGGCCATTCCCTCACTGTTTCCAGGATGGCTTCATGGGACGCATGAAACCACTTCGCGGGCCGGATCTGGCCCCCGGGCCTTGTGTTTGACACCCCTGCTATAGATAGACTTTGGCTGTACAGTTGAAATTGTTTAGTCTGATTTAATTTGCTTTTCCCAATTTGAATATTTGAAACTTTCAATTGATCTGCTGTTTCCTTCCTTCCTTCCTTCCTTCCTTCCTTCCTTCCTTCCTTCCTTCCTTCCTCCCTCTCTCCTCCCTCCCTTCCTTCCTTCCTTCCTCTAGACCAGGGGTGTCAAACTGGCAGCCCATGGGCAGGATACATCATGAGCAGGCCATGCCTACCCAGCTCCGCAAAGGCAAAAAACATCAAAATCTGTCATGATATGTCACGTGACACAATCGAGTTTGACACCTGTGGTCTAGACCCTTCAAATGTGTTAATATTATAATAGCATTTCTGAGTAGTGTGAGTTAAGAAGCCTCTTCTGTATAATAGCAAACTTTTTAGACATCAGTAGTAAGAAACTATTCACAAGTATTGAACTTGGTTATCTAATAAATATACAGTCACAAATATAGAAAGATGGAGGAAGGATCTTATGTATTGCATCAATATTGGGATTCAGCATTACCATAGAAGGTGGTTATGTTTTGATAGATTTATAATAAATTAATTTTCAATTATGCAAGTATGGGCTTGTTGTGATTCAGGGTCAGCCTGTGGGTTCGGCAGTTGGGTCGGATGACTCAGAGGAGGAGGAGGAGGGGGGTGTTGAAGAGCTTGATGAGAGTCCTCAGCCAGGCCCCTCTCATCTGGTCACGACGCAGACCCAGCTGTGTGAGCCTGACAGCGTGGATGAAGATGACCCACAGCTGGCCCTGTTCAAGGACGCCCGATGTAGGAGGCAGTCAATCAGGAGTAAACAGAGGAAGGCAACGGGGCTCCTTGGAACTGTATTTAAGGGGGAATGCGTGGGAGGGCTGGTTTGCTGAAGGCTTGAAATGCTCCTGTTTCTTGGTTTGTGTCTTGTTCTATTTGTTTTTGTAGCAATAAATTTGGCAGGCGTAATTCCAGCCTCTTTCCTTCTTGTAAAAGGGGTTGTCCCTGCCTTTTCTGCAGGGCCGGTAGCAGGCTGGTACAGAACAGGGCTACATTATGAAACCCATTACAGTGACCAAAGTTTTCTTTGGGTTTTTGAGATTGGAAAAATATCATAGAGCAGTACGTGTATCTTGGTGCGATAGACTAACTAATTTTCCTTAAATGTTCCATGGCTTTTGCCCAGTTAAATGGAACTTGAGACATCAGAGGATTTAAGTTGAAAGATCTAGGGCCTTGACAAATTACACATAGTTCCTGTGTTCCACTTTCTCTTTCAGTGTTGCAAAAAATGGAACTCTGAATATGAATTCAGATCTCAAGCTAGGCCTACCGAAGTCAGGCTGCAATATTTCAAATGATCACTAGTTCTGTATCTCTGTGCTGTGATTACCTGGGTTTTAGTAGCACAGATCAGGTAGCCCCAGTTTTGGCAGAATGCTTCCACCATTCTTAAAAGGGTTTACTTATTATAAAAGAGTGATGTTTTGGAATACAAAGCTGACCACTTGCTTACGCTCAACCAAAAAAATCCTCCCAAAATCATATGATTGTACATGAGCAAATGTAAAAAGAAAAATATAGTAAGGGGGGAAAAAAACCAAGTATTGAAGTGTTTTTTTTTTACTTCTTATACAGAAGCAACACATAACTAGAAATGTCATGAACAAAGGAGAATTAAGCATATTAATCTGCTCTCCATCCCTGCCATTAATATGTTATAGATTCTATCTCGGTTTTCAAATTCATTATTTTTTTAATGAAAAAAGAAAGATATTTTAATGGTAAAAATATCAAAATGATTAATACTATGGCTGCTAATGACATTTTTAAAGTATTTGGGGCTAGAAATGTGACACTGTAATCATTAAAAATCAGATTCAATTTCCAAAGGTACTAATCTTAAAACTTTATACCACTAGCAGAAACATTAAAAATTATATCCCGTGATTCCAGAAGCTTCTAATTGGATAGGGAGGGGTGGAAGAAACAGGAGCTCTGCCACAAAATAAATGTTCTTTCAAAAAATTGGAAAGCATTTTCATCTGCGGGATAACAGCTGAGAATATATATAGACAATATGCATGCTATGCATTCAGTACAGAGAAAATTCCCAAACCACTGTGATCTTTTTTTCTCTGTAAAAGACATGGATTGATCCAAGTGGTACATAATGGCACCAAATAAGAGGAGAGAAAGAAAAAAAAAGAATCCGGCAATAAAAGCCCTTTCTCATGCATAATGCATCTACTCTCTCCATTGGAGCTTACACCACAATCTGAGGTTTAATTATTCCCGCCTTACACAGCACAGCAGTGTGAATGGAATGAATGTGTTCACTGCAGTTCTTTTGTGCACCTATTTTCTTTTCTAAATAGAGAGGGGGCAGCAGAATTGTTTTGTTTAAGTAAGGAAAAGCTGGTATCCACATCTCAAAGTGTGCCTCTCTGTGTATTATTTAACATATCCAGACTTTAGAACAGTAAAGTGTTGGACCTTCTCAGCAAAATATTGACCCTGCATTTCACTCTGGCATCTGCTGAACATAAGAATTTTTAGCTTCTTGTTTGCACTATCATGTGAAATGGATATGTGGCTAGATTGGAGCTCTGGTTCACAACCAGAAGCATACTCTAACTTCTACATGTTTGCATGGATTGCCAAACTGAAAAAAAATTACACATATGCTACATGTCTAGAGTTCTTCAAGTAGGATTCAAAATGCAGGAGAAGCTGTAGGCCTATTCCACTGACTTCTCTCTCTTGGATCACTTTGCTATCATGTGGATAATGAAAGCAGAGCTCAAGCTTCAACCTTACATCAACAATTTATCCATATTATCCCATGGTGTAGAAAATGCCTAAATCCACATGTTTGCTATTACTATATCTTGTAGATTACATGCATTTACACAATTAATTGAAAGCTCTGGAGAAACTTTGCAGGCATATGTGAGATCCGTATACTTCAGATCTACAAAAAAGGAAGAAGAAACATTTGACTGTTTTGTGCAAGATATTATTCCACTAAATTCGGGAATAGTAGGCATGAGGTTATAATAACTTAGTTCCTTGTTTCCTATCTGGTTGTTCTTAAGGCTTTTGTTCTTAAGGCTTTTCCACATTAAAACTTCAGCTGCATTTCTCCCATATGTAAACCATTTGGACATGTACCTTAAGAAGGCTCTTTGTGGATTTCAACCTATCTTTCCTCTTTGGCCATAATGATGACCAGATGTTTTGTCCAGACCATGGTTAACATGGTCCATTGAGAATTTGTTTTCTCTGCTTCTTTTCCTCTCCCACTCATACCAGGATTACAAAAGCCTCCCAGCTCTTTTAAGTATTGATGAGGGAAGGGGAAGAAACAATTGTACAGTTCCTCCTAAACTTGGGTTAGAAGGAGAAACCTGCCAATTTCACCTAGGAAAAAGGAAAAAAAACAGAGCAATTGTCAATGTTTCATTGTTCCACCACTGAATATGTAGAAACCTAAACAAAAGACCAGGGTATTCAGAGGAAACATCCCATACTCTGCTGCAATAGAGAGAAAGAACTGGTAGAAATCATGGTTCTTGGTGTGGTTATCCCTCAAAGCCTAAACCAGCCAGTTGGAACATTTATCTGAGACAGAAGAAAGCACAGGGAGAAAAATATTATTTGTGATGTGGAACAAGAAGAGTCAGATGGAAGTTACACTCACAGCAATCACAATAGAACTGGATAATAATAATAATAATAATAATAATAATAATAATAATAATAATAATAATGATGATGATGATGATGATGATGATGATGATGATGATGATGAAGAAGAAGAAGAAGAAGAAGAAGAAGAAGAAGAAGAAGAAGAAGAAGAAGAAGAAGAAGAAGTTGGAAGGGACCTTGGAGGTCATCTAGTCTAACCCTCTGCTCAAGCAGGAGACCCTGTATCACTTCAGACAGGTGGCTGTCCAGTCTCTTCTAAAAAATCTCCAGTGATGAAGCACCCACAACTTCTGAAGGCAAGCTGTTCCACTGGTTAATTGTTCTCATTGTCAGGAAGTTTCTTCTTAATTTCAGGTTGCTTCTCTCTTTGTTCAGTTTCCAACCATTGTTTCTTGTCTTGCCCACTGGTGCTTTGGAAAATAAGTTCACCCCCTGTTCTTTGTGGTAGCCTCTCAAATACTGGAATACTGCTATCATGTCACACCCTAGTTCTCCTTTTCTCTAGACTGGCCATACCCAATTCCTGCAACCATTCTTCATATATTTTTGTCTCCAGGCCTTTAATCTTTTTAGTTGCTCTTTGCACTTGTCCCAAAGTCTCAACATCTTTTTTATAATGTGGTGACCAAAACTGGATGCAGTACTCTAGGTGTGGTCTCACTAAGGATTTATAAAGCAGTACTAATATGCCATGTGATTTTGATTCTATGCCTCTGTTTATACAACCAAGGATTGTATTAGCTTTTTTGGCTGCTACCACACACACTGATGGCAACCATGTCATCCATTCCTCTTTTCTTGAAACAATAGGTGTTCTGTCCTTGCAACTTGGTCAAGCAGGAGGTTTTATTCAACCCTTAGTTTCTAAAACACATATGGAATTAAATAAAGCTGAGGAGATTGGGTGCATGGTTTGATAATCCCTCTCTCCTAATGCTGTACTGCACAGGGCTAGAATGGTTACCCACTTACTCTGTGCCTTGTAAACAATAACCACTGTGTTCTGGGCAGACAACAATGCAAAGCAAACAATTACATAAAGATGAGAGAATTTTAAAACCACAAATGAAATAATGCTGTTTTACAGCATAAAACTTAGTACAGCATAAAACTGCCTCAGAGAATAAAACTAATATACGCAAAGCGATAAAAATCTCTACAGACCTTGAAGACTTATAAATCATTGAAGGACATGAAGATTTTCTTAAAAAAAACCAAAAAACTAAAATGAAAATCATCTAAAACAGAGGCACTCGTCTCTAGGGAGAGCATTTCATAATTGAAATTCTGTATCTGAAAATGCCCAGATTTTAGCAACCATCTGCTAATACTTTACTTGGCAGAAGCACCCAGATAAAAGTCTTAAAAGTTTCAAGATCCAGGTATGTCCATGTAGTATATGTCCGTGTGTGTGTGTGTGTGTGTGTGTGTGTGTGTGTGTCTGCACATGTGTGCTAGTCGTTTCCAACTCTAGGGGCCGGTGGTCATCTCTGTTTCAAAGCCGAAGAGCCAGAGCTTGTCCGAGGACGTCTCCGTGGTCATGTGGCCAGCATGACTAGAAGCCAAAGGCGTATGGAACACTGTTACCTTCCTACTGTAGTGGTCCCTATTTTTCTACTTGCATTTTTACGTGCTTTCGAACTGCTAGGTTGGCAGAAGATGGGACGAATAACAGGTGCTCACTCTGTTACTCGGCACTCGGGATTCTACCTGCCAAACTGCCGACCTTCTGATCGACAAGCTCAGTGTCCTAGTCCACTGAGCCACCGCATCCCATATATATATATGTGTGTGTGTGTGTGTGTGTATGTATATATATATATATATATATATATATATATATATATATATATATATATATATATATATATATATATATATATATGACTTGAAGGCAAGTCTTTGAATTGGCCCCTCAAAGATATTATACAATATTTCATTATAATTCTTATATAAAACAGTCATTATTTTCAAGTTAGTCCAACATTCCACTCATTAAGTCTTTACTAGAGATTATAAGAAAATGGAAAATAATAGTTCATAGAGAGATGTGCTGCATTTGGCTAAATCCAAAACCCTGAGTCAGGTATGGCATTCTGATGAAGATGTGTGCTCTTTCAGTCTAAACTAGCCCATAGAATTGTTTTTGTGGGAATAAAATTAGAGGAAAGTTTTCAGAGAAAAGCAGAATAAAAATAATAAGCAAACAAGCAAGTAAGCAAGCAAATCTCTGCAGCTGGATGTTTTGATTCTACAAGTGAAGTAGGATCTCTTCAAACAAACTAGAATCAAATATGCATAGCCACGGTGATTCATGCCTAGTTCAGCATTGCAGAAAGACAGTTTGTGGCTGCAATTACCCCCCCCCCTTTTGTTGCTCTGTAATATGTCAGATGAATGGAGATAGAGAGAATGAAATGCACTGACTACCTTTGAATGTCAATGACTGCTTTATCAGGGATTTCCCAACTACAGTCTTATATTGCCATTTTCCACAAATATAATCCATTCCACCACAATAGTATCTCTAATACTCCTCACAAATAGGCTTTTTAAAAATATATAGTTAGGAGTGATGGCACTAATATCCATTCAGAGATGTGAAAAATACTTCTGCATACATAATCTCATAAGACAATGGCTTCAATTGCAGAAGATGGTTTCAATTTCAGAACCATGCTTGAAGTTGGGGGCAATTTCATATACCACTGGCTGCACTTTTTTTTCCTTTTGCAGCAGCTTCACAACATCATGCAAGTGCTGGAATGCTTGAACCCCAATGTTAATCAGGGCTCCTTTCAGATGCCAGTGATCCTAGCACACACACAAACACACAGATAGTGAGCTTATACCTATGCCCACTTTCATTACTTCTTTATATCATTTCATTTTTTTTCCAGTGGAGGAAAAAAATCAACTAATTACAGTATGGCAGGGATACACTAAACCTAACGTCAGTCTTCCTAGGTAGACCAGACTGGAAACAACCAGATGAGCTAATTCTACTTAATTGTAAAGCTACATTAAAAGAACCTTACAAGTCTGAAAGAACCTAACAAGTCTTCTCTTTATACAATCTGGTAAGTTAGGGAAGATCTTTTCTGAGTTTCTTTTTCTTACCTTTATGCAGCTATGGGCTGCCCCCCTCCCCCACCCCATCTGATCATTTCCTAGGTTACATTATCATTTTTTTTCCATTTCCCAAGGTCATCCCCACATACCATTACACCTAGACTTTAGTGCAATTATAATGGTACAATGTTGCAGAGCTGCTTTGCCAGCCAGCAAAAGGAGGAAAAAAATCTTAGGAAATCAGAAGGAGGATAAGACAGAAATTTCCAACAATGAGACACCAGTAAATCAGTAAGCCTCAAAAGCAGTGGTGGAATTCAGCCAGTTTGCACCACTTTGGTAGCTATTTTTTTCTTGTCCAGACCCAGAATGGACTTCAGGAAGCGGCATCCACACAGAGAACCAGTTTTTCACATATTTGAATCCCCCCCACTGCTCAAAAGCCCAAATGGCATTATGGGAATGCAGAAGTATAAGTTTCATAATTAGAATAAAGGGAAAATGGGTGCACTAAGAATGGGTGCAGAACTTATACCTGGAAAAACACTGCATAAGAATCTCCCCACGCTTGAAGAAATTGTAGCAGCTGCACCTAGTTTGAGATTCTGCTTTAAATGCTTCCTGCTTCCAGGAACTGCAATTCAATCTCTTTTTTTCTCCCCAAAGAAAAACCATTTTCAAGGACTCACTCAATATCCTTGGTGTAATGTATTGGGATTTTTACTTGTTCACGTGTCTGTTTGAAAGCTGCTTATGGTTGCTCAATGGTATTTCTGTGTAACAGTCACTGACTAAGCCAGACTTGCTGTCTCCAAGAAGATCATTGGATGATTTGGGGTGGGAATGGGTTCCTTTAAACCTATTGGCCGCCACCAAGTGGCCAACTATATAAGTAGCTGCACAGCAGCCTCCATTTAGCTCAGTTCCTGTTTGCCTCAATAAAGCAATGTTCCTGTTTGCAACCTCTCGTCTCGGTTATTGCTTGCAAAGAACCAGCTGCACAACACTTTCTTTATTAGATGCAATTAACTAGGAGTTAAAAACTTAAGTCAGTTGTATGAACTAGCCTTCTCCCAATCAGTAATATAATGCAACATCTAAGAAGATTAACAACATTAACAAAATTTCATGCAACCCTTTTGTCCCATGAACTTGTGAGATATCGGTAGTCCACAATAACACCTACTGTAATGTTGTGAATGAATGATGTCCTAAAATGATAAATTAGTTAATGTAACTCTTCCCCCATAAATAAAACTGATGGCTTGTGCAGGCAACGTAAGGCAGGTCTAGAACCTACTGTATTCTTTTTTTAAAAAAATTATTTTGCTTAGCCTGGCAAAGCAGGAATGAGTTTTAACAACAGTCCCATTTGGCAAAACCCCTGCTAAATTGATACTGACTCTCTAGGGTTTGTGACCTCCTGCCCTGCACAGTTAGGTTTCTTAAGTTAATGATTCTATGAAGCAATAACCCTCTAGTGACAGGACACCAAGCACTGTATCTCTGAGGCATGCCACAAAAACCCTGGGGAGGTGGTGGTAGGGATTAGTTAAGTGCCTCCTAAAAAAATTAATTGACAATGAATGGAAATATAAACATAATCATATCACCACAAAGTGATACGATTACTTCAAGCAAACATATTCCAGAAGCACTCATGGGATGCATGCCACCAACCCTGAACTTCAGACTGAGATTGAGCAATTCAGTGTTTAGATTCCTTTCTGTGAGATGGAACAGGCTGCATTTTGCAGAAGGTTACCCAGAATGCGAAACTGTATCTGCTGTATTTCCAGCATTCTTTACATTTAATAGCATATATTCCAGATTATAGGCAGGACAAGGACAGCAAACACAAATTGTTGAGGATTCCTCAGCGTGGCTTGTACTACATCATAGCAAGAAACCAGATATAACATTTTGTGAGGGTGAAGGTTCGTTCTCAGAGCTTGTGGGTTGGTTTCTGAATGCTTCATTCCCAGGCTAGGTAACACCTTCAGCTAAGTTTAGGGGATGTCAGTGTCAGTGCTTTTCTATTTATAAGGGCTTCAGGTGTGGTTGTGTCAAGTGAGGATCTGTGCTGGGTCTTGTGATGGGCCAGGTGTGAGTCATCAGTGAGTCTTGGGATGGGTCCTATGATGGGAAGATTACCTCAGGTCAGGGCCATTGGAAGGTGAACTGCTAGTGGGGGGAGGGGCTTGGGTGGATTGGTTGAGGGTCGGTGCTGTCTCTGATTGGCTGTGCTGTTGATTTGGATCCTGAGGGGTTGGTAGGGTGGTTGTAGGTCGATGTGTCTGTTGATGGAATTGCATGTGGAGTGCCAGGCTTCAATGAACTCACAAGCGTGACAAGTGGAGACGTGGCCGATGATTTTTGTGTTGCTCCAATCGAACTGGTGCTGTTTGGTGTTAGTGTGGGTAGAGATTAAAGATCTGGGATCATGGAGTTTGACTGTCAGTCAGTGTTCATGGATTCTGGTTTTTAATTGACGTGATATTTGTCCCACGTAGATGTATATTGTATATACATCGGGATGTTTCTTGGTGTGATCTAAGATTAGGGAAAATCCTGCTATCCTAAATGTCATCAGGTCTTTGTGACTTTAATTGCAGCATAACATAATCTTTTTTTGATATTACACTGACTTAGTAATCAGATGCTCCCTTGTCTTAAACAAGTATTTGCCAGTAAAGCCAACCTGGTAAGGTCATAACATAACTGTGCATCTCTGCCACCCGCTTTTGATGCAGTGGGTGATTTCCTCCACTATCTTCTCATCAGCTGAGACAAGCTGGAGTGAAACATCCCAACTTCTTTGAAGCCCAAAGGGAAATAAGAGGAACATGAATGGTTCATCAGATTACCTGCCATGCACCAAACCTGTAAATGTTCATCTCGTATTTCTAGCACTTGAAAGAGAGAGAGGGTGAAAAACTATTATAAGCATGTCTTGGGTTAAGTGGAGTAGGAGCTCATCAGCATTCAACACCATTGACATGGCACGAAGGATAAAAAAATAACAGGGAAACATGAGAAGACAAGTAGATAAAAGGAAAGCGCTGAGAAGAAAAACATGTTGTTTCTTAATTGAGGTGGAGGAAGTCACTGCTTGCAGTTTTTGCTTGATGAGAAGCCTTCTCGCTCCTTTCTCCCAAGCTAGGTTAAAAATGCAGTGCTGGCCGTTTGCTCCAAAGTTGCCATAGGATCAATCAGTAATTAAAAGTGGAATAAGAAGGGAGAGAGGGTGGGGGTAGAGTTCCTTCCAATATGTCATAGAAGTGAAAATAAGGACAATCTGGAGTATTTGTAGTATTCCACTTCTTACTCCAAGGTTGGCTTCCTATATGAGTTTGCCTCTCCTCTTTCTTCTGTACCCTTTCATGTTGCTAAAGAGTTTATCTGTGGAGGCATAAGCTTGTTTTCACTGCTGCTATATTGAACACATTTCTGATGCAAGGCACGTTAATAAGCTGCACAGAACTACTTTGTCATCTAAATCGACAGTATTTGCTGTCCTGCCATGGATCCTCTTGCCATTGGTGAAGAACAATGCTACTATAGCATTGTTATGTGTCACCCAGAGATGCTTTTGGTGAGATGGGCAGCTATACAAGTTTGATTACATACATACATACATACATACATAAATTTGCCAGTGACTATGTCAAGCAGTCTTCCCTAAACAGATTTTCTCAGATGTGTCAGTCTATCAATACCATGATTTTAATCAAAACCTCAGGCAGGGCCTAAGCAATGGATCTCTCCAGAAACTGACTGTACTCAAATGCTAAGAAGAAAGGAATCAAGCAAAAGCTCAAATAATTAAATTACTTCTACTACAGAGACTGTACGAGTGGCATGGTGGCCCAGTGGTGAAGATGCTCACTTGCCATTCAGAAGGTTGTAAATTCAATCCTAGGTAGCAGCAGATGTTTCTGTCCTAGGGCGTGGCAAACCCCACATGGCATCAGGAAGGGCAGCATTCCAGTAAACACTCAGCTCCATCCAGGCACCCTGACTCTACCCTGAATTAAGGAATTACAGGGTTGTGAAAACAGAGTTACTACAGATACTGTATAAGAAATGCTAATAATGAAGAAATTCAGAAACTAGCTCTCCAGACTGCTATGTAACTGAACTAATGCTAAATTTTGCATATCTTTCTTCTGCTCTTATATGGTAATGGACTTTTTATACTTGTTTCTTGACTTTGCAAGTGGCAGGCACCTTGAACCTGTTTGAACAATGGACTGGTCTCAGGCTGTTTCCAGCTTCAGCTGTTACATTTTACAATGGCCATACTGAGTGGAGATAGGGAAATATGTTCCATAGTATGTAAGGGTTGAGGGCTGCTATATAGGCTTGCAAAACTAAGGAGGGAGAGTAAGACTGAATTTCCCTGGGCCACTTCTGGCGTCTCAGAGCCTTTCAAAACTCCATTATTTTAATTTAATCACAGTTTGTGATATAATAAAACGTAAGCAACCTCATAATATGACAGAAAAGAAAAAAACACCCAATCAGTTATAGAGAAAATGTAAACAATGTTATAACCATAGAGTAAAAGGTTATTTTATTTTTATATTTATATATATATATGCCGTGAGAGAAAATTGGAATTTATCTTTTATAAATCTTTTTCCTTCTGCTTTGCTTGATTTCCGCATCTTTGTTTTTGCTCTTTTCTTCTCTCTTTTATTTTTCCTAATTTTCATCCTAAATATTAGTTATTAGTTTTTATTTTGTATTAAATTTTTTTAATAACAATTTAAATATTAAGAAAAAAAAGTAGAAAAAAATAGAAAAAGTGAACAGGTACAGTAAATTACATTGGCCTTCTACATTTTTCATAAGTAAAAGAGAATCAGCTTTTCTTCAATGTCTTCAAACCCAGTTTAACTTATTTACCCCATGAGTTTTGAATCAGAAGAGATGCACTTGTCTGCCAAGTACTCTTAACCAGGCTAAGGAGAGGTTCAAGGTGCATTAGAAAAGATTCAGACGATGCCTGGATTAAATCAGTCTCCCTCATCAGATGAATTGTTCAAACACAAAAAAGAAGTTTAAAACAATCTTATCTCCCTTTTCTTTCACCTGGAACAGAGATAAGTATCTCACCTAGAATTAATGGCTAGAACATTTGAAAACAGAATACATTTTTAAAAAAATTCAAAATGGACCACATATATTTATATACTGTGTGTATGTATGTGTGTGTACACACACAGATACTCAAATACACACCAACAAAAGCTACTTAGCAGAAAGTAACAACATTTTTTTCCCTACCAGTTTGATTGTTCTGTTTAACTGAAGGATGTTTGGCTACCTGTCCCTTACTATGTCAGATAAGTGTTCACTAATCAAAGTAATTGATACACAGATGAATTAATTGTGTGAAGCCAACCACTGCATATCTGACTTGGAGGTAATCACTACAGTTCCAATGTGGTACTAACTCTTCCTCCTGGCTACCGGCAGATTTCCATTTTAAGGTTGTTTAAGGCCTAATTAAATGTTATATTCACCCCCTCCTGACTGAGGGGAAGGTGATGATGATGATGATGATGATTTTTCAAACAATCACTACAGAAATTCAAATCAGAGTGAAGTTTAATTTGGAACTAGACCAAGAAAGGTAGCAATAAAATCATAAATATATGCACGAACTTAAAATAGACTCGATGTGCATTTCTTACCAAAAATGCCAGAGCAAGGAGATCTACTTCACCCAAGTGTGCTTTTCTGTGCATACCATTTCCAAAGAAGCTATAAGGTTGCTAGATGCTTTTATAATATATCTTTATAGCTTTTTGAATTAGAAACACAACAAAGAATGAGTAAAGGCAATGTGGAAAGCTGACACATTCTGCCGATGGGCAAACCAAGTATTTTGCCCACACAAGATTGCTCCTTCCCAGCCTGCTTTCTTTCACATCATCAGGTTATTTGAAAATATCTGGAATTCCATCTCATTTTGTCACTAGATAAGCAAGCAACTAAACATGAATAGTTTGATTTTGACCTTAATGAGAAAGACCATTCATACATCCAGGTGACTATGCTATGAATCAAGATCCAAGTAAAAATCTTCCTTGTACACTGAACTTGTTGGTGAGTATGAAACAGGCTGTTCTTTTCACTACAGACCATTATGAAGTAAGACACAGTGGCTCAGTGGCTTAAAAATGCTGGAGAAAATCTGTGCTCTGTCAGTTCAAGTCCTAGCACTGCATGGTATGGTGAGCTCCCATCACTTGCCTCAGTTTCTGCCTGCCTAGACATTTGACAGCATGCTACATGCAAGAAGGTTAAATAGGTACCACTTTGATGGGAAATGACCTATGCCAGTGCTGGACCTGCGCAGATGCAATATCTGACTACTAGATGACATTGGTGGTGAGAAAATGTCCCAGATAACACCACAGGATGAATCCTCTCGTGTTTTGGTGCAGCCTGGATAGCACATGAGCACAAACTAAATGGACTGCCATTCTTTGCAAGGTAAATAACTACGTTGTACTAACTATGTAGTCTCCTGGCTAATTGTACCATCACCATATGCTAAATAAATAAATAGACCATTATGGGCACAACAGCACCTTATCCTACAAGATGTTTTATAAGAATATATATATATTCTAGCTCTAGTCATTGCTCATGTTCTCATACCAGAGGTTCTAAATGGTTGTTGCTCTTCTTCCCTGTGTTCTACATTGCAGGGTGGTTGTGTGTTGGTGCAATCTTGATTTTGATACAATGAGGCTCTCTGTGAATGTTTGCGCTGTTTGCCTTCGTATCGCGCATGTCATTCCTCTTCCCAATTCCTTAGTGCCTGGTATGCAGGGGGGAGGTCTATGTGCCGGTTGATAGAGTGGTTTGAAAACAAAGCTTCCTTAAACAAGCAGCCACCTTTAGTGTTGTCACTGGCAATTGCCTCGGTCCCTGTTAGATTAAAGATGTGGTTATGTGTAGCCATGTGTGCCCACACCTGTGAATGTTGTTCTTGTCTTCTAATAGTGAGCTTGTGTTCATGCACCCTAGTCCTCAGTCGTTTTGCCATCTCCCCAATGTAATTGCAATTCTGGCATGACATCTTACACACGACTGAGGATTTTTCTTCATTGGGGAGTGGATTTTTAGGGCACATGACACAAGCTTGTAAAGTCCGATCAGGTCTGTGGGCAACACCGACCTAGTGAGGGGCTAGTATGCGCACTGTAGCCTCAGATACACTGTGGATATAAGGCAGTGTTATCTGTGATGTTAAGGCGTTTTCACATTGATGGCAGGTAAGTTCACCTGGCCTGCTGTGTTGTCTAATGAAGTTAGACGGGTAACCGTTGTTTCTGCAGACACGATAAAGGCGGTGTCTTTCTTCCCTTTTTG
>NC_139512.1:245274657-245467157 GCF_947247035.1 Vipera ursinii
TGGTTTTCTAACCCAATTATGTCCTTGGGGTTTCTTAGGATGGTGGATACTTTTCTGTCTGTGTAGAATGCTGTTTTGATGTTGTGTTTTTGGAGGACTTTGCTGATTCTGTCTGTGGTCCCTGTGGTCCTACGCAACTGCCGAGATCAAAATTTAATCCCCACATCCTTCCAATTGAAATTCCACTCCAACTCTGCAGCCATCAAACGCATCCTAACAAGAACTGAACTGGCCCTAATCAGAAACGAACTCCACACAAAAAGATTCCTCCTGGACTGAATCAACAGAGACCTCCTCACACTTCACCTCAAACTCAGCAACAAGATCCACCCCACACTTTGGGACAAATTCAAACAAATTGCTGTCTGGAGAGCTGAAACAGAGACTGCCTACAAAACAGACACACACACCAATAAACTCCGAAGACTAAAGGAACGCCAGATACAAACCCCTCCTCTCCCACAGCAACACATGAAACAAACTGTGCACAACATCTCAGATAGGATTCTCACCAAAGCCGAAACCAACGTCCTGTCTAAAGGTTTTAATTTTGCAGTCGCTCCCAAACACATTCCCACGGAAACCATTATATGCGGAGTCGAATCCAGCCTGACCAAAATTAACCCTGATGACGCCAACAAAATCAGACTCGAAGTGACCAACATCCTCTGCACCAGCAAACCACCCAAAAGCAACTTACCCAAAGAGGAACAGACAGCACTACTTAACCTAAAAAATGACACCAGCATAATCATTCTGCCAGCAGACAAAGGCAACGCCACGGTGGTAATGAACTCATCTGACTACCATACCAAATTATCCAACCTACTCCGAGACTCCACATACAAACTCCTCAAGACAGATCCCACCACCTACCTGGAAAAAACCACAAAATCAAAAATAAAAGCCACCCCCATCAGTGAAGAGATCCAGAAAACAATCATTCCCAGAGAAAAATCATCCAGATGTCCTAAGCTCTATGGTCTGCCCAAGATACACAAAGAAGGAACCCCTCTCAGACCCATAGTCAGTTCCATAGGCTCACCTCTACAAAATCTAGCCAAATTTCTTGCCAAACAACTACAGCCTTACGCAAATTCCATCACCTCACACGTACAAGATTCATTCCAATTCATAGAGATCATAAGTAAACTAAACCTACAGCCCTGTGACCTACTTGTGAGCTTCGATGTCGTATCCCTCTTCACCCAAGTGCCAATCAAAGAAGCCTTGACAGCTATCCTAAATAAATACAACCCCCCAAAACACATCCTAGATCTGACCAACCACTGCCTATCTAACACATACTTCATCTACAATGGACAAAGATACAAACAAATGGAAGGAGCACCCATGGGATCACCCCTTTCACCTGTCATCGCAAACCTCTACATGGAACACTTTGAAACCCTCGCTCTAGAAAAATCCAACCACAAACCCAAACTCTGGCTCAGATACGTAGATGACACCTTCGTAATCTGGCCACATGGCAAAGAAAAACTGGATGACTTCCTCACACACCTCAATAGCCTACACCCCAAAATACAATTCACCATGGAAACAGAAGCTAACAACCAACTTCCCTTCCTTGATGTTTTAGTCTACAAGAAATCCAACGGCTCCCTAGGACACACTATCTACCATAAAAAAACGCACACAAACCGCTATCTGAATGCACTCTCACACCACCACCCAGCACAGATCAACTCCGTAGCCAAGACACTCATCTCCAGAACAAAACAACTAGCTGACAAACAACACCTAAAAACCGAACTACACAACCTCACTAATGTACTAACAGCCAATGGATTCCAAAGAAACATGATTACCAACTTAATCCGAAGAGAGACACCCACAAAAACCCAAGACAGAGAACAAGAAAAAGGCAAAGCCCTCCTCCCATACTTAAAAGGGACCACAGACAGAATCAGCAAAGTCCTCCAAAAACACAACATCAAAACAGCATTCTACACAGACAGAAAAGTATCCACCATCCTAAGAAACCCCAAGGACATAATTGGGTTAGAAAACCAAGGAGTATACGAAATCCCATGCACCACCTGCACCACCACATACATCGGACAGACCAACAGAAGAATAAGTGCACGCATTGAAGAGCACAAAAACTCACTCAGAAAGGGAGAACAAACTTCATCCCTGGTCCAACACTTTGAAGCCACGGGACATGAAATTGATTTTAAAAAAACCAAAACTATCGCCAAAATTGAACATTTTAACAACAGAATAATCAGAGAAGCCATTGAGATAGAAAAACGCCCCCACAGCATGAACAAACGAGATGATACCTCTCGCCTACCAGCTATTTGGAAACCCGCCTTGATTGACAGACGAGTCCCAACCACCAAGAATGATACCAGACCCAAACTCATGATAACATCACATGACATCACCACCACACAACTATTCAAAAAGCAAATCCGAACCCACAATGATGGGGAGGCACAACCACAGGACAGAAACCTAACTACAGCTGCAACATCAGCCACTTTAAACCCCTCCAAACCACATAATAAGCAAACTGACACCCACTATAAAAACATGGCACCACCACAAACACGAAGGCAAACAAAAACAGCACAACTCACCAGCTCAGGTCTAAGGCTGGCAGCTGAGACCAGCCCATCCACTCAAAACACACCCCCACCCAATCGGAACACCCCCACCATTCAATACACACTCCCACCCAATCAGAACACACATAATCCCCACCCAATCAGCACACTTCCACTCACGGAACACACCCCCTCTGGCAGTTTAAAAAAGAAAAACAAACAGCCACATACTTCTCCCAGAAGAAGGAAGCAGAAACCACTAGCCTGATGATGACGGATGGGATTTCGTCGAAACGTTGCGCCTACACCTTTAGTTCTACGCGGGGAAAACCCCGAAAAACCAAGGATCCATATATATATATATATATATATATATATATATATATATATATATATATATATATATATATATATATATATATATATATATATATATATATAAAGTTGCCAAGTTTGGAGACCCCTGTCGTGTATCAGAGCATTTCAACCAGTGGTACGGGTACCATCTGTAGTACATTGGTACCTACCAGGTGGTACGCGACCATCCTAGAAAAGTGGTAGCGGGGGACGGGAATGAGCTGAACCAGTGGTAGCATCACACTAGCCTGAGCAAGAGACAGCTGGAGCTGCAGGGCTGTCAGGGCTCAGTGGAAATTCCAGATCAGCGCCAGGCTCCAGCTGGAGTTCGGCGCTGATCCTGGAGCTTCTGCTGAGCCCAGAAGAAGCTTCGATCAACTGGAATGTTGCAGCATCTCCAGGGTTTTGTGATTTACACTCAGATGCTTGGAAACTGATTCATATTTATGACGGTCACAGTGTCCCAGGGTCATGTGAAGTGACCAAAACCTTCTTCAACCACTCAGCAGATGGGGGAGATAAAAACCAAATAGCCCCCCCACCCTACCCCTGCTGCCAATCCTCAACAGAAATGCTCACATCAATGAAAACCTCGGACAGGAGGAAGAGCGCCACCCATGTGGCTTGGGAGGCACTTTTTTCAGTGCCATTGTAACTTCAAACAGTCACTAAGCAAACTGTTGTAAATTGAGAAGTACCTGTACTTCATCACTTTTTTCCTTTTTTTTTTTTGGGTCATCAAGTTTTTGACACCTTGCTACTGGTGGTACTTGGATGTTGCCATATCCTAAAAGTGGTACAATGGGTGAAAAAGTTGAAAACCCTTGTCCTATATAACCAGCCTTTTAAACAAAATCTTGGTATGTGTTCTGTAATAGCTGGGGAAGGGGAGATGTTGCATGAATTTACACCAGGATATCTTAATCAGCTCAAGAATTTATTTTCAATAACAGAGTCAAGCACACAGATCTTTTGTCCCCCCCAAATAACTTTTGATTTTAACAAAAGTTTTACTTCAGCAATTTTGGTATGAGGATGATGGAGTGTCTTTGTTATAGTTAAACATTGCAGCTAGATTAAATGGGTAGACTAATTCTGAATGTAATATAATATTGTTGTATAATTAATTATAAAATAATAATAATGATCTTGAAAAGGAGATTTTTTTTCTTTTAATTCTTTTTTACAACACAGTCCATGGTTACAAACCTATATTCATTGCAGAATATGTTCCCATGCTTCTATAATTAAGTATTATCTACACAGATGGGATCAATTTTATCCTAATAATCTTTGGTTTTATAATCTTTTTCAGGCTTTGTTTGCTTTTTAATTTAAAAGTAGAAGTTATTAAGCAGATTATTCTGGAAACTGTAAATTAAATCTTTTGACAATTTACATTTGGTCTAGCACTACGATTCAAATCCCACGATAGGCTGCTTATATTCTCCTAGAAGCGGAATTCCACCTTTTTGTGTTACGCATAAACTGAAAGAATGAAATAGTGTATATTTAATTTTATATTTCAAAGAATGAAAACTAAGGTTTAAATAACAGAACAACCAACTTATGAGCTTTTGTTCATAAGCTACGATTGTTCAGAACCAAGAGCATGATGTGATAGCTTCATTTTACATACAATATTCAATTTTAGCAAAAAATATATATCCATGCTACGTTTCTTGATTGAACATATCAACCAAAGTGACACAGTTTCATTTTCATGGCTGGATTCAGCCTTGGGGAGAAAATAAGGAACAAAGACCTATAAAAAGTCAATTTCCTCTTACTATAAATAACTGCGCTTAGCACTGGCAAACCTTCCCAGGTGACTTCCCATCCCTTTCTAGTTTAACACCATCAGTTGCAATGAAATCTATTGAGGGCTGTACCATGCTTTATTCTCTCATCCACTTGGTCAAGTGAAGTATCACTCAAAGTAACTTCAAGCGTATCTTCCATGCAGTGGCTACTCCAGATAGTTAAAGATCAAGTAGGCAGGGCTACACTGCTCAGATCCATTGAAGATAGCATTGCGATATGCTTTCAACAAAATGTGTAAAATGAAGTTATGGTCAATCAAGCCTCATCTGAATATAGACTTGCTGTTTTCCACACTGCCTTTCATTGTAAGCAGAGTTCTAGTCACTGGAAAGACTACACAGAAACAAAAGGACATATAACCACTTCAGACAATGATAGAAAAAGCACGAGTCTGTCTGCTGAAGCCACACAGTTTGTGGCTTGGCAAAGTTTTGATTGAGAACACTGTATCAGGCACCCAATAGTATTCAAACATTGGCAACTCACTGAAAACCATAGGGAGGTTCATTCCAGTATTTTTGGTTTATGATAAGCCTTTTCTCTCTGTGGGTTTCTAATTCTGCCCCAGTTGCAAATTGAAATCAGTTGAAGAAATCAAAGGAAATCAAGAATAAGTCGTCTACATAAGCGTAATTCTATCCTGATTCAGATTCTTGTTTGGACTCTGGTAGTAGAAACCTATAGAAATAGGGTTTTCTAGGTATATTAAGTGTAATATCAAATTAATTTGTCCTCTTGGAATACTATGATTGTTACTTACTCAAACCATTATCATAATGTTAGATGCTGCTGCTTACAGTTTTTGAGCCCAAATATATTTAACTCTCCTTGCACAAGATATGTAGCTGTATCTGCACATACACAGAAACAGAAAATTGGGAGCCAGCGTTTCTCTGCTTGAATATTGATTATACAATATCTGCTTCAATTCCTCCAGGAATCATCTGATGGTTCATTGCCCATTAGCAAACAGTTTACCCAAGCTAAAGATAATGTTTCAGAAAGTATAAGAGACACTATGGTATGGCAAGTAGTTTAAAGCAGCTCAATCTCAATGGGAAAAAGAAAAAAAAAATAGAATTTTTCAGCATGAGCCTATTCACACTTTTCCAAGAGTAAGCAAACAAGAATAAACATGGTATAATATCTTCACTGCTCTTTGATGCTTTCAGATTTTCTATATCAGTTCTAAGGGAAGGGTTCATAGCTTAAACACCAATTGTTTTTCAAGGAATTAGCTTGATTATTTTCCCCTGGATTTAGATAGTCCTGATAATCAAATTAAATGAAACAATGCTTGTTTAAAAACAGAAAATATATACTATTGAAGTGGCATAAAAGTGGTCTCAAATCAATCAATATTTTATCTGAGGTTTAATTGAGATTTGAAGGGTTAAGACACCAAAAATAGTAGTTATTTTAGAGTTATTTTAGAAGCATCATTCGGAAGCCACACCCACCCCATTGCCGGCAATGGCAAAACCATCCTGATACGTTGCGCGATATCACGTGACGTCGCGAGTTTGACATATTTGTTTTAGAACAAGGGTTTTCATAATTGGTCCTTTTGTGACTTGTGGACTTCAACTCCCAGAATTCCTTAGCCAGCATGCCTGGCTAAGGAATTCTGTGAGTTGAAATTCACATGTCATAAAAGGGCCAAGTTTGAAGACCCCTGTTTTAGAGCTTTTAAAGAACCCATCACAGTATTTGCTAATGATTATGAGATTCAGATGAATTCTGTGGATGGATAGTAGTATTCTCTGCTTACACATCAAGGTCTGCTTGACAATAATTCATCAAACTGGACAACTGATCTTAAATAAAGCCAGTTGAAAGTTTTCCTGGATACAGTTATAATCAGGAACAATGTAAAACAGTTGTGCAATGTTTTCCAAATTTAACTGAAATTAATTGAATTAATCAAATAAACATGATATAATCACTATCCATGTATGCAGTGATTTTCCCTTTTGTTTAGGTAACCATTAAATTTTAGTCATAACTATTGGATGAGGAGTAGAACTTTGAGAAGTCCTGAGTAGTTGTTGGATGTTCATCCCACATCTTCCAGCCTTATTCTTGTAGAATATAAGCTAGTACAACAATGGGAGTAAGAATGCAAAGTTGTTTTTATTAGTACTGTCCACATTCCGAAAATCTCATTATATCCAACTTTATGGAATTTTTAAGTGACTTTAAAATAAGGGAATACAGGACTAAAAAAAAAACCTGTTTAACATGTTGTTTTGCTCTAGTTCTGCTATCTGAAAACATTTCCTTTCCCTGATAATAAATCAATTTTCAATAACGTTAATATGTTATCTGGTGGAAGCTGTCTTGTCTTTCTTGGGGAGGAAAAATAACAAAAGTTGAGTGAGCTTTCCTCGCTTGCTGTGTTCATATTTTTTTCTATTTTCCCCCACTTTTCATTCAGTTTTTAGGACCTAAAATCTTCTGAATGGAGATTAGATTTTTTTTTTCACTATGACATGTCCAGGAGTACCTTTGACAGCATTCTATTTTATTGTACAGCCATCTCTTTGATGGCCTGCAGGTTACTTGACTTACTGTACTTCAATTAAAATACAGAGGAAAATGTCATGTAATTTTTCCCAGGGGGCTTTTTTAGATGACAAAAGCATGGTAGCTTGGGAGGCTGCACGCAGATCACTAATATAAAGAAGAAGAAAAAAAGAAAGCACTCAGGACACTTTGCCATCAAGAAAGCTCAATCTCACCACCAAAGAAGGCCAAAGGAAGTACTAAATCATCCTGAATATGAGGTAGAAAATGGAAATCTTTTTCCTAGGAGAAAAAAATACGTTCAGGAAATGGGAGAACAGATTTTGACCATTATGCACAAATCCAACATAGATAGACCTTGTGGGTAATTTGGGAGTCCTACTACAATCACAGCTTCTCCTTGAAGTGCAGGAGAGCTTTGAATAATGGACCAGTTGTACCCATTCCTGGACCCGAAGACCCTGCTCACTATCACCCATGTCTTTGTAACCTTCCATTTAGATTACTGTAATGCATTTTAAAGGGACGCGGTGGCTCAGTGGGTTAGGATGCTGAACTTGTCGATTGGAAGGTCGGCAGTTTGGCGGGTCGAATCCCGAGTGCCGCGTAACAGAGTGAGCGCCTGTTACTCGTCCCAGCTTCTGCCCACCTAGCAGTTCGAAAGCACGTAAAAATGCAAGTAGAAAAATAGGGACCACTACGGTGGGAAGGTAACAGCGTTCCGTGCGCCTTTGGCGTCTAGTCATGCCGGCCACATGACCACGGAGACGTCCTCGGACAAGCGCTGGCTCTTCGGCTATGAAACGGAGATGAGCACCGGCCCCTAGAGTCGGAAACGACTAGCACGCATGTGCGGGGGAACCTTTACCTTACCTTTAATGCATTTTACATGGGGCTGCCCTTGTAGAGCATTCAAAATGTGACTGCATGGGCAATAAATGGTACCAGCTACATGGCACAGGTTACACCGCTACTCCATGAGCTGTATTGGCTGCCAATGTGTTTTTTAGGTGCAATTCAAGGTGCTGGTTGTCACTTTTAAAGCCCTAGATTGCTTGAGAATGGGTTACTGGAGGGACCATCTTTTTTCCAAGAGTTTCAATCAGTTTCAACAGATTGGGAATGCTGCAGATTCTGTTAGTTAAGAGAGCCAAGTGGCAAAAACTAGAAGAAGGACTTTTTCTGCTGTAGCCCTTGGCTTATGGGATATTCTCTGCTTGGAGATTAGAATGGCCCCAAACCTATTGGTCTTTCAGAAAACTTTTAAAACTTGGCCATGTCCTGGGGCTTAGAATGTGTGAAGAGCCCCATTGCTTGGCTTTACTGTTAGTTGATTACTCACCACACCTGCTCTTCCTACTTATTTAGTTATGGATGTTTTTATTTTTTTAATGCCTTTTAAATTGTTTACATTGTTTTAGAATTTTAGAATTGTAAGCTGCCCAGAGTCACTTGATTGAATTGGATGGCTATAGAAATTGAGAAAGAAGAAAGAAAGAAAGAAAGAAAGAAAGAAAGAAAGAAAGAAAGAAAGAAAGAAAGAAAGAAAGAAAGAAAGAAAGAAAGAACACTTAGATTCCATAGCATCTATTGGCAACAGCTGGAAAGAGATGTGTTCTCTTCTTTTCTTATTTGTGACAGAATTATTACACTAAACAACTGTGGGCTGCTGAACCCTGACTCCCAGCTTTTAGTCAAGCATTTCAAAAGAAGGGTTGTTGTTGTTTTGAAAGAGCAGCAGTTAAAACAGGCAACATGAAAATGAATTTCAAAATAGAAAACAGTAGAAAACATGGAAGCCTTCCTTCCTTCCTTCCTTCCTTCCTTCCTTCCTTCCTTCCTTCCTTCCTTCCTTCCTTCCTTCCTTCCTTCCTTCCTCACTAAAGAGAGTGTTTGGAGCCTCTTTCTCACAGAAAATAAGATACAAATAAAGTTTATTCAAAGCAAGTTTTGTTATTTGATCAGTTTAATGCATGCAATGCAGTACATAAGGGAAATACTTATATTAAGGTATATGTATCTTTTAAATAGAAGATAAAATAATATCTGAGAAGAATTATGGAAGCTTAATTCTTAGAGATTAAGACAAACTTCTGAATCATGACGTGATGGTTGGAAAATCCATATAATTAAAAAATCTGGAGTCTGAGCATTTTCCAAGATCATTCTCATGATAAGCTTCTGATCTTTTTAAAACATGGAAAGTTGTCATTTTTGGAGCAGGGATAAAAAAAAAATCTATGTTAAATTATTCACAGATGTTGGTGCTTAGAATCATAGAATTTCATTTATAGAACAAGGGTGATATATCAGAGAAAATTTTACTGAATTTGGATTCCGGTATCCATTTAAACTACTATGCACATATATTATGCTGCATTGTGTACATCTTAAGATACAAGAAAAATAACTGTTGGACTGGTTGAGTGGGAGCCTTGTTTAGTTCTTGTATTCAGTTCCTTGCAATGACCAAAATCCAGAGAAATCCCACAGACAGAACATAAATCCACTTGCATTTTTCCCTTCCAAAAATTGCAGCTACAGTTTATAGATAATATACATTGCTCATATCGCTTTTTAAAAATAAATAATAATAATAATAATAATAATAATAATAATAATAATAATAATAATAATAATAATAATAATATTGGTGTGAGAATACAAAGGTATCATAATTTACAGTGCAATTATGTACTTGCTTATTTTAAAGAAAAAGACTACTTGAAATAATTGGTGAGTTTTAATTCTGCATTTGGTAGGATACCAAATAGACTTTTCACAGAAAACCGAGAAGGGAATGCAGCATTGAGCAGCAATAACCATGTATTAAATGATCATCGAATCCCAACTTTACAAGGTAAATGAACACCCCAATGGGGAGCAAAGATCCTTAAAGGGGTTGAGAGCCACACTGTGTAAAATCCTAGGAATCCGATCTGTTTGCAAATTTTGGGGAAGCTAAATAGTCCCCTTCCTTTATTTCTGGGGTTATTTGTGCTGTTAACTGTACTTTCAAGAGACCATTGTTAAAGAGGTGGAATGTTGAAGGTCATCGGGGCATGTCCCTGAATAAGGGTGGAATGTTGCAGCTTCTCACCTTGTTATTATGTCACAATTCCCTCATTAAGGTTGCCTTCAATTGTACTCTGAGCAGGTGAGGAACTTCTATTCTTTGGTTCAGATGAGTCTGCAGAAAGTTTTGAATGGAAGCAGGGAGGGTCAGTTTGATTCTGATAGGATTAGACAAAGAGAGGAGCCTAGCCACATCTAAAAGACAGGAAGGAAGGGGATATGACCCCTGGTTTGGTTTGGTTTGGTTTTTTTGTGATAACATCTGTTTTCTCAATTATAATTATAGATATGGGAAATGAATCAAGGTATATGTGCAATTACTAGTGTACTACTTGTTCCCTTGTTAGCCGGTTCTCTTCCTATGTGTGGATGTGTATATCTGTGTGAATATACATAATGTGCACTTTTGTTAGATCCTTGAATTGTATAAGGCTGGTGAAGCAAATGAGTTATAGTACACGTTGTTAGCAAATGATGGTGCAACAGTTCACAATATGGATTTATACCATTTTAGCTTTAGAGGTCAATGTGGAGAATCCCTGAGAGTTTGTAAAGAAGCATGCAGTGAAACTTTACGATTGTGAATTGTTGCATAGCCCATTTATGCACCCTCATCTGGTCATGATTGTTGCTGAAGTCCCTCCAAACTTGTTTCCTTCTCTTTTTCTTCATTTGGGACATGACAGGGCTGTGCAGAACTTTGAAGACACAACTTCAGTTTGGTAAAGGTTTAACTGAAGCACCATTTGACTCCCCTCTGGAGTCAAATGAGCAATCTTAACTAAGGCAGCTCAAATGAATGCTTTGACTTGAAACACCTCTCATATACCTTAGTAAATGCACTGATTCCAAAGGAGTTGTTCCAATGGTTTGGATCAAAATGACCCCTTGGCAATTTTGTACAATCCTAGGATCAACCTACAGAAGAGTAAAATTTACTCAGAAGAAGAATCAAGGTAGAAAATACTTTTCTCTTTTTGACTCTATGTATTTAATCTTGCATTGCTACATCATCACATCACATTTTGCCCAATTGCCCTTTATTGCTTTTACAACCAGATTTTCTTTGAAGGAATTTAGATAGGATTGATGATTTTCATTTTCCCTAGTTTTATTTTTATATAACTTAATATTAATGAAAAATGTTGAAGGTAGGGGTTATGGCAAAACTATATTTTAGGATCCCTGATACAGATTGGGGGAAAAAATCACTTCTTTCCATATACCAAATGACTGAGGGAAGTCTACACCTTTGACCTTGGTTTCCCCCATGTCTACCAGCCCATCAAAAAAATACTTCACTGGAGCTAAATGACCCCTGATTCATCTCACCCTCTTTTCTTAATCTGTATGGAATGCTGCAAAGGTGCTTCATCAAACACCAGCAGTGTTTTGAATGTAGGTGGAAATGCTTTCCATCCCCTGCTGTTGGCTTCCGGCTTCCAGGCATGGGACCAGCCAGGAAAAAAATTCCATTCTACTCCCAATCAACATCAGTTGAAAGCTATTGATGACTGTAACTTCTTTAAGTAGCCACGGTGGACTAATTTTCTTTTTTGAGTTACACTTAGGAATGTGGAAAGGAAGGTGGAGAGGAAAAATGAATCCTCTGTGAAGATTCTGAATTGGAACCTTTTAGAAAGTTTTTTTTAAAAAACAAATTCCTCTTTTGAGTTACTCTAAGGCCTAAATGTGCCATACTAAACTTTCTCTCCTTGTGAAAAAGCCTTCTGTTCCCTGATGTATTTTCAGGGTGCTTTAGAATTTATTTAGGATTTTATGTTCGTAAGATGATGAGGTTGCTACACATCTTCATCGTGCTGCAGTTTCTTCCCTTCTTTCTTTGCTTCCCAATTTGAAAAGAGCCTTGGGAAGGATTCTCCTAGAAAGTCTTGCACAAAATACAGGAAGCCAAACAGACTGAAGGTTTTTGAAGACAGACACTATAATAAATATCAGTCAATCCAACCCTTCTCTGGGGCATTTTTCTTGTTCTTTGTGAAGCCAGGAAAAATTTCAAGTCTCAGATGGAAGTAAATTGTAAAAGGTGTGTGTGGGGGGTGGAGGTAAAGCAGCATAATTATTCATCACAATATGACGAGTAATAATCCCTAGTAAATCTTGCAAATATATTCTCCAAGTCTTTTTGGCTACAGGTTAATCAGACTCTCAAAGCACCTTGGCAACACTTTGTACCATAATCTAATAATTCTAGTTTTCCCAATTTGCTATCACAATAGCAAGTTAATTAACTGAAAATGTCAATATAAAATTACTTCAAAACTACCAGAAAGGTAATTAAACACTAATTTACTATTTTCTATCATCTTCTTCAGTGCTGTGCTAATAAAATTGCTAATCCTTCTGCTTTGACATTTAATTCTACTCTAGACCAATAGTTGGCAGTAGTAAATGCCTTTTGCAGTGGGGAAGTGGGACCATCCATGCAACAATGCATTGATTTAGAAGATTTCCATCCAGAGATTTCTGGCAGAACATTTTATTAGTGTTAACGTTGAAGGGGAAATATTTGTTGGTTTCTGCTCTCCAAATAAATGTATGTTCATGTGTATGACAACTTTGATTTAATCTTCAGTTCCAAACCCTGTATGCACACTCTTTCACATGCACACATACAAAAAAACCCACATCGATTAGATCTAGAAACTTTCAAACCCCAAATAGTACAAAACATTAAAACAAAAGCAACTACAATAAAATTGAGTAACATTTTTATTTTATTTTTTTATTTTAATTCCATTTATATCCCACCCTTCTCCGAAGACTCAGGGCGGCTTACAAGCTTAGCAGTAAGGCTTCCAAATTTGCGAAAATGGTCCTTAGGCTATTAGACTTTACTAGAAAATTTCAGGTTGCCCTCAGTTCTTCACAAAGATTTCTAGAAGTAATCAAACAGCAAATAAACCCTTGGTTACTCAAAGAGATGCAGCACATATGTATATAACTAATCAATTAAAAACAGTGTGAATTATCACATATCTCACTTTTAATGTTATTTTGCTCCTTAATTTCCCAAAAGGCTCCCTATTTAATTCTACTTACTGTTTTTCCCCAAATAGCTTACTTTTTGTTCTAATTTAATAATTCATCACACATATTATTCAATTCAGTTCAGTTTATTGCGTCATAGACCAGAACAAGCAGGATACTGTATGAATGAATGAATGAAAACACACATAAGATAACCTTTATTGTCATTTTTCACTGTGGGCACACTGGCACACATTAAAAATGAAATTCTGTTGCCTGGTCTCAAAAGTGTACACATACACTTTCCAACTTTATTGTTATTGTTACTGTTATTGTCATTCACCAGACCAGAAGAGTAGCAGTAACTGAACACTGAACATTCTTAAAATTATTCACAAAATTGGGAATTTTAGTTGCAGAGTTATGTCAGTATAGTGGAGGTTAATGAGCAGGTTCTAAAACCTCTTTAAACTTTCTATATTCTATATTGCCAGAAGTAAAATAGCCCAGATGATGTCTCCTCTGCTTTCCTCCTGTATGGAAGTTTTGAGTCCCCCAAATGCTTATAGAACTGTGAGTTCATTCCAGGCAATGAATCATCACAATCAGTTTTAAGAAAAATGGAGTCTCATTTTAATAAGAAACTTAACACCAGATGAATACAAATTTCTGTTTTCTCAATGGGGAAGTGGCATACATTGATATACATCTGTGTTGTCCTGTCAAGTGATGAGAAGAATTTCACAAGTCTCTTGCTTTTCCAGATTGCTTATCAAGTACGGAAATGCCTTTTATCACCTCCCTGAAGATTTATTTGCTATATTACATATCACTCTGTATTTTATTTGACACCTCTAGAGCTGCATGGTGTATCTCAAATTAAAGTTAAACCATATAGGCCAAGTATTTCAAGGATCTATTCAATCTCTCACTTAAGCCCATGGCTGCTGAGGAGACTCAGAAGCTTTTAAATCTAATAGTATATACAATGCACAACGTGACAAGTCTTGTTGCTTAATTGACTGTCTATAGTTATTAGTTTTATCAGAAACATAATATTGATTTATCTGATATGCTGTACATCACCATGAGACCTGCATGAGGCCATAGCATCTCTTCTGCCTTTGATGTATATTGATCATACAGCCAGTATTATATTTCAGCATGCTACAGAAGCTGGATTCCTATACACCTTGAACTCCATTTTCTTAACAGAACAGAACAGAACAGAACAGAACAGAACAGAACAGAACAGAACAGAACAGAATAGAATAGAATAGAATAGAATAGAATAGAATAGAATAGAAACACAGTTAGAAGGGATCTTGGAGTTCTTGTAGTCCAACCCCCTGCTCAGGCAGGAAACCCTACACCATTTCAGACAAATGGCTGTCCAGTCTCTTCTTAAAAACGTCCAATGTTGGAGCACCCACAACTTCTGGAGGCAGGTTGTTCCACTGATTAATTGTTCTAACTGTCAGTTCTAGGTTGCTTCTTTCCTTGATCAGTTTCCATCCGTTGCTTCTTGTCCTGCTTTCAGGTGCTTTGGACAATAGCTTGACTCCCTCTTCTTTGTGGCAGCCCCTGAGATATTGGAACACTGCTATCATGTCACCCCTCACTCTTCTCTTCGTTAAACTACACATACCCAATTCCAGCAACCGTTCCCTATATGTTTCAGCCAGTTCCCCAATCATCTTTGTTCCTCTTCTCTGTACCTTTCCAGAGTCTCAACATTTTTTTTACATCGTGGTGACCAAAACTGGATGCAGTATTCCAAGTTATTGCAGTATTCCAGTTTAAATTTTAAAGCTTTAGTATTGTGTTGTTTAAGTGGGATAAGTGCTGGAACAAAGTCATGGATTGGAGATAGCACAGTTTTCTTTTTGTTTTTGGCAGGCAAATGGGAGTTAGAATTATGCACTCTCGTACAATATGAAGATGATAATTCATTATGTTACTAATTTATTAGAGCTGACAGAGTTTTTAAGTGTTCTCTTCGGTTCATAAACTTCAATGTCTGCCTGCAGTAGCTGTTATTGTCTGGACATGTTTTCTAAATACATATTTTGGTCAGGTACAAAGGGAAAAGAAAAGGGTGCCTGGGAATGTACATTTTTCTAAAATAATTGACAGCATAAACAAGTTTTGCTATTTTTAAAATTAACATTTGAATAGTGATAATGTAGAATTTCCTTCCAGAATTTGCAAGCTTGTCCATAGTTACTTAGGCAGCTCTGAGAATTTCCATCTTTGTAAGTTCCAGCATGAAATGATTGATTTAATGCCTCACAAATTAACAAACAGATTGAAATGAGGCTCTCAGTCAGGTTTAGTACTCCTCTGCAGGTGGTAAGAAAGTTCGCAGATTAAAAAATTAATAATTCAAAAGTTTGTGGTTTTTTTATTTAAAAAGTTTTACAATACATTTTGACTTTAATCCCCCCTCCCCCACCCCTATCCCTCTCCCCCACTCCCTCCTCCCCCCCCCGACTTCCCAGAGCTAAATACAGGGCATAAAATCAAAAAACAAACATAAACACCCCTATATTATCAACAATAAACTATAAATTCTATCTCTCTCTAGCTCATATAAAATGAGTACAAACAATATTAATATTACAAATAAAGTAGAAAAGAAAAAGAGGAAAACAGAAAAAGATCTTTACTCAAAATAAATTTTCTTAATCCCAGTCCTTATTCATATTAATTTCAAAAAAGAAAAGGGAAAAGAAAAAAAAAACTTTCACCTGCTATTTGCATTCTCCCACCTTTCTCTAATTTCCAAACAAATTCTCAGTTACGCACCAAAAGCGCTTATCTCTGTTAATCTTAATAATCTCCAACCAAACTAAACTATAATCTAAAATAGTTCTTGCATGTATCACGCCAAATGTCTCACAGTTCCAAATCATCCTTAAGTTCAAATAAAAGTTCAAATAAAAAGAGTATATATATATAAAAAAATTTAGGCAATCTCTAAGACAACTTGTTATTAATTAGGAGCTTACATACCCACTCTTAGTTCAACACATACTTTAAGTCCATAACCCTAATATACTTTTCTAGCAAGCAAATAACATCAATCTTAAATTGTATAAAATATTAAAAAAAAGAAAAAAAACCTTTCTTTCTCCTCTATAATAATTTTACTCCATTGACATTCTAATCTAAAAATTTAATCAGCAATCTTAACGCCCCAAAACTTTTGGAGCACCTCTGTCATGACCCCCAAAACTTCTTTAGACCGCTCTCCTCCTACATCTTCATTGTAAGCACACTTTGAAGATTCCATAACTTTCCGCTGGTCTTGCTCTTGCTCTCGTCTCGCTCTTCTTAGGGCAGCACGCGTCATCTTCTGGCCTCCTGCAGCAACCGATGAGACTGTAGCTTGATCCCCTCCAACACCATTGTCCTCTGTCTGTCTATCTGCAACATCTTGAAACTTTCCCACACCGTATCCTTTTGCAGCTTCCAAAAATGATAGGGGGGTTGCTTTTAACACATTACTATAAAAATCACGTGCCTGAGCCACAGTAACCAAACGATGTCTTTTACCTTCGTGCGTTGTCACCAACCCAACTGGAATCTCCCATCTGAACTTAATATCACGTTTCTTAAGTTCCTGTACTAAAAATGCGAAATCTTTCCTTCTCCTTAGGATCTTCGGAGGAATCTCTTTTAAAACCAAAACTTCTTGCTCAGCCACTACCAAATTAGTATCATAGGCAGCTTGAATGACTTCATCTCTAATTACTCTCTTTGTAAAATAGACCACCACATCTCTGGGTAACTTCCTCTGTCTTGCAATCCATGAATTTACACGAAAAACTTTGTCCATATTTCCCTCAATTTCAGATGCTGACTGGCCCAGTACCCCTTCCAGAGCCTCAGAAATCAGCTGCTTTAAATCTTCTTTACCATTCTCCTTTAAACCCCTAATTCTAATAGCATTCTGCATCTGATTATACTGAACAAGGCTCAATTCTTCATCCATTTTATCCCTTATATTTTCATTTTCTAATACCTTTGCTTCTAATATAGAGTTCTTTTGACTGAGTTTGTGGTTTAAGATACACTATGCTTAAAAGTGTTCATTTAAGAAGAAATATTCTTTGAAGTATGTATTCATAGTAATGTTTTTAATTGATAATACATAGAGATAATATAGATGTATAGATACAGGTGAAACTCAAAAAATTAGAATATCGTGCAAAAGTTCATTTATTTCAGTAATGCAACTTTAAAGGGGAAACTAATATATAAGATAGACTCATTACATGCAAAGCAAGATAGTTCAAGCCGTGATTTGTCATAATTGTGATGATTATGGTGTACAGCTCATGAAAACCCCAAATCCACAATTTCAGAAAATTAGAATATTACATGCAATCAATAAAACAAGGAGTGTACATAGAACAATATCAGACCTCTGAAAAGTATAAGCATGCATATGTACTGAGTACTTGGTTTGGGCCCCTTTTGCAGCAATTACTGCCTCAATGTGGTGTGGCATGGAAGCTATTAGCCTGTGGCACTGCTGAGGTGTTATGGAAGAGCAGGATGCTTCAATAGTGGCCTTCAGCTCTTCTGCATTGTTCGGTCTCATGTCTCTCATCTTTCTCTTGGCAATGCCCCATAGATTCTCTATGGGGTTCAGGTCAGGCGAGTTTGCTGGCCAATCAAGCACAGTAATCCCATGGTCATTGAACCAGGTTTTGGTGCTTTTGGCAGCGTGGGCAGGTGCCAAGTCCTGCTGGAAAATGAAGTCAGCATCCTCATAAAGCTCGTCTGCAGAAGGAAGCATGAAGTGCTCCAAAATCTCCTGGTAGATGGCTGTGTTGACCCTGGACTTAATGAAGCACAGTGGACCAACACCGGCAGATGACATGGCTCCCCAAATCAACACAGACTGTGGAAACTTCACAGTGGACTTCAAGCATCTTGCAGTGTGTGCCTCTCCATTCTTCCTCCAGACTCTGGGTCCTTGGTTTCCAAATGAGATGCAAAAGTTGCTCTCATCAGAAAAGAGGACTTTGGACCACTGAGCAACAGACCAGGTCTGTTTTTCTTTAGCCCAGGTAAGATGCTTCTGACGTTTGTTGTTCAGGAGCGGCTTGACAAGAGGAATACGACATTTGAAGCCCATGTCCAGGATCCGTCTGTGTGTGGTGGTTCTTGATGCACTGACTCCATCTCAATATAAAGCCAGGAGGTCAAGTCAGAAACATACCCAGGGAACTTCACCCATCAAAAGGGAAAATTCAATCAAATCCCACCCTGACTAAAACCTTTATTTTTCTTCTTTTTGAGATGATTTCATCTTCAGTTTTAGATGCTATAGATAATTGATTTTTTTGGTATTTATTATCTACCAAAGAATAATTCATAGTGGGATTGTCATTATATGATGTAGTGATAAGGCAGAATAGGTTTTAATTGTAGTACTAGTTTTCACATTCTTGGCAGGAGAGAATATGCCATAGAAAAAGGGAAATTAGAGTATATTGCACTATAATGTGTATAGAGCAGAGAACCTTTCAATTTAGTCATGTTAATGTCAACTCTACAAATGAGCATGACTGCAGCCATCATTTCCTCTCATTCTCAGTTACCACATAGAACAGAGGGGGGTGGGTGGGTTGCCCAGGTGGTTAGTTAGTTATGATAATCTTTGGTCCCTTGGGAACCAAGCTCATCAGCTGCTCCCAGGAGACTGGGCGTTGCATTAAAAGCCTGCCAAATAATCATACTGGGGAATGTAGTTGGTTGCATAGTAAATTGGGTGGGACATTTGGCTTTGTATTGGGGAATTGTTACTTGTGTATCCAGATTTGGTTCCACTCTTGACCATGCTGATACTTTGCAAGTAACATGTTCTTTGAGGAATTTGCAAGCCTCAGAGTTCTGCTTTATTTGTCTCTGTCGGAACCATGACAGTTAATTTTAAATCTAACCATGATACAAGAACTACCTGTTGATTACAAGTAAACTGAAATGAATTTTCTTCTCCCTTCTTAAGGATGCAGCTTTTACTTTTTCATCTTAATGTAAAATGGTTCCCAATAGAGGGGAAAATAGACAAAATCAGTGATGTTTTTACAGACCATCCTGTGATATAATACCAAAAAGGTAATGATAAATTAAGACAGGAAAAAATTGCCATCTATCTCTGCTTATTGAATTGAAACAACAGAGTAACAGTGGATGAGAAAGAGACAGAAAGAGGCAGAGTTCTCTAATTCTTATACAGGGTCTATGATTGATTTGGCAGATTCAGAAGCAGCATATATCCTAATCAACTCAAGTTTCCTCATGTAAATTCAAGATCTTATGTTGTTTTTCCTGAGCAAATACTTTGAAAGAAATGGAAATGGAGAAATAAATCTTAGTTTTTTCCCATAGTTTAAAGTCAATATATTGAAGTTGCTTCTTCCTACTTATTGGTTTCAATTAATGAGCTCTTCTCTGAGGGATGTTTGAAAGATCAGTGGATCTAATCGTGGTCCAGTGGGTGAAACTCATATTGATTGTGATTAAGGGGAATATTGAAAATCATATTTATTCCCAAAGTACAATGCAAAGAAGCTTGTCTAGAAAGCATTTTTCCAAAGTTTAACATAGTTGTACAACAAGATTAGTAGAGAAAATATGTGAAGAAGCCAGGGATTAAGAAACATGTTGATCAGCCAATTAAATCTAACAAAACAAGAAAGGTTACGCTATGTTTTAAGAAACCTAAGGGTCATCATAATACAATTTTGTGATCTCTGTGATCAGAATAAAATCAGAATGAAATTAATGCATGATATCACGTGAAAGAGGTGCTGACCTCAAAAGATCAGGCCTGGATCCATCTTAAATAAATAATTACCTTCCTATCTCTGATTTACCCTTTTGGGGAAATATTGTTGAGAAAGTGGTGGGGCTGCAAATGCTCAGTACCAAAACACAAGTTATCCACAAAATAAAACTCAAGGACTGTAAATAGCATTGTTTAGGACAAACGGATTGTATTCCAGTAGAACAACATCTTTGAAACCCAACTATAAAAGTATATGAAGTTACTTCATTAATCTCTTTCAACAAAGTTGTTCTTAAGCATGACTTCAACTGGAAAACAATGAAATTCCTAAGCAATCCATACTGGGGGAAAATACATTCTCAAGAGCATGGCATTCCGCCTAAATAATGATCAACAGTCATACAGAATTAAATGTTGTCTATCCTATCAGAAGGCATAAACAATGACCCAACATTAACATATCAGTTCAACACACAGCATCCTCCTTATCACACAGCCATCAGCCACGACCTAGATCAGGAGTTCCGTACCACGGGTGCTCGTACCCCCTGAGGGTGTGAGATGATATTCTAGGGGGTGCAAAAACTTGGGTTTTCAAAATTATAGTGTATATGCGTAATTTGTTGCTGTTATTTCAAAGTTTTGTAAAGGGTGCGAGAATGTATCAGAAGCATTCTAGGGGTGTGGGGTATAGAAAAGGTTGGGAGCTGCTGACCTAGATAAACTAGAGCTATCTCCCTATCAATACTCAAAGTCACTGGTTTGAGATGGGCAGCCACTCCAATCAATCAAACAATCAATCAATCGACCAATCAACCAACCTAATTCACAAAAGCCAATTATAATATGACAATCACTGGATGAGAACAATGCTCCCTCAAGAAGCCATCCATTCACCTAGCTACTGACACCACAAATTATAGGAGAAGCAGCCAGCATGGAATAAAACAGAAGCAGCACAACATAACCCAAGTAAATAATCGATCACCACCATTTATTAGCCCTAGGACTATCCTATCCAAGCACATGCACAGCAGGCAAGCCCACCAATAAGCCTTCCTTTACGAGGAGTCCTGTGCTGATGAAGCCATTGTGTATAGAAATGAAGCATCTATTACCTCTAAACAAAGCTCAGAGAATGCCTATAATGCAGCATGCCAGCCCTGATCTAGGCACATTGGCTACCACCATATTTATTTACAAACCAAGGTAAACTGGATGAGTAGAACATAGATACAGGAGCAGGCTTTTTTTAAAAAAAAATAATGTTTCATGGCAAATAGATAATCCGGCGCGATCTCAAAACATTCTTTTTTGAACAAGCTGGCCTGGTCTGACGGGATGGGGTTGGGTTTTTAAAACTAGTTTTAACTTTAATATGTATTGATTTATGGGCATGATGTTTAATGGCTTTTTAATTTTTGTATTCGATTTTTATTGTGTATTGCCCTGTTCACCGCCCTGAGTCCTTCGGGAGAAGGGCGGTATAGAAATCAAATTATTAAATTAAATTAAATTAAATTAAATTTGCTACACAGAGAACAAAAGATGCAGCATGTAATTTTTATTGAGTCACTTCAGTGAAAGAAGAATGGGAAGACTGGGTCGGTGACAGGGTTTTTGTTTTCCGAGATTTTGGACTCCTGCTGGAACCCGTCTTCAGGGAACTTTTCCCTAGCAGTGTGTGTGTGTGTGTGTGTGTGTGTGTGTGTGCACGCGCGCTGTTTGTGTTCTATGTAGAGCACTCTGCTAGAGAGATGTTCCCTGAAGGTGGGCTCCAGCAGGAGTCCAAAAGCTCGGAAGACAAAACGTTTCATCTCGGTGACCCACCCAGATTGGAGCCTGCAACATTATCCTGGGACGTGTACATTCACCTTAATTCGTAAGGATGGAAAGATACAGGATGGCAATGATCAACAGCAGCAGCACCCATTGAAAACTGCAATGGAGTAAGGACGCAGTTTATTTTCTAAGATGGATACGGACATTTTCCGAAAGCAGCTGGGTATAACAGAGGAAGCAAAATGCAGTAAATGTGATGATTTTGTTATGTGCATAAGTAATTGCCAATGACGAACAATGCACTTTTCACTGAAGCATTACTCCAGTAACAAAAGAGGATATATCTGTTATTTAAACTGGTTTAAATCCTTGCCCCATTTATTTGTAATACACTTTGAAAACTGTAGGAAAAGGGAGATGTTTGAATCACATATAACATAAACAAATATAATTCATTCTTCCATACTCATAGACAAACAACACAGGTATTCTTGTCTTGCAACCATAACTGGGCCCAAAATTTGTGTTGCCCCATTTTACAACCTTTCTCACTAGACTTGTTAAGTGAATTGCTGCAGTTATGAAGTCAGTAGTACAGTTGCTAAGTGAAGCTGGCTTCCCCATTGCCTTTGCTTATCAGAAGGTCGCAAAAGGGGATCTCGTGACCCCAGGACACTGGAACCGTCATGAATATGAGTCAGTTGCCAAACATCCGAATTTTGATCACATGCTCATGGGAATACTGCAATGATCATAAGTGAAAAACAGTCACAAGTCATTTTTTTCAGTGCCGTTGTAACTTCGAATGATCACTAAACAAAATATTGTAAGTTGAGGACTACTTGTAATGTGGCCATCCTTTTATTTTTGACGTTTTCAATAATAATAATGATGATGATGATGATGATGATGATGATGATGATGATGATGATGATGATGGAAGGGACCTTGGAGGTCATCTAGTCCAACCCCCTACTCAGGCAGGAAACCATATACCATTTCAGACAAATGGCTGTCCAGTCTCTTCTTAAAAACTTCCAGTGTTGGAGCATTCACCGCTTCTTGGAAGCAGGTTGTTCCACTGATTAATTGTTCTAAGTGTCAGAAAAATTCTCCTTAGTTCTAGGTTGCTCCTCTCTTTGGTTAGTTTCCATCCGTTGCTTCTTGTCCTGCCTTCTGGTGCAGGACAAGAGTTGTATGATTGGGGGAAAAAAAAGATGAATATAAAAATATATGCAATATGAAACATAGGCATGATAGCAAACAGGAGGCATGTTTTGGGGAAATGCTTGCCAGATTTTATTTTATTTTTATTGTATTTATTTATTTCCATGCCCACTTTAGATAAAACTTTTGTACAGGCTTTATAAAAAGAGTTTACAAGCTGATGTGATAAATATGATCATTATAGAATATGAAACACCTCAAGGAAACGTATTTCTATCATTCCTGCTAATAATATACCTGTGTTTCCTTCATTACAAGGTTCTGTTTATAAAGCTGCCAAAAAGGAAGAAATGAGGGCGAGTAGAGAGAGAAGGAGGGGGGGAAGGAGAGAAAGTTATTTCTATTAGTTCTCAGGCACCACCTGCTGGTCATTTATATTTTTAGATTGTCAATTGCGGCAACAAATTCAAGATACTTTAATAACATAGGATAAATTCGTAAGCAGTTACACTGCTCTTTCTTTTCTTACAGAACAGCTTGCAAGAATACAATAGCATGGAGAAGAATAGTAATTGACCTTGGTGTAAAGTAGATTTAAGTAGAGATTTACTTTTATAAACACATACATTTCATTTAGAATAGAATAGAGCTGGAAGGGACCTTGGAGGTCTTCTAGTCCAGCCCCCTGCTCAAGTAGGAGAGCCTATACCATTTCAGACAAGTGACTGTCCAGTCTATTCTTAAAAATCTCCAGTGATGAAGCACCCACAACCTCTGGAGGCAAGCTATTCCACTGGTTAATTGTCCTCACAGTTAGGAAGTTTCTCCTTAATTCCAGGTTGCTTCTCTCTTTGGTCAGTTTCCAACCACTGTTTCTTGTCCTGCCCTCTGGTGCTTTGGAGAATAATTTGACCCTCTCTTCTCTGTGGCAGCCCCTCAAATACTGGAATTTCTTTGGCTTAATTATGTATTATTATTTTTTTCTGGACTTTGCATAAGGTGATTTGTATAAGCTCTCTACATGGGGCTGCCCTTGAGGACCACTCGGAGGCTTCAACTGGTGCAGAATGCGGCTGCGCGAGTTGTAATGGGGGTCTCCCGATACTCCCATGTAACACCTCTACTCCGCGAGCTGCATTGGCTGCCAGTTGCCCTCCAGGTGAAATTCAAGGTGCTGGTCATTACCTATAAAGCCCTACATGGCTTGGGTCCGGGGTATTTGAGGGAACACCTGCTGCCAGCATCAAGTGCCCTTTGTCCAGTGCACTCCCACAGGGAGGGTCTGCTCAGGGTGCCACCGGTAAGAGATTGCTGGCGGGTAACGCCCAGGGATAGGACCTTCTCAGTGGGGGCGCCTGCCCTCTGGAACCAGCTGCCAGTGGAGCTGAGGACTGCCCCCGACCTCCGTTCATTCCGCCGGGGCCTGAAGACCTGGCTCTTTGAGCTCTCTGGCCCAGGCTGAGGATTAATTTATTTTAACTGGGGTTTTATTTGCACAGGGTTAAGTTTAATCTTTTTTAAACTGGTTTTAACTTTTGTATTGTTGGTTTTTAATTTCCCTGTAAACCGCCCTGAGTCCTCAGGGAAAGGGCGGTATATAAATGTAATAAAATAAATAAATAAAATAAATAAATTTACATCAAATGGGTTCCTAGCAATATATCATACTTTCGAAGGATTGTCTGACAGTGTACTGTTTTTCACTGTACCATAATCTTTGCTGCTGTTCCATCGGCCTTTTATGTCTGTTCCCCAGTGTTATAGTTAAGACCAAAGAAAAGATGTCATAAGGTAGATCTTCCCATAGTTCTTTCCCAAACCAGGAGAGCAAGGAAGCCCTAGAGCAGGCGTGTCAAACTCGCGATGTCACTTGACGTCGCATGACTATTGCGACTTTTTCCCCATTGCTGGCAATGGGGTTGGCACGGTTTCAGTATGATGCATCCGGCGCAAAGGCCAGCAGGTTGACATTCCTGGCCTAGAGAAACTATGTTCAAACAAGAGCCACAATGAACTCCTCACCCCTCCCTCTCTTCTTCCATCCATAGCTTCTGAGTTCCCTCCACATGGTGCTAACAACACTCGCTAAAAATCATTGAATTGCAGTGATATGATTTCCTGCAAATATCAACAGGAAAGGAGAGGAAATAACTACATGAATACCGTGAAAGCAACATGGAAGCACAGTTATAAACGAAATAGTTCCAATTTGAGGTCATTTTCACTACAGTCATTTTAAGATGGGATTCAGATCATAAAAAAAGAAAAGAAAAAGAAATTCTTGTTAGGTTTTCCCAATTTTGGAAGGTTTATTACCAGTTTGTCTAAAATATTTTTAACCTGGTAGCACAAATGGATTTAAGCAAGATCCATTGCTCATAACTTCTCATAACCAGTGCTGAATATTATCATGGCATTTCAGCTGTAATGTGAAGACAACTCTGTATCATATTTATTCCGAGTACTCTTTCTAGGGTGTAAGCAGAGTAAATCCACAAGAAATTGCAGGGCAAATTCCATTTCCCCCCCCCCAACCATCCCCCCTAGTTCCCCACTTCTATCTGGAACACAAAAACTCTGAAAGATAAATAGCTGAATATTTTCTTGGTCCTAAGCAACAATTCAGTCATTAAGCCACATTCATATTTCTTTTGTTTACCACTCCATGTACTGACCATTGATTCATTTCAGATTTGATTGTCTGAAGTCACCAAAACTAGAAATTGCATAGGGGGAAATGATTAGATGATTCTCAAGTAGTTTGGATAAATTTTTCCAGTTAATGAGAGTCAAATTGTATTGCAGTAAGATGTAAGTACAGTCAATTAATCAACAAGCCAGTCTAAAATATACAAACAAAACTCTCCTTCCCCCTTTGTCTCTCTCTCTCTCTCTCTCTCTCTCTCTCTCTCTCTCTCTCTCTCTCTCTCTCTCTCTCTCTCTCTCTCTGTGTGTGTGTGTGTGTGTGTGTGTGCATGTACATGCATGACATACATTACTGGCACTTGTGTGCCAGTATTGACTATTCCCTTGGGAAGTGAGACATCTGCAAGAGACTCAGAAGCACTCTCTGTCATTGGAGGCCCGGAATATTGATCTATAAACAATGACTACTACAATTACTGTGTTGTAAGTAGAGCCCATTGATACGTTTTACTTTCTCAACATACTGTATGTTAACATTCTGTCCATTAACATTTTGTGGTCCACTGTGTAATTTAAATAAGTATCAATGCAAATTTTGCATGTGAAAAAAGTAAATACATCCCTCTATTTAATACTATTACTAATGCTTAAAATTAGAACGAGGTGCACTAGATTAAGTGCAAATGATTGGACTATCATTAGAGAGAGTCTGAAAGAACCTCAGATGTTTAGTTTAATTTGCCCTTTGTTTTTTAAGACTATGTTAGCACCATGCTTAGATTGAAAAAGCTCTCTCAAAAAGAAGGTTGCAGATGCCTATGAGTCTGACAAGTTATTTTTAAAAACCACCAATCAATTGGACAATGATCATTCCACTGCCTGGAGGACCATTACGAGTGACGTTTTCAAACAATGGTCAATTTGCCCAGGTCAGGCCATCCCAGCAAGTTAGTCTGTGAACAAAATGAAGAATGCTAAAAGAAGATCCCCAAAATTTTATTATATGACCTATAAGTATCTCTCATGTCAGCCTTACTGGGTAGACCTACAGGAAATATGGCCAGATAAATAGAGCAACAAAGATGATTAGGGGACTGGAGGCTAAAACATATAAGGAACAGTTGCTGGAACTGGGTATGTCTAATTTAATGAAGAGAAGGATGAGGGGTGCATGTTCCAATATCTCAGGGGTTGTCACAAAGAAGAGGGAGTCAAGCTATTGTCCAAAGCACCTGAAGGCAGGAGAAGAAGCAATGGATGGAAACTAATCAAGGAAAGAAGCAACCTAAGAGAAATTTCCTGACAGCTAGAACAATTAATTAGTGGAACAACCTGCCTCCAGGGGTTGTGGGTGCTCCAACACTGGAAGTTGGATAGCCATTTATTTGTCTGAAATGGTATAGGGTTTCCTGCCTGAGCAGGGGGATGGACTAGATGACCACCAAGGTCCCTTCCAACTTTATTGTTATTCTTACTGTTATTGTTATTCAACAGATCTGAAGAGTAGCAGTAACTTTGGTCTTAACTATGACACTGGGGAATAGACAGAAAAGGCCGATGGAACAACAGCAAAAATTATTGTACAGTGAAAAACAGTACACTGTCAGAAAATCCTCGAACGTATGATATATTGCAAGGAGCCCATTTGATGTAAATCACTTTATGCAAAGTGCAGAAAAAATAATAATACATCATTAAGCCACAGTAATTCCAGTATTTGAGGGGCTGCCACAAAGAAGAGGGGGTCAAATTATTCTCCAAAGCACTAGAGAGCAGAACAAGAAACAATGGTTGGAAACTCACCAAAAAGTGAAGCAACCTGGAATGAAGGAGAAACTTTCTGAGGACAGTTAACCAGTGAAATAGCTTGCCTCCAGAGGTTGTGGGTGCTCCAGCACTGGAAGTTTTTAAGAAGAGACTTGACAGCCATTTGTCTGAAATGGTATAAAGTTTCCTGCCTGAGCAGGGGTGTTGGACTAGAAGACCTCCAGAGTCCCTTCCAATTATTATTATTATTATTATTATTATTATTATTATTATTATTATTATTATTATTATTATTATTATTATTATTATTATTATTATTATTATTTATTATCATGATTATGATTATGATTATGATGATTATTATCATTATGATTATGATTATGATTATGTTTTATTCATTAAACATGAATCTCAGTCAACTGAACATTCAAATTATTATTATTATTGTTGTTGTTGTTGTTGTTGTTATTATTAAATAGAACAATAATTCTACTTTATTGTAACAGAATCTCACAAGTCTGAAATTATGATTCTCCCGCTGTCACCTTTACAGTCCAATAACTTAGGAGGAGTCTATCCTGGGCCTCCTGCTCTTCCCACTGTGCAATTGCTGTTTATGCTGTCTCTTATCTGACCATTCCCTAAACACAATATCTTTTCTGGGTCTTCCAAGGTCATTCCCATTTATTATTACATCTCACCACTAGTGAGGTCTGATTGCATGAGTCTTCCATTAGAAAGAAAATGCACAAATTACATCTACATGGGAAGTGTGCCAGGAGGAAAGAAAGAATATGTTCAGTGTCAGAATCCATTTATATCACATTCATAAATGTATGTTTAAAACATTATCTCCCCCCATGTGGATTCTGCCATCTTCCGAGGAAGGAGGAGCATATGTGGATTCAGCCTGCCTTAGGTTATTTCAAAGACCAAGGAAACCTTTTGAACTAGGGGGATCAAAAGGGATGGGGAGAGGAAGAAGGCAATAACCATAAAGATTTGAAGTTCCTTTTTTTCCCCACGAAAGGGTTGACACGAAGTAGAAGGATGGGGGCTGACCAAATGGGGTTGAGGGAAGGGGAGTTGAACTGGGTACCCTTTATAAAATTTCAATTTGTAAAACAATACTAAGTCCTATCTTGTATTCCCACAGCCAAGCATGTCCTAGTAAAGATTCCTTTTGGACTAGAACTGACTCCAAGAGTTTTTGTCTTCCTAAGACGTGGTTTGGGGTGGGTCCTGACAGTAGACAGGACTTGCACTGGAAGTCAACCTTGAAGGAAGAACTCTTACCGGGGGACTTTGCAACAAATACAATGTCTGGTGACGAAGCAAGAGAGGAGGGAAGCCCCATGGAGAGGGAGTCTTCCCCCCCGAATGGAATCCCAGAGACGATGGGAAGCTGAAGCGGCATATTTCCCCGGGGAAGAAGTGGTGGAGCAGCACGACTGAAAACCCCGGTGGTCGATGGGCATTAGAAGGAAAAGTGAATGGGAAAAGGCTTCGGGAGAAGTGACCCTGAAGCAAAGTGACCACCAACTGGAATGGAGGCAAGAGATGGAGAGCTCCCTGCACACCAGTGAGGAGGAGCAGATCCTGGAAAAAGCCATTGATCTGATGAGCATATGTGGATTCAGCCTGCCTTAGGTTATTTCAAAGACCAAGGAAACCTTTTGAACTAGGGGGATGAAAAGGGAGGGGGAGAGGAAGAAGGCAATAACCATAAAGATTCGAAGTTCCTTTTTTTTCCCCACGAAAGGGTTGACACGAAGTAGAAGGATGGGGGCTGACCAAATGGGGTTGAGGGAAGGAGAGTTGAACTGGGTACCCTTTATAAAATTTCAATTTTATACTTCTACTAAGTCCTGTCTTGTATTCCCACAGCCAAACATGTCCTAGTAAAGATTCCTTTTGGACTAGAACTGACTCCAAGAGTTTTTGTCTTCCTAAGATGTGGTTTGGGGTGGGTCCTGACATTCAGAAGGAATATCAGGACAACAGCAAAGCTTGCTCACAAATGCCAAAACCAAGACTTCTATAACAATGTACAGGCAAGGCAAAAGTAGTTATTTGGTCACATTACGGGAAGACATTTTTGGTGGAAACCAAAGATAGCATTTCACCAGAAGTACCTAATACCCGCTGTAAAGCATAGTGGTGGAAATGTTATGGATTGGGCTGCTTTGCTGCATCGGAACCTAGGAAGCTTATTATCACTGAATCCATGATGAAGTCTTCATAGTACCAGGGGGTGCTTAAGGTTAATGTGAGATAATCGTAAGAAGATTGGAGCTCAACTCAAAATGAACCTTGCTACATGACTGTGAATGTAAACATTCCAGTAAACCCACCAAGGAATGGCTGGGGAAAAAGAAAGAAACAGAAAAAGAAAGAAACAGAGGGTCCTGGGGTGGCCAAGTCAAAGCTCTGATCTAAATCCCATCAAGATTGAAATTCAATGGTGAAAAAAGTAAGGTTCTACATTTAGGCAGGAAAAATCAAATGCACAGGTATAGTATAGGTGGTACCTTGCTCAATAGTAATAACTGTGAGAGGGATCTCAGAGTCCTAGTAGACAATCACTTCAATATGAGCCAGCAGTGTGCTGCAGCTGCCAAAAAAGCCAACACAGTGCTAGGCTGCATTAACAGGGATAGAATCAAGATCAAGTGAAGTACTAATACCACTTTACAATGCTTTGGTAAGGCCACACCTGGAATACTGCATCCATTTTCGGTCACCACGATGTAAAAAAGATGTCAAGACTCTAGAAAGGGTACAGAGAAGAGCAACAAAGATGATTAGGGGGCTGGAGGCTAAAACATATAGGGAACGGTTGCTGGAATTGGGTATGTGTAGTTTAACGAAGAGAAGAGTGAGGGGTGACATGATAGCACTGTTCCAATATCTCAGGGGTTGCCACAAAGAAGAGGGAGTCAAGCTATTCTCCAAAGCACCTGAAAGCAGGACAAGAAGCAATGGATGGAAACTAGTCAAGGAGAGAAGCAACCTAGAACTAAGGAGAAACTTCCTGACAGTTAGAACAATTAACCAGTGGAACAACCTGCCTCCAGAAGTGGTGAATGCTCCAACACTGGAGGTTTTTAAGAAGAGACTGGACAGCCATTTGCCTGAAATGGTATAAGGTTTCCTGCCTGAGCAGGGGGTTGGATTAGATGACCTCCAAGGTCCCTTCCAACTTATTATTATTACTATTATTACTAAGATGCTATAGTGCAGGGGTCCTCAACCTTGACAACTTTAAGACTTGTGGACTTCAACTCCCAGAATTCCTCGAATTCTGAGACTTGAAGTTTACAAGTCTTAAAGTTGCCAAGGTTGAGCACCCCTGCTATAGAGTGAGGAAAAATTCTTCCCAATCACTATCAGAGATTGGTAGACAATTTAAGAAATGCCTATTTGAAAGTGTTTCTGACAAAGAGAGTGATATCAGGTACCGGAGGGGAGGGTGTACTTCCTTTTTCCTCAGAAAGAAATGTCATATTTTGTTGCTGTTGTTGTTGAGTAAATGATTGCAAAGTCAGTAGTTTGTTTTGTTCCACTCCATCACCACATATGTTAAAAAAGAAAAAAAAACTTTACATGGGGTGTACTTTTTCACAAGACAGTACAAAAAAAATCACTGTTTTCTACAAAGCGTAAAACTTTAATAAGTTGTCTTTTTTTCTCACAATGCTTCATTGTAGATAGATAGATACTTACAGCATAAGGACAGTCAAGTTATTAAAGAGAGTTGGGAAAGAAGACTCAGGCAGTTGTTGTGATTCCTCACCAGCCAGTAGATCCGGCAGCTGAGTCTGAGGAATCAGAGGAGGAGGAGGGGACTGGAGTGACGTTAGAGTCAGAAAAAGGCTCTGAGGAACTCCAAGACTTACAGTGGGATGAGGAGCCTGGCCCCTCTACTCACACTCAAGCTGAGACAAAGCTGTGCTGGGAGCCTGAGTTGGACAGTGATGAAGAACAGTTGGGACAAATCCAGGATGCATGAAAGAGCAGGCAAGAGAAGCAAGTAGGACAAAGAAATGCAATGGGGCGGCTCCAAAGGCAAAGGAGAAGGCATTAGGAAGCCACACCTTGGCTGAATTATAAAAGGGAAGGTGTGGGAGGTGCTGGTTGCTGAAGGCAACCATTCATGTTGAGGATCGAGTTTCTGTGGCCTGTGTTTGTTTGCCTTGGACATTGACTCAGGTTTGTGAGAATAAAAGGGGTTGTTTTTTTTCTTGCGATTCCTGCCTGTTTCTTGGAAGACAGGTTTTTCCTTGTGAGCATAACAAGGACTCACATAGGCTGGGACAGAACAGGCGGCTCTACTGGGGCAGTGGTTGAGGCAGTGGTTTTGGAGGTATTCTCAGGAAAATTCTGAGACTTCTTATCTCCAAGTAGGAAATAGTGCAGAACTTTTCTATTTGACTCCATGCTTGGTGGCTGCAAAGACTGGGAAATCCCAACTTCAAAAATCCTCTCAGAGAAGCATCCTTGAAGCTCAGACATGGTTGAGGCAGAATAATATCCACATCGAAAGGATTCTGTTCTGCCCCTATCCCTGTCATGTTTGGTCTGTAGGAAGCAATTTCTCATTACCTGCAAAGTGCCCCACCTTCTCTTCACTTCACAGAAAAGGTGTTCAGAGGAAACAGAGTAAGCTTCCTCCCTCAAATATTTCAGGGGGTAATTTAGTTCTGGACGAACAATAATTCCCCTGCTGAAATTCTTTCACCCTGTCTCTTTCAGCTCAGTCAACCTCATGAAAAGAATGTTGCTTTTTGGTCCAGACAGCTGCCTAGCTGCTGTTGTGCGATGGAATTTAAACCAGACACGTTGTTCCCACTTCTTGCAATGGGTAATCCAAACAAACAAGAACCCTGGAAAAGGATGGAGAGAGAACACAAACAATCCTTCATTCTAATTTCCTATCAATTGGACTGGAGCTGACAGTACCAGGGAACTTAGAATATGCTGATTAGCAGAGTTCTTGAGTGTGGGTGGCACACAAGTTTAATACATTATTATTTTTATGGCTAAGCTTGCTCTGCCCATTTATTACCACTGATGTTTTTTGCTTTTATTATTTAGTAAGAGCAATTTCAGTGGTAATTGTAGTTGTTAGGCTGCATTTGATACAAGAGCAGAAAGGCATTGTTCACTCTGGAGCTGTGCAAATCCCTTAGAGCAGGGGTCGGCAACCTCGGCTCTTTTATGACTCGTGGACTTCAACTCCCAGAATTCCTGAGCCAGCTATGCTGGCTCAGGAATTCTGGGAGTTGAAGTCCACGAGTCATAAAAGAGCCGAAGTTGCCGACCCCTGCCTTAGAGCAAGAGCTTCACAAGACATACAAAGTGTCTACCTTTAAATCAATAAAGCAGCTACAAATCTTTGTTGGGCTTGTGCAGCTGCTCTCAGCTGCTTCCACGAAACAAAGTGAAGCTCACTGGAAAAGTACACAGCCAGGGCTCTGTCAGTGGGAGGAAGCATGCTAAAAACAGCCTTATGCTATTATGATGCCAAACCTGGCATTTAGTGGGTGCAATACGAAGTTGCATGCATGTGTGCAAAGGGTGGGGTTTGCACTCTGACACTGCTTTCATCATTTTGACAAAAAGTAGTAGATTTCTGTGTATGCCCATGTGCACTGCCCCAATTTGCACACTGATGCAATATATCTAGTAGTAGTTTGTCAGCCTTATGAAGTAACCCAGATAGGAAACATGACCAGATGAGCTAATTGTACTTTATTGCAAGGTTAGCTTAACAGGATCTTGTGAATCTGAAGGTACTTCTCTCCCCTCTGTCCCCTTTATAGCCCCCAAACTAGGGATGTTCTCTTCTGAGCCTCTTGCTCCTCCCATATTTCTGCTGCAGGCTAAGCTTCCTTTTATCTGACTGTTCACTTGATTGGGTCTTGTTGCCCTGTCTCCTGAGATCATTCTCATGTAAAATGACATACTATAGCTGTACTCCCACTGCAATATCTTCTAATGGCTATAACAATGTAAGAAACACAGAGGAGAGAGGGTGTTAGCCCCAAAGCTTACTAGGTTTCTCCACACTGATTCCTATTTAGAGTTAGGAGAAACTTCAAGAATACTAATGCACCCACTCTTACTCTATCCATGTATGGCTACTGTAAGCAAATCAGGAAGGGGGTAAAATCTTTCCCTCTCTTGGTTAAAGCTTTAGCGTGACACTGTGAGACTTGAAGGCTGATACTGTGAAAAATTACAGTTCTGAAAAGTGCCTGATTTCTCTCAAAACGAATTTGGTTTGTTTAATTATTTGATAAAACAGTGGACACATGGATTTCAGATCCAAATTTATAGATCCATGAAAGGAGTACTTTGTTCTGAACTGTTGCCAGACAGAACCCATCTTTTCTTTTAAAAGAAATATTTTAAACAACAACAACAAAATTGTTACATGTTGGTTCTTTCAGCAAATTTTAACAGCATTGGTGAATGAACATGAATGAACATGAGCCCAGTATCAATGATACCTGCATGTCCTTGAATGCCATGTTCAGAGTTGGCCCATTTCACTTTAAAAATGAAATAATGAAAAGTAAAAATCAAGTTAACTCAGAGAAAGGGACACCCTCGCCTCCCAAAAAAGAAGATTGAAAACACATGGTGGGCAAATTACAAAGAAAAATAAAATAAAATTTGAGTAACGATCATAGATTTCAAAATAATTAAATTGAGTAAATATAATGGATGTAGTTTAATGATCTAAGCCATCTTTTTCTATGCTATATATAGTATAGATTGCATTTAACAACCATTAAGAAGGAAACATGAGAAGCAGATTATTAAGATTTCTATAAGAAGTATTTTATATTACTATATAATTATACAGCTCGTTCCTATCACTTTCATATCATGCTTGCATTTTGGAAAATAACACACTTTAAAACAAAGCAGATGTGTTTCAGTTTTACGCTGCTCAGTAAACCCTCAATCTGCAGATATTGTAAATGATAGGAAATCATGCTTATTCCTTATCTTTCTAAATTTTCTGTAATTGTTCAACTGAAGAAATGGAATGAATTTCCCAAAATACAGGTGGAAGACAAGGTGAAATAGTCTAGTCCAAAGTAATGAACATCATTATTTATAGCATGGAAGTCTTGTAGATTCTGAATTACTCAGTACTAATTTATGCACAAACTAATGAAAAGTTTGTTTCAGCCTCCAATTATTGAAGTTAAAAATTCTCTTTGGGTCCTTTCAGTTCTATGGAAAACTGTACCACAGAATGACATACAAGAATACAGGGATTCTTATGAAGATTCCTGCCTTATTAGTGTAGGTTTGGCATAATACTTTCTAGGTTATTGTGCTATCTACAGTGACATCTTGTGTAGTGGTGTGGAAAAAAAGCCTTGCCATGAGGCCAACAATTTCAAATTAATAATTACAATTTACTTCATTTAGTGCATTATTATGTACCATACATAACATTCCACAAACAGAGCATCTCTAGAGCAGAGAACAATTAGTATTGTTTGTGTATATCATATCTAGTTTGGACTCTTTCCTATTGCCTTATATGTCAAATTATACACACACACATGTATATGTATATGTGTATATGTGTATATATGTATTTATGTATCTATGTATACATGTATATGTGTATATATGTATTTATGTATCTATGTATACATGTATATATGTATTTGTGTATACATGTATACATGTATTTGTGTATACATGTATACATGTATATATGTATACATGTATACATGTATATATGTATATATGTATATATGTATATATATGTATATATGTATATATGTATATGAAAGGGATGCGGCGGCTCAGTGGGTTAGGACGCTGGGCTTGTCGATCAGTTGGTCGCGATCCAGAGTGCCGCGTAACAGAGTGAACGCCTGTTATTTGTCCCAGCTTCTGCCAACCTAGCAGTTCGAAAGCACGTAAAAATGCAAGTAGAAAAATATATATATCCCCTTCATGGATTACTGCCTTGACATGGCGAAGGGGCTTGCGTAATTCAGTGAAGCTATGAGCTATGCCATGCAGGGCCACCCAAGACGGAAAGGTCATAGCAGAGAGTTCTGACAAAACGTGATCCACTCAAGAAGGAAATGGCAACCCACTCCAGTATCTTTGCCATGAAAACCCTATGGACAGTTCCAAAAGGCAAAACGATATGACGCTGGAAGATGAGCCCCTCAGGTCGGAAGGTGTCCAATATGCTACTGGGGAAGAGCAGAGGGCTAGTACTAGTAGCGCCAGAAAGAATGAAGTGACTGGGCCAAAGCCGAAAGGACGCTCAGCTGTGGATGTGTCTGGTGGTGAAAGGAAAGTCCGATGCTGTAAAGATTTTTTCTCCATAGGAACCTGGAATGTAAGATCCATGAATCAAGGAAAGCTGGACGTGGTCAAACAAGAGATCGCAAGACTGAACATCGACATCTTAGGTATCAGCGAGCTAAAATGGACAGGAATGGATGAATTTAATTCAGATGACCATCAGGTATACTACTGCAGGCAAGAATCCTTCAGAAGAAATGGAGTAGCTTTCATAGTCAATAAAAGAGTAGGAAAAGCAATACTGGGATACAATCCTCAAAATGACAGAATGATCTCAGTTCGAATCCAAGGCAAACCATTCAATATCACAGTAGTCCAAGTCTATGCCCCAACCACCAGTGCTGAAGAGGATGAAATTGACCAGTTCTATGAAGCCCTACAGCACCTTATAAAACTAACACCAAAAAATGATGTCCTTATCATTATGGGGGATTGGAATGCTAAAGTAGGAAGCCAAAAGATAACTGGAATAACAGGCAAGTTTGGCCTTAGAGTACAAAATGAAGCAGGGCACAGGCTGATAGAATTTTGTCAAGAGAATACGATGGTCATAGTAAACACTCTTTTCCAACAACCCAAGAGACGGCTCTACACATGGACATCACCAGACAGTCAACACAGAAATCAGATTGACTATGTGCTCTGCAGCCAAAGATGGAGAAGCTCTATAAAGTCAGTAAAAACAAGACCAGGAGCTGACTGTGGCTCAGAGCACGAGCTTCTCATTGCAAAGTTTTGGCTTAAACTGAAGAAAGTAGGGAAAAGCACTAGGCCACTCAGGTATGAATTAAATCATATCCCTGTTGAATATACAGTAGAGGTGACAAATAGATTTAAGGAATTAGATCTGATAAACAGAGTGCCTGATGAACTATGGACAGAGGTTCACAACATTGTACAACAGGTAGCAACCAAAACCATCCCAAAGAAAAAGAAATGCAAGAAAGCAAAATGGTTGTCTAAGGAATCTCAGATAAAAAAGGGTATGACTGACTGATGAGAACATAAGAAGTTCAAAATGATCATTTCAGCCTCCCTAAAATTCTTTATTAGCAATTTGAATAATTTACACAATTAAAGAGCTGTCATAAGTTGTGACTATATCCTGCGGATAGCCTTGAGTTAGGCCAAAACAGGAAAGAAAGAGTTAATTAGCAAGGCATATTCAAATGACTTGACAAATATTTCACACACACACACACACACACACACACACACACACACACACACACACACATATATATATATATATATATATATATATATATATATATATATATATATATATATATATATATGTTTCAAATGTTAACTCTTTAGATTACCTTGCTAGGCCCCAAACATGGGGCAAATCTTTATTTCCTGTTTTCAGCCTATCTTGAAGGCTATCGAACAGGCAGTAGTCACACCGGACAATTCATATATTTGTGTAAATTACTAACAAAGAATTAAAGGGAAACTGAGATGCATTTCTGACTCCTTAGTCGTCATCAGTCAGCCATACCCTTCTGAGATTCGAACCATGGGCTGATTGCATATGAGGCAGTGTTATTTGCCTCTAAGCCACAAGGTCTCTCTCGCTCTGTTAGCTTTTTTTTTTCTGCAAGGGAAGATATGTTTCAAATGTTAACTCTTTAGATTACCTTGCTAGGCCCCAAACATGGGGCAAATCTTTATTTCCTGTTTTCAGCCTATCTTGAAGGCTATCGAACAGGCAGTAGTCACACCGGACAATTCATATATTTGTGTAAATTACTAACAAAGAATTAAAGGGAAACTGAGATGCATTTCTGACTCCTTAGTCGTCATCAGTCAGCCATACCCTTCTGAGATTCGAACCATGGGCTGATTGCATATGAGGCAATGTTATTTGCCTCTAAGCCACAAGGTCTCTCTCGCTCTGTTAGCTTTTTTTTCTGCAAGGGAAGATATGTTTCAAATGTTAACTCTTTATATTACCTTGCTAGGCCCCAAACATGGGGCAAATCTTTATTTCCTGTTTTCAGCCTATCTTGAAGGCTATCGAACAGGCAGTAGTCACACCGGACAATTCATATATTACCTTGCTAGGCCCCAAACATGGGGTAATCTAAAGAGTTAACATTTGAAACATATCTTCCCTTGCAGAAAAAAAAAAAAGCTAACAGAGCGAGAGAGACCTTGTGGCTTAGAGGCAAATAACACTGCCTCATATGCAATCAGCCCATGGTTCGAATCTCAGAAGGGTATGGCTGACTGATGACGACTAAGGAGTCAGAAATGCATCTCAGTTTCCCTTTAATTCTTTGTTAGTAATTTACACAAATATATGAATTGTCCGGTGTGACTACTGCCTGTTCGATAGCCTTCAAGATAGGCTGAAAACAGGAAATAAAGATTTGCCCCATGTTTGGGGCCTAGCAAGGTAATCTAAAGAGTTAACATTTGAAACATATCTTCCCTTGCAGAAAAAAAAAGCTAACAGAGCGAGAGAGACCTTGTGGCTTAGAGGCAAATAACACTGCCTCATATGCAATCAGCCCATGGTTCGAATCTCAGAAGGGTATGGCTGACTGATGACGACTAAGGAGTCAGAAATGCATCTCAGTTTCCCTTTAATTCTTTGTTAGTAATTTACACAAATATATGAATTGTCCGGTGTGACTACTGCCTGTTCGATAGCCTTCAAGATAGGCTGAAAACAGGAAATAAAGATTTGCCCCATATTTGGGGCCTAGCAAGGTAATCTAAAGAGTTAACATTTGAAACATATCTTCCCTTGCAGAAAAAAAAAAAGCTAACAGAGCGAGAGAGACCTTGTGGCTTAGAGGCAAATAACACTGCCTCATATGCAATCAGCCCATGGTTCGAATCTCAGAAGGGTATGGCTGACTGATGACGACTAAGGAGTCAGAAATGCATCTCAGTTTCCCTTTAATTCTTTGTTAGTAATTTACACAAATATATGAATTGTCCGGTGTGACTACTGCCTGTTCGATAGCCTTCAAGATAGGCTGAAAACAGGAAATAAAGATTTGCCCCATGTTTGGGGCCTAGCAAGGTAATCTAAAGAGTTAACATTTGAAACATATCTTCCCTTGCGGAAAAAAAAAGCTAACAGAGCGAGAGAGACCTTGTGGCTTAGAGGCAAATAACACTGCCTCATATGCAATCAGCCCATGGTTCGAATCTCAGAAGGGTATGGCTGACTGATGACGACTAAGGAGTCAGAAATGCATCTCAGTTTCCCTTTAATTCTTTGTTAGTAATTTACACACACACACACACACACACACACACACACACACACACACACACACATATATATATATATATATATATATATATATATATATATATATATATATATATATATATATATATATATATATATATATATATATATATGTCAAGTACTTATTAACTATTTAGATTACCTTGCTAGGCCCCAAACATGGGGCAAATCTTTATTTCCTGTTTCAGCCTATCTTGAAGGCCATAGAACAGGCAGTAGTCACACCGGACAGCTCATATATTTATGTAAATTACTAACAAAGAATTAGGGGAGACTGAAATGCATTTCAAACTTATTAGTTTTCATCAGTCAGCCATACCCTTCTGGGATTCGAACCTGGGCTGATTGCACATTAGGCAGTTGTTTTTACCTCTTGAGCCACAGGATCTCTCTCGCTTTGTTAGCTTCTGCAAGGGGAGATATGTGTCAAGTACTTATTGACTATTTAGATTACCTTGCTAGGCCCCAAACATGGGGCAAATCTTATGGCTATTATTGCTATAGCACTGTTTACGCACATCAGAGGCCCAATTTATTTCCTTATGATCTTCCACTTGCACAAGTTTTTTTTACATATAATGAACATATGAGTGATAAGACCTTAATGCAGCTTCATCACCAATTAGTATTCCAGAGACTATCAATTATTATAGAATTATAAATGACTAAAGATTAGCAAGAGCCAGTTTGGTGTAGTAGTTAAGGGGCTGGCCTAGAAAGCAGGAGACAAGTGAGTTCTAATCCTGCCTTAGAACTGAAAACCAACTGAGTAACCTTGGGCCAGTCACTCTCTCTCTCAGTTGAAACCTTCTCAGAGGGTTGTTGTGGTTAAAACAGGAGGAGAAAGGAGTATGATGTATGTTCACTGCCTTGAGTTACTTATAAAAAAAATAAAGACGGGATAAAGTTCTAATAAATAAGTAAAGATTCCTACCAAACTGAAATGCCCATGAAATGAGTGTGCTGCTTCTTAGGTTTAGATTTTAGTATATGTTCATTCATTCATGGCCCCTGGTTTCAGGCTTACGAAGTGTGTAGGTTTAGGTCCCTTCCTTATCAATTAGAAATGGATTGCTAGTCAGGCAAATAGATCTGAAATCAGGATGTTACTCATCAGGTTATTTCAAAGACGAGAAGTTCCATTTTACCCAAATGCTCTTTGTTCCTTTATCTCAGCTAGTCATGACAGTCAAAACAAACTAACTTTACACAATAATACATAACTCATAAAGAAGATTAAGTGATTATTTTCTAGCTATGATTTTTCCAAACCTTAGAAAATATAGTTTCTCCAAATTCTTAATCTGCATGTAACTGGATCACCAAACAAGAAAAGGGGATAAAAATGTCCTTGTCTTCCTCCATTTACTTACCAGCATTATTAGAATAGCTTCAAAACCAAGGGCTGTAGTCAGGAATGACAAGCAAAGAAGCTAGTAGATTGAAGAAAAGCAACCGAGTTTGTAGATTAACAGGAGACAATTTACACAATGGGTCAGAACTGTCATGTTACCAGTGCACTTATGAAGTGTTTGTAGGAATCTAATATAATATGAATTAAAGCATTGCATTGCTACATATTTTATTTCCATGACCATTTCTTTTTCTAAAGGCAGCTGACTGCAGTCTGAAATAATTTAGATTACGACTGGAAGTGATTCATAACATGTTATGTGCTTTAGTGCTAGCTAGGTAGCTTAACAATCACAAGAGTTGACTTGGACGCTGAAAAAGCAATCTACTTAACAGTCCAGTTTACATCATACAGAATCAGATGCCTTCAATTTGACATGGACTCCAAATGTATTACTTGATTCAGAAATCCCAATTTCCTACTAAGCATCACTCAAAGTCAACAGCTGAAATATGCTTAGGAGGAAATTGTTTCCAAATCCTAAGCGCCTTTAAATTCTGACTTCTTTTCAGATAGTGTTGGTTGAAAAGTTTCCCAAAAGGTTTCCCAAAAATAATTCATAGGCAAAGTTGCCATTGTGGGAGGATCAAGCATGTCAAGTTTCAGATCAGTAGGTTAAGGGAATTTTGTGCAAAGGGAGTATTTATTTTAGGGCTAGAACAACTTGTAACTTCCTCTTTTGGAGCAGTGGGCAATTGCTAGGCAATATCTCCTTCCCTTCTTTCATCTCAGAACTTTGGGAGAAAATTGTCTATTTTTGTCTATGCCTTTAGGTAAAGGTAAAGGTTCCCCCGCACATGCGTGCTAGTCGTTTCCGACTCTAGGGGCCGGTGCTCATCTCCGTTTCAAAGCCAAAGAGCCAGCGTTTGTCTGAGGACGTCTCCGTGGTCATGTGGCCGGCATGACTAGACACCAAAGGCACACGGAACACTGTTACCTTCCCACCGTAGTGGTCCCTATTTTTCTACTTGCATTTTTATGTGCTTTCGAACTGCTAGGTTGGCAGAAACTGGGATGAGTAACAGGCGCTCACTCTGTTACGCAGCACTCGGGATTCGACCCGCCAAACTGCCGACCTTCTGATCGACAAGCTCAGCGTCCTAACCCACTGAGCCACCGCGTCCTTTTGCCTTTAGAAATACATAAATCGAGCACTTTACAGGAAGATCAGATTGCCTTTCTTCCTGCTGAAATGGAATGACTTTGCCCCTATGTCAAGAAGAGGATGGTTGCTTGTTCTCCAAGCAATTATATTAGTGTGTAATAGTATGTAATAGTGCACCCATGGGTGGTACACTTAATAATATATATAAGATAATTCACAGGTGATTGACTTAACCAAACACATACATTATTAGGTGATGAATCTTCCTCCCCTTTCCTTTTCCCCTTTCTCCCAATAATATCTGGTAACACACACACACACACACACACACACACACACACACCGACCCTTATTTTAACAGGTCGTGCTGTTGAGTAAGGCTTTCTTTCTATTGCTGATTGAGTTTTACACCCACTTGATACTGTTTCTCAAGGTCTGCTTTAGTGATAATGTTAGGAGAGAAGGATCTTCGGTATCAATTTGCTATAATGAGGTTGTCATGGATAAACAGTGGAACACACTAGGATTATAGGGGATTAATAAACTAATCTTGATCTCCAATAAGATTGGTCAGTTGTACTGTAGCAAAGGAGAAGAGTACTTACAGCCACAAATAGATATCCTCAGATCAGGACACCATGATCTAAATGCCCAAGGGAATGATGATAAGAAGGGTTTTACTGTGGCACTGGAGCTGAACATATGAAGGAAGGTGGCCTGGATTATTAAGGAAGTTCCAAGAGTCTAAAGGCAGCCAGCTTTTTAGAATAATTAAATTACATTATCTGAATAGACAGGTCCAAATGCAGAATTATTATTTATTTATTTATTAAATTTTTATACCGCCCTTCTCCCGAAGGACTCAGGGCGGTGTACAGGGCAATAAATATTAAAAAACAGAGTACAAAATTTAAAAAAACAATTAAATATTATGCCCGATATATACAATAATTAAAAACCATGTTAAAACCCCAACCCCCAAACCCATCAAACCAGATCTATGGCTTCCTCCAGTTAATAAGTTACTAAAAGATTAAGATGCCCCAAAATTAAGGGGTATGAACTAAGACTTTTTTTCCTGGAAAAATGTATTCAAATGTTTGCTTTTATGCACTGAGCATAAAGATTATTTGGAAAAACACTGTCATATATGTGTTATATTTTTAGAACTAAATTGTAGTATGTCTCTTTCTTTTGTCAGCCCATCACTGAAGTTAATTTTTGGGGGGGCTTTAATTTCCCAAACTTTCCATTCTTACTCTCTCACTTAGGTGACTGGTATTTTCATGTCAGAGGGTTGGTAATTCTTTTTTAGCCTGGCATTTCTCAATCTGCTTGAATTGGCCCAAATCAGTTGACAATTATGAATTGCAAAGTCAAATGCAATTTAGCCTTGACTTTTAATTCCGTAAGGTCAACATATTTAAGTTGAATAATTCTGCAATAATCAGCATTAGCACAGATACAGATGCAGATACATGAACAGTTGGCCTCCAGACCTCCTCCAGTTTATTGGACTTCCCAAGATCCATAAAAGCATAAAGGCAGTCCTTAATTTACATTCATTCATATAGCAACCATTTAAGGTTGCAACACTAGTGAAAAAAGTGACATGATCTGTCTTCACAGTTTCAAACACCACTGTTTCCCTGTGATCACATGATTAAAGTTTGGTTGCTTGGCAATCAGTATGCAACATCCTGTACCCTTGAGATCTCCATTGGTGACCTTCAAAGTTGGTTTAACTGAAGATCTGGAGGACTGGCTTTCCCTGATTTGGGTGGTACATCTATTTTAGTGTATTTTGGGACCTTTTCTGCCTTCTATTACTTTTAAGCTTACTGTGTTCATTAATAAATGTCCGCCACTCAGAGCTGTATAGATGGCTAAATATGAATTAGAAGCAAGATGGAGACCTGCTGTCAATTCAAGAAAGCAGTGATTATCTAATACCAATCATGGTTGTAAATACTACTTTTAGACAAGCAGTATAGTTCCTAAAATAGCATACCAACTGGAAATGCAATTTAAATAAACATGATAGGTTTGATAGATGAGAGACGTACACTGCCAGACATTGGAACTATAGTTCCTATGATTGGTACTCAGAAAGACCTATGTCAATCAAGTAGTAAAGAAACAATTGCTAAAGCCATTAGTAAACACTCCAACAGGCACACAATTCATGCTAAAGTTTTATGATATTGATCTCTATCTATGCCAGTATTATTCTACTCTCAACAAGTCACAAGTCACAATGAAGGAAAGATTGTATTTTGCAGGTGGAATATCTCCTGTGTCATTCAGTTTCCTGTATTGATGGTTAAAACAGCTTTCATAATCATGGTGAGTAAATTATCTTTGGCTTAATTCAGGATATGCTTAGTATTGGCAATCCTTCTCAAGGACCATTCATGAAAAACTAATTCTATTTTAACCGGCATCTTCTTCAGGCAGTTAATGTTGACACACACATGCTGATCATTGCAAGCATATGAATGTATTGATCCCTGAAGTTCATTTTTTGTTTTTTAGGAAGAGGAGTTGGTTTATCTTTCTGGCACCAATCACAAATCACAAAGCTTCTTGGAGAGGGAAATACCTTAAAGCAAATGTAATTCTTCTCTCCATGCATGAGTAACAATAATAATAACATAGGGTGGAAAAAGTTGTCAAGAATGAGAGGGTGAAGATCATGTGGGACTTCTGAATACAGACAGATCACCATTTGGAACACAACACGCCAGATATCGCAGTAATAGAGAACCGAAGCGTACAGTTGATTGATATCGCTGTACCAAGAGATGCCAAAGTCGAAGAAAAAGAACTGGGGAAAATTATGAAATACCGCGACCTGACCATCGAAACTGCGCAATTATGGATGAAATGTGTAACAGTGATACCCAATGTCATGGGGAACTGGGAACTATGTCCAAAAACTTTGCAAAATACATTAAGAAATTGCAGCTTCCTGCAATAACTCCAGCAAAGCTACAAAAAACTGCTCTACTCAGAACATCTTACCTTTTAAGGAGATACCTGGTTGATATCCAGGATGCTGGCAGCAACCTGTGTCAACCATTAGTGCCAGTCAGTTTGAGTCTTCAGTTGACTGAGTTTCATGTTTTATGAATAAAGGTATAATAATAATAACAATAACAATAACAATAACAATAACAATAATAATAATAATAATAATAATAATAATAATAATAATAATAATAATAGACTTCTGAAATGGAAAATGGAACCCAGCCAGTGCTTTTCTTGTAAAAGAAAAAGGTGCCGGAACTCACACATGTCATACAACCCGCCTTGCCTACCCTACAAGGTTCCATCCAAAAAAGGTGCCGGAACTCCGTTCTGAGCGTTCTATGAGAAAAAAAAGCCCTGAACCCAGCTATGTGAATTGCATTCTGCAGTTTGCTTTCATATTGTATATCATTTTATTAGGGCCACAAGTTAACCAGTATCATCTCCCACCAAGGTAAAGGAAGCCTGAAACAAGGAATGAAAGGTAGGAATATTGAATCAGCATTTGATTTTCTTATATGTCTACATTCAGATGTCAAATAAAGTATTTGCTGTGTGAGCCCTCTTTATGTACGATATCATGTATGTCTATCATATAATCATTTTATTCTTTTTTGTGTACATTTCATTCTATATTTTTTGTATATAAGGGTGTTTTTTTTGCAAATAATTTTATTTTTGTCTAATTTCCTTTTCAATTGTGATCAACTGAAACAGAATCTATTGCAACATTACCAGGAACATAATTTAGAAAGTTTGCAAGCATCCATCTCAGAATATTTCACAGTTCATAATATTGGGAGAGGTTACATATATTTCATTTCAAGCAAAACTGAACAGAAATTTAATTACACCAATCTTGGGAGACTCACTTCAGAACTTAACTATTCTACAGTATACTGAATCTGAAAGTATACTTAATCTGTTTGTTTATTGGTGATTTAAGTTGCATTGGCTTACATGATTGTCTCTAGGTTGCTGAATACCGCGTACATGATGTTTAAGATAAAAGTGGGCTTTGGGTATGCTTGTGACACACTAGCCAAAATGCTCCAAAACTGCTGACACTGTCCTTAACATTAACAAGGCATGCTACATATAGTAAAGTAAAGGTAAAGATTTACCCTGTCCTGTCGTGTCTGACACAAGGGGGGCAATGCTCATCTCCATTTCTTAGCAGAGGAGCCAGCATTGTCTGAAGAAATACGGTCATGTGGCCAGCATGACTATATGCTGAGGCACACGAAACACTCTTACCTTCCCACAAAAGTGGTACCTATCCACTGACTCTCATTTGCATGCTTTCGAATTGCTAACTGGGCAGGATCTGGGGAAGTAGCAGGAACTCATTCCATCATACAGTGCTCGGGTCTCAAACCCGGGCTATCAGCTTTCCAGCTGACAAACTCAGCATCTTTAACCACTGAGCCATTGTACTTCTGGCTATTTTATTATTATTATTATTATTATTATTATTATTATTATTATTATTATTATTATTATTATTATTATTATTATTATAGCTTACTCTACAAATTCAAAGATAGATGAAAAGCTTTGATGGGTCATATCTATGATAGGTGGCCAAGGTTAGTATCTATGGATCATGTGATAATGTAGATTGCTCCAAACAGTTAGCTTTGTAACTGCACATGAAACTGTGATATCATTTCCTACAACCAGGTTAGATGTAATGTCAACCTTTGTTGGAATCACTGAAAGCAGCTGCATCTCTTTCTGGTCTAATACGGCTGCTTCCACAGCTACCATATTATCTCACCGCTGAAAAACCCTGTAATATCGTCTAGATTATATTGACCTGGAATGAGCATGATCAAATTATGGGAGGCCTGGGGGTTGTAGGTTAACATAGCAAGGGAATCCAGGTCAGGATGGAAAGCATTAAGAAAAGACATTATAAATCATAACACTAAGAGGAAATTGTTCAGGCAACCGATACAACCTGTTGCTTTGTGCAATAATCACAATTAACGATTTTGGGGAAATCCATACGTGAATGGATTCTTTCTGAATGCAGATTATAATTTCCTCTGTGTTATTTTATGGTTAGTTGGTCTCTTTTTAGGCAGTATACCATTTTCTTGGTTTTTCACAAATGCTAGTTCATACATTGATCATTAGGCAGATAATCTTGATTACTAATACCAAGCAGTGCTAACGCAATGACAAAGGACTCTGGATCCTGGAAACATCCTACACAGTATATATAGTCTTTACAACTAAAAGACAAAACACTAAGCAGGGATGTCTTGGTTCACTGAGAAAAATACTCCTGGGGCGAGTTTTCAGCAGCGAATTAGGAACCAAAGTAGAGCAATTTTTAAAATGCAGCTGATCATAAGATGATATTACTAGGCATGACACAAGATGTGTAATATAGAAATTATGCATTTGTCTTCTATTTTGAGAGCCGTTTAATCTGTTTTCTCTGGTTATTTTAATAGTTCATCTGATAAATGCCAGGATCACTGCAAAAAATTGAAAGTGAAATAGCCCCAGCTATAAAATGTAGTAGCTTCACTGCTCTGTTAAGTAATAAGCCAAAAGCTTGCTATTAGAGATAACCCTTAATTTATCATATATCTATTGATTTTTTTTTCTTTCCCCATTTTAATACTAAATTTTGTTGTTCGATATCTCTTGTAGGTGGGTTCATTTTCAGCTCTCTGTCATATAGGCTTTTAATAGTAATTTTATTAAACATCACAATTAAAAAGATTAAAAACTAATACAAAGACAAGAAAGAAGAAAAAAAATAGAAAATGTAGATTTTTTTTAAAAAAGTGGAAAAATAAGAACAAAATAAGGACATAGCCAAGATAAGAAAATATAAAGAAATGACTTCCCCCTTCATGACAAGTAGAAACAATTTTAGTAACTTATTACCTGAAAATATTACAAATGATCTCTTCTTCCCATATCTCATTTCTTACCTATAAACAAATCCAGGAAGCCCAAAACAAAAGGTGCTTTTTCAGGAGGTGACTGGACTTTTGTTGTTTTTCTTTGAAGACATTTCACTTCTCATCCAAGAAGCTTCTTCAGCTCTGACTGGATGGTGGGGAATGGAAGGATTTATACTCCTTGCAGACAGCTGGTCATTTGCATTCTTTTAGAGAGTCGTTGATGCCACCTGGAGGCTTATCTGTGTCCTTAAGGGTCACCTGAGTAGTGAAAATGTGTGTGGAGCCTTCTTGGCTGCAGGATGTTTTCTGCCCTGTGTCCCATCACCGTTGAAGACAGGTGAGGCTGTTGGGGATGAGTCTGTGTTGTCTCAATCTCAAACTGAAGCAAAAATGGTTACTGTAGTCTGCAATGTTTTCTGGAAATCCGTTCATACTCCCACACCATTCAAAGGGTGCTCATCCCAAAGTGCCTAGTTAAAGTCTATGGAGATTCTCAGTCATCCAGGTCATGGCTGTCCCAAAGGTGCTTTTTCAAGAGGCAACTGGACTTCCTTGTTTTTCTTTGAAGATGTTTCGCTTCTCATCCAAGAAGCTTCTTCAGCTCAAATCCAGGAAGCCTCATCATTTCAATATGTCTAATTTCAAATGTCCAATAAGGGTTACCAGAGATAACAGCATATTTATTTTAACTTCTGATCAAATAAACCAATCTTCCTCCCTTTTACCTTTAACAAGCTTAATCTTTAATGCCTCCAAATAACATTCTAGATTCCTTTTCGTTTTTTCTTTCATATTTTTTTTTCAAAACTTTAACCACTATTTTCTAAATTCAGTGTAGGAAAGATATCCAGATCACTGTTTTGGTTTGTTATTTATATATCACTTTTAATTACTTGGACATCGGCTGGTTTCATTTGTATAAGAAGTATAGCAATTTTCCCCCCATATCATCCTTGTAGCCAGTCAGTTTTAAATCAGCTTTCAGAGCAGTCTCAGTCATATTTGGTGAAGCTTGTTTTTCTTCCATACATCATTTAAACACAGTTTAACTACAATGGCAGACATTCTTAAAATGAATGTTTGGGTCCATTGTTCACAAATATCCCTCAGTACATCCAGCGCTACAATATTTTAATCCATTTTGTATTTGAAAGTCAAATTTAATTGTTCTTCTCATTTAATTGCAATCCTTAGTTCCTCCAGGTTCCCTCTAGTATGAAACTTTCAAACCCCCATCCTATCATTTAAAAAAAAAAGAATTAAGAACAACAGCATATTCGTTCAGGAAGGTTTCTTATAATTAATTACAAAATCTTATTTTAAATTCATATGGACTCTTCGTCCATTTGTAATTTTCCAAAAGCAACATACTGATCACTCTTTTATTATTTATTTCAAAAAAGGATTTTTTTCTAGTCCTTAAAATAGTATATATATATTTGTTTGCTAAGGATTAAAGGAAACACACCCTGTACTGTAAAGCCTGTTGCTCCAAAGGTTTCTAATAGTTGAAAAGCAATTAAAAGCAATTTCTCAAAAGTGATTAGAAAAAGAATTATGCAAATTCAGTGTCCATAAAGGCACTGAGTGTTTGGGCAAATGTGATGTTTCCTTGGCTCCCAGAGCAATAAATCTGCTAGAGAACATTGTCTTACAATCTCCTCATGAGGACAACTGTCAGGAGCACAGGTGGGTGCTCCCAAGTCCCCTTTTTGTCTGGACAAGAATTTCAAAGAGATAATCTACTTGTCCACTCATCTTCCTGCCTTGGTCACCAGCTCACTCTCAACAGAGTTGTCTTCAGTTTGCCATTTCTAGCCCAAAAGTCTCAGCCCTGTGCCAGATAGTTTGTGCTACTTTGTAATATTTTAAAGAATAATATTTACAGCATTGTCCATATTTTTTATTAATATAGGTTTGTTTGTGTCAGAAGCAACACAAATTAAAATAAGTCATGCTATATGACATTTAAAATATAAAATACAAGATTAAAATATGTACAAGTTAAACAGATCTTGCCTAGAAACTTGCAATATTAATTGTGTTCTGTTGCGCTGCCATGCGGTTTTCAAGTGTGCACTGATAAGGAGACAAGGTGCAGGTATACATACTGTACAGGTTGTTTTTCTCTATGTCACCATAATTAATCTATAACTAAGACATAAAAGAGGGTGCAATAGCTCAATGGTTAAAGATGCTGAGCTTGTCAGCTAGAAAGCTGATAGCCTGAGTTTTAGACCGAAGTGCCATGTGACAAGATAAGCTCCTACTACTCAACCCAGCTGCTGCCCACAGAGCATTCAAAATCATGCAAAGTGTGAATAGATAAATAGGTTGGAAGGTAGCAACGTTCCATGCACCTCAGCATATAGTCATGCTGGCCACATGACCACAGAAAGGGTCTTCAGAGAACCCTCATTCCCTTTTTTACTGATAGTCCCACAAACATGTGGGAAGGCTGAGAAGAGAATGGAGAAATGGAATGCAGCTGAAAATGCAGTTAGTAAAAAAACGCTTGGGGGAGGCGAGGGCATCTGGGTGGGAGCAGGGGCGGTCACCTTACCCTGCATGTTGGTGGGAGGGTTAACGGGTGTGGGGGGCCCAGGAGGAGTTTTGTAAAGCAGGCAGAGGGGAGGCCAGATAGATTGTGGGCACTGCTTGGGGTGGAGGGTGATGACACGGTAGAGGCGCTGCTTGGGGCCACAGGGTGATTGCATGGTAGAGGTGCTGCTTGGGGCTGGAGGGTGATTGCAAGGTAGAGGTGCTGCTTGGGGCCGGAGGGTGATTGCATGGTAGAGGTGCTGCTTGGGGCCGGAGGACGATCCCATGGTATAGGCGCTGCTTGGGGCCAGAGGGCAATTGCATGGTAGAGGTGCTGCTTGGGACCGGAGGGGGATTGCACACACGAGCACCCTCCACACTGGCACCTCCACCTGTGCCTGCAATCTGCCCAGCCTCCCCTCCGGCCCCAAGCAGCGCCTCTGCCATGTGTGGCTGTCCTGTTCGCGAGGCCTTCTCTCGCCTGTTGGATATCAGCAGCCCAGATTTGGTAGTTCCACTTAAGACCTGCCAAGGTGATTTCTCTTCACCGAGCAGGAGATATGACCCAGTGCCTGCCTCCGCAGCTTACTACTGTTCCCCATGTTTTTCAATTGACAACCCATAGCTGCCCTTGAAAGTGGCTGGCTAGAATGGGGGATCTAAAAGCCTGATTGGCCGAGATGTCTCCAAGCTGGTGACCTAGCTGCGTGTTGCTCCTCTGTCCTCCTTCACCTGCCCGTTCACCTGGCTGGGACCCAGCCCTCCCAGCTGGTTGTGACATGGAGGCTCCCATGCAGTGCTGCTTCCAGCCGGTGGAGGCTGCTGTGGTGGCGGGCAGGCGGGCGAGGGAGGCATGGCGTTGGTGCCCTCCTCTCCTCTCCTTTCCTCCCTTCCCTTTCCCTCCTCTCCCTCCACTTCTCACTGTGGTGTCCTTGTCTGGGCATAGATAAGGCTGAGCGAGCATGTGGGAGGCAGCATCCTCCAGGTGCGCGCTGGCAGCCATGGGAAGGAGTAGCTGGCCCTGGGCAGAGCTGCCCCGCTGCGGCCCACTAGGATCAGGAACAAGCTCAGCTTCCTTCTTCCCAGCTCCGGGAAGCCGAAGCCCTCCGTGCCTTCTGCAACCACTGCCTGCTGGCTCCTCCTGGAGAAGGAAGCTGTCCCACCCCACCCCTGAGGTGTCTTTTTCCACAGGTGCAGGAAGCATTCTGACTATGCTTGCCTTCGCTCACTGGCTCTTGTCTGCTGCTTGGGCTGTCCAATTGCAGCAGCTGGAGCAGCCTCTGAGCAGCTATGCTGGCTCAGGAATTGTGGGAGTTGAAGTCCATGAGTCATCAACGAGCCAAGGTTGCCTATCCCTGCCTTAGCCCTAAGGATGCACCTGACTCAGGAACTGGGTGGGCTGGTGGGCTGGCAAGCAAAGGCGCCCCGCTCGAAAACCTAGAGCAGATCTCCCGTTTGGTCTGCACAGGGAAAGCGGGACCAATTGGAGGAGAAGCTGCAGCCAGAGGCAGAGTCCAGTGGATTCTCTCCGCTCTCTCCTCACCAGCCACTCCCACCCCCCCAAGCCTTAGACTTAGGGATGGAGGGAAGGAAGAAAGGAAGGAAAGAAGAAAGGTAGGGATAAACAGTAACATGCCTTTTGAAAAGTTTGGTTTCCCTCCTGCCCACTCACAATAGTAACCCATGGATTTCCCCCCCCCCACACACACAGGCACCCTACAACCTGAGGGAGGGAGGGAGGGAGGGAGAATGGAAAGGAGGGAAGGAAGGAGGAAGGGACAAAGTCCTTCGGGAGAAGGGCGGTATACAAATTTAATAAAAGTAAAAGTAAAAGTAAAGAAGGAGGAAAGAAAGGAAGTAAAGAAGGAAGGAAGGGACAATGGGAAAGAGGGAGGAAGGAGGACACCCACCCCAGTCAAACCCTTCTCCACCAGAGACCCATGGATTCCCCCCACACAGGCACCCTGCAACCTGAGTGATGAGTGCCCCCCCGGCCATTGACTTTGCTTGCCAAAAAGTTGCAAAAGGTGATCACATGACCCTGGGATACTGTGACCATCATAAGTATGAATCAGTTGGCAAGCATCTGAATGTAAATCACATGACCCTGGGGATGCTGCAGCAGTCATAAGTGTGGAAAATGGTCATAAGTCACTTTTTCCAGTGCCATCAGAACTTCAAACAGTCACTAAGCGAATTGTTGTAAGTCGAGGACTACCTGTACTTTATCATTTTTTCCTTCTTTTTTTTTGGGGGGGGGTCAAGTTTTTGACAGCTTGCTGGGTGACTGGTGGTACTCGGACATTGCCTTATCCTAAAAGTGGTACAATGGGTGAAAAGGTTGAAAAGCCCTGTTCTAGATTTTCTCTGTTCTGAACACCACTGTGTATCTTCTACAGAAGTATACAGGTTTACAATTGGGGGTGGGGAATAAAACAAATAACAGTTGGTATGCACAGTACTGCACCATGATAATCCAATTATTTCCCATAGTGTGAAAATAACACGTAATTTCCACACCTGTGACTTCTGAGAAGTTGGTATTTGTACCGCCTGGATCTGAATACATAGATAAATTTTCTCCAGTGTTCTGGCTCGGATTTACATTTTGTCTTTTACTCTCATAAACATCATAATGACATTTCTCACCTCTTCCTTGCTAATATGCCTGCCCTCTTGCCCAACAGGAAACCCCAGGAGGTTTTCAATCCTCAGCCTTTATTATAAACATGACCCCAAGACTGTAAGCTGGCCGTCTTATGGAGGAAAGACAAAATACGAGAATCTACACTTTTATGGTTCTCCTGTATTCTTAATAGAAAAAGGACAAGTTGTTAAACAAGCCATCAAAGTAAATAGGGAACATTTTTCTAGGTTGATACCATGCAATAAATATTTGGTGCTATTACTATACTCTAATCAATATAGGAAAATATTTGTAGCTCAGAGTTGAAATGGGGGGTTCTTAGTGCTCTTTGAATTTGGGTTATTCTTGTACTGTTAGTGTAGCACTGATGATGTTACCTGATTTGGATAATGAAAACATCTGCAAGAAAACAACCAAGCTCAGAGAACACCAATGACCTCTGATACTCTAATTATTTATGGTTTGTGTTTTGATTCTTGGTCTAGATCAGGGGTAAGCAACCTTGGCTCTTTTGTGACTCGTGGACTTCAACTCCCAGAATTCCTGTGCCAGCCATGCTGAGGGGAAAGGGAGAGGTTTCCATGCTTAGCCACGCTAGCTCAGGAATTCTGGGAGTTGAAGTCCACGAGACACAAAAGAGCCAAGATTGTCTACCCCTACCCCCCTAGATAAAGTCTGATCTTTAAAGAGTCCGAAGAAATGTAAAGTAGTTTCACCTGCTTCAAATGTCTCTATCACAACATCTGTAGACACTAGGACTGTGAAAATCAGCCTTGATTCAGTTTAAATAAATTGGACAGCCAATATTTGAAGAAAAAATAATTCAGTTCAAGTTTGTGATTTGAGATTTGGAGGCAACCTGATTCAATTTGAACCACTTCAATATTTAAGATATATATGTATAAAACATAGTGCTATATGGGACAATTTCAAAACTTCTGAAGTGGCTTAATTTTTGGAGGAGTAATAGAGTGCAGCTTTGATAAACACTTAAAGGAATATTAACTCTGCAAAGTTTCAGTGGGATAACTCCTTCTTTTCCCAGGGGGAGAGCGCTCTCTGTGGGTGCGCCAGACCTCTGGAACCGCTTACCGGTTGAGCTCCGGACGGCCCCCGACCTTCGCTCCTTCCGGCGCGATCTTAAAACATTCTTTTTCGAACAAGCTGGCCTGGTCTGACGGGATGGGGTTGGGTTTTTAAAACTAGTTTTAACTTTAATATGTATTGATTTTATGGGCATGATGTTTAATGATTTTTTAATTTTTGTATTCGATTTTTATTGTGTATTGCCCTGTTCACCGCCCTGAGTCCTTCGGGAGAAGGGTGGTATAGAAATTAAATTATTAAATTAAATTAAATTATTAAATTTTATTTCTCTTCTTCCTTTTCTTTAATAACCTCCCATACTGTTGTGCAGCACATATAGCAGAGTGAGGAAAAACCAGGCAAACTGACCTTAAATTGCCTAGCAAAGTATGCTTAGGTGAATTCACTTAAAAATTTTCTTAATCTAATTTAAAAATACAAACTACAGAGAATTCTGTTATACAAAATAAATCTTACTTCTCTATTTGCCTTTCCTGAATACTAATACTTATGTTTTTGTTTTCCCTTCTTGCAATTTTTCAAAGACTATACAAAACTATGTATAGTATTGGAGATGTGGACACAGCACACATTTGTACATTATAATATTGGTATGTTTAACTGCAGTCCCTTTCTTAATGATTCCTCACACTGAATTTGCATTTTTCATACCTGACAAACATGAGTCAACACGTGCATTGAGTAATCACCATGACCCCCAAATATTTTTCCTAATTAGTTACAGACAGCTCACACACCTATCAATACATATATTAAGCCAGGAACTTGCACCCCAATATGCATCATTTTACATGTGCTTAAATTGCATTAAATTTGCCATTGGACTAAACATCCACCATTTTAAAGATATTCCTATGACCCTCTTCACAATTTGAATATTTATTATATATTCTGTCAGTATGCTAGGTCAAAATTGGGAAGTGTCATGAGGCTTCATGCAAAAATTTTATATAACCTTTCCCCAAACCTATATACAAATATATATTATTTTAAAAACATTTATTTATAAGAATTGTTTCTACTTTCAGCCATAGTGAGCTTGAAAATTATTACTGAGACATTATTAATATGAGTTTCAAAGCATGGTTAATTTGTAATATAATTTTAATCATAGCTTTGTGGCTTAATTTTTTTTTAAATCATCTGCAACCTGTGGATAGACTCCTAATGAGAGTTCCTACTTTTTATATATCAACCTCTTTTAGCATCTTTCTTTGACTATATGTACAGATGCTGCAAGCTGAATTGGAAGGCTTGTTAGCATGCTGAACACATTTTAGCTGAATACTACTGTTTTTTCAAGCATGTATTAATCATTTTCTCAGTATAGCAATTAAACCTTTGCAATCTTTTTCACACACACAGAAAGAGAAGTTGTACACCACACACGTATGTATATATGTATAGTGCACCTAAAGCTTTGCCAGTTTTGCATTATTCTGATTCTGAGCCATAGTTATAGAAGCTTCAACTATTTTTTTTCCTTAGCTTTCCAGGAGCTTGATGTTTCACTATGGCAGAAATCTATAGTCTTCTCTCATTTGGGAAAACACTGACTGAAATAAACTGCATATATGAGCATGCACACACAAATTACATTATCAGGTCCAGCCTAGGGATGAAAGAAAAAAATGGACAGGAATTTTAAAAAGTTACAATATTAGAAAAAGGATATAAATTGTATGCATGGTTTGTACATATTAATATAAACCTTTCAAATACATAATATGGTCAATTATGGACTCATCATGACTGTTCACAGACCCTTTACTTCTTAGTTTTATCAGTACATTAAGGCAGTAACTCATTGGATTTGATGTACAGTTGGTCCAATAATGGCAAAATTAGAAATGTCATCATAGGCTTCAAGGTATGGGTGATATCTTTAAAGCCCCACACGGGATAGTACCAGGTTACTTGCAGGACCCATCTTCTCTCTAGAATAGGCATGTCAAACTGCTGACCCACAGGCCGGATGCATCGTACCGAAACCTCACCCACCCCATTGCTGGCAATGGGGAAAAACTCACGATACGTCAAGACATTGCAAGTTTGACATGCCTACTCTAGAACTTCTGTGTCTCCCACACACTCCCATGAGAAGGGCATGCTCCAGGTTGCCTTTTTTAAACCTAGCAACCTTGTGGGACCTAGAAGGTGTGCCTTTTCGGTACTGCTCCAGAATGATCCCCTATTCCCATCACACTATATGACAGGTGCCAACTGTTCATCTTTAGAAAAATCATTAATACCTGGTTATTTCCACAAGTGTTTGTTTCCAGTTAAGTGGATATACATATAGATATGCATATAGATATACACATATACATACATGCATACATGTGTATTTGTGTGTGTGTGTGTGTGTGTGTGTGTGTGTGTGTGTACTCCTTTGGTTTTCAGATAAACTTTTCTATTTATTTACATGCAACTTACCCTACAGCATAAACTTCATTTCTTTCTTCCTTTTCCCTCCTACTTCCCTCCTACTTTTATTGCACTTTCTGCTTTCACTTTTAAGCCTAATGGCAGGGACCATCTGCTATTTATTTCTCTTGTAGATCTCTCTGGGATTTCTTCAGGTAGAAGAATGGGATATAAATGCTTTAAATTAATAAGATCCAGAATTTAAATTAAGTATGTGGGCATGTTCCTTTAAAAAAAAATTTCTTCGTAAGTAAGCAGAGGACAGCATCAAACATTCTGTCAGCATCCAAAAAGTTGCCAGTGCTGACAGATATTTTGTCAATCTCTCTCCACAATGTGATTGGTACTGTCAAACAGGCCTTTTCCTCCACGGTGGCTTATTAGCGGGGGCATACATGAATGCCAATTGAATTAGGCTGCTACTGTAGGAGTCAAAGAAGATGAAAAAGCTACTAGGCTACAATCTGTGCTGGGACACAATCACACTATCCCACAATGCAATGCCCTGTAGCAAGGATACAGAATTGCACTGTGGGAAATTAAAAAGTCTAGTGGTGCTTGAAGCTGTGTAGGAAGAACACCACAGCAAAGAGGGCCCAGTCAGTAGCAGCAGAAGGACTGACTAATGCCAGCTTAATGTGGACAAAGCATCATTAAAAACTGCTATCCCACTCAATCCTGACGGAAGCCCCAAAGAGAAAGCATTCAGGAAAGATAATCAATATAGCTCACATCTCCCATACAGCATATTGCTCATATGCATAATATGCAGACAACCAAATTATAAATGGAAAGTTTGACTAAGGAGGCAGAGTTATGTCTGATTAACAGTCATGTTCCTACACATTTTAGCACACAACTAGAAGCAGAAAAACTACTACACATCCAAAGGAGGTAAAATGTGGAATGCATTTTTGCAGGACATTGTGGATTAGACAGGACACAGATACTGCTGTTGCTGTCATTGAGTGGATACTCCAGAACATTTCAGTTTAGATATCATAAGTATCAATGACATCACTAATTTCATCCAGGTGTCAAGTATTTCTTATGCTATGGTGATATTTCTCTGTATAATTTCTCTGTATATATGGGCTTGGTCACTCAACAGTGAGATATGGGTGAAGTGGGCACAGCAGCGCATTGCATGAGAAAAACACATCTTCCTTCCCCTGTCCTTACTACTTTCTACAGGGGGATGATCCTGTATCCTGTATCCTGTATCCTGTCATATTGCATTACAGTCTGGTTTGGAAGCATCACTGCTGCAGACAGGAAGGTGGTGCAGAGAGTGGTGAGGATGGTTGAAAAGATTATTGGTAGTTCTCTCCCTTCTATCCAGGACATAGCATATAAGCGTTGTTTGAGATGGGTCTGCAAGATTGTCTGGGACACTACACATCCTCTTCATGACCTGTTTTCCTTGTTACCTTCTGGGAGGAGGCTCCATGGTATCCAAAGCAGAACATTCAGATTCAGTCACAGTTTCGTTCCATACAATATTAACCTTTTTAAAGCTTCCTCCTTCCATTATGTATTCAAGATGGACAGTGATTATATTTATACGTTACTTATATATAAGGATGTAGGTCTATACATATGTTGTATATAGTTTGTTTAAATGTGTATTATGTATGTGTACACTTTGAGAGCAAGCAACTAAACTAAATCTATCTATCTATCTATCTATCTATCTATCTATCTATCTATCTATCTATCTATCTATCTATCATCTATCTATCTATCTAAAGGTCAGGTTCTGAGCTTCCAGCTCTTGCAGAAATTCACTGAGGGGTTTAAAAAAATAAACGAAAATTTTGGTTAATAAAATACCTAAAAAGGAGGACCTGGATAGGTCAGGCTTCCCTTGAATTAGTTACGTACAACACAATTTAGACCTGCTTAGTGAACATACATGTATTTCCCCCAACAGAAGCAGCGCTGAAAGAAATGTATATATATTCTGTTTGAATGGCAAACCCCTTGAACGTTGTAGTAACATAAGAAAGAGAAAAGAACAGTATATCAGCTTGCTTGACTGAGCAGGAAATGTTTATTGTGATGAGGGTTATTTAAGTTATACACTTGAGGTTCAGTTTTAAGGAGTCTTGACTGGGGGGGGGGATTCTTTGAGGCCAGCAAGTAATTGGAAGCACAAAATATAGACACAGTTTCAGCATGGATGCACATCTTTGATAAAGCCAAAGAACCTGGCATCAATTCAAGGTCCTCAAGGTTTACCTCTTCCAGCCATACAAATTAAAAACAAATCAGCCATTGATCAGCAAGAAATCAGGATCGGGTCTTAGCAATTCATCCTCCTATTGCATCTAACTTTCTTATATTATTTATATATATTGACACACTGTTGACTGGTAAATGGTACTCATTATGAATGCTAGGATTACTTTACAATTTAGCACACAGGCAACTCTAAATGGCTTTTGACCTTTGCAAAATTGGAGCTTGAGGAGTCTAATCCAATACCCATGCTTCTGCACGTTGTGATCTCAAGTGAAAGGAAATCAGATCTATTAGCCTGCCTTTGGCAGAATATGGCACGCCCCATTGCTACAATGTAAACCCAAATCACTCCATTAGCACTAATTATTCGGTAACCTGACTATGTCCTCAAGTATCATGGTCTGTCATCATTCTCAGGGAGGTGTTTCTGTTCTCTTCAGTGGCTAAGTATGGTTAAGAACAAGGTTCGCACTGAACTGTCAATAAATTTCTTGTAATGTATATTTTTCTCATTTATCTTTTGCTTGTAAATGTCACTAGCGCTTTGGTATTAAGGTAAGAAAATGACTTAGTTCATAGCCTTTATAAGTCATTTCATATGTTTAATATTAAATGGGAGTATGAGGTTAGGAATGTGTCAGAAACAAGAATTCAGAATTCCAGTGCTTCTGAAAGATCAGTCATGCAGTGAAATAGAAAGATGTCTATTTGTTCAGCTTGTTTCATCATGAAGTGACTTTGCCACACAGTCATAGCTCAAAAGAAGATTTAAAATCATTACAAAAAGAATGGCAATTCTGAACAGATTCCTGTACCCAAATTCCTTTACCTGGAACCTTCAAGGATCTGAATTTTTGCCTGTTTGTAGAATAAGCATAATTTTGATATAGTCTTACCTTGATAAATGCATTGATCCATTAGCTTAATATTGTCTGCTCTAATTAGCAGAAGCTGATCTAGATTTGCCAATGCTTGATTGATGTTATATTCTGAGTGCAGAAACAAATAACACCCACCCCCTCAGTCTACTACTGATCTATGGACTCCTTTATTCCTTCTTTCTACTCTTCTACTATACTCTTTTAGTTTCTTTCTTATCCCCTTTTATTTCCCCAGCATATTGTTTTATATTCCTTCTTATTTTTTAAATACGATTTATTTAATTTTATTGTTAGAATGTATTCCTTGTAATTATTACAAATGTGTAAGGTTATACATATCAATCTGGTAAGGGTCATTGCATTTGGTGGGCATTACTTCAGTGTAAACTGTTGCAGGATTGCAGGGCAAGCAGCAATTGCAAGCAGAGTAAATCAATACTGACACATCTCTTCACAAATGTGAATTGCAGAGCGTAATAAGGGGAAGTAATGCATGCAATAAAAAGAGAAGCAATAAAGAAACACGTAAAATTCCCCAAAGAGATGTAGACAAGGAGTGCATGGGAGGACATGACCTCAGTAGAAAAGCCATCAGAGGATAAAGATTCTAGTAAAGGTCTTTTTTTAAAGATGTACGTTTATATTTGTGTACATTATAGAGGGCAGGAGGAACTGAATGAAAGAATGTGGAGAACTATGAGTGGAAAGATCATCTCAGATTTTATCGCTGTATCTTGTCAGAGCTATAGTTCTCCCACCACAGCAAATAGTTTCAACACAGTTTGTTTCTTGCATTTATTTCCTGCTCTCCCAATAAAAATGGCATGCAGGAAGGCTAATAATAAAATACAGGTAAAATAATGGAATCAATCAATTTCATAAAATATAAATGCAAATCTTTTGTATTAAGATCCTTTTGTACTGAACAATCAGAAGGAAACAACTGTTCCCATCTCTTTTAGCAGCTTGTCAGCTTGAAACCCCAAAGTCAGAATGGAAAATTTTTTGACAGCCTGAAGAAAGAAAAGTGAGGTGGATATTTAAAATAATTCAAACACAGATTCTGCATGGAGTGATTTTGAGTGTTTCACTTCCAGGGTTTTCATTTCTGCTTCTCTGTAGAGTGCTTGGACTTTTTTTTTTAAAATCCACTGTATAAAATGAGGGGAAGTGTTTCCTATTTTCCTTTTTTCTATATATGATTAACTGTTCTGCCCACACACTCAGAAAACCATGGAGCTCTTTAGAGAGAAGACTTTTTTCCCCCTCTCCTTCAGAGCTTTCAGAAATATACAGATTGCCACGCAGTGCTGGACTTGCATGGTTCATCCACAAAGTGCTATGGGAAAGATAAAATGTCTGGTTTAACAAATAAATAAATAAAAAAGGAAGACCAATAATCTTCAGGCATCACAGTCAAATCTAAACCCTTTGCCCAAAATGATCCATCCTATTTCCTAGAGGTTTGAGGATTCAAAATTCCATAGAATTGTACAGAATGTGCCCCCACATGTGGACAAAAATATCGAAATGTAATATATTCTTAAGCTTGGAAATAATTATTTTCGATATACAGTACACCTGAGGAAACATATTTATTTATATGCCTGATTGTTTGACTTATAACACAGGTTCCTTCAGGGGCCCAAAGGGGCACTTAGAGCAGTCCTCCAATGATTTCCCAACAACTCATGAAATAGGTTGAATTGACGAATAAAGACTGATCCAAAGTCACCCAATGAACATCCACAACTGAAAGCAGACTTAATCCCAAGTTTCCCCAATTCTACTTCTAAATGTTGACCTCTTTATCATGCTGATGCTCTATTGCTATAACTGATCAACTTAAAACCTACAAAAGATATTTTAAAGGTAAGAGTGAGAGAAACAAACAAACAAAAAAATCTATACATCCTTTGGGATCCTCTCTATTCTTAGTAAACACTTCCTTCCTTCCTTCCTTCCTTCCTTCCTTCCTTCCTTCCTTCCTTCCTTCCTTCCTTCCTTCCTTCCCCTTCCCCTTCCCCTTCCCCTTTCTCTCTTTCTCTCTTTATACAATACAGTCTGGACTTATTGACTGCCCTTTAAGGGAAATCAAATTTGAGTGAATACTCTTATTGTAGGTTCTTCTTTTAATCTTAACCATGCTCTTTAAACACACACAAGCTGCCATGATGTGTAAAAATCCTTTTTATAAGGAGGGAATAAAGCCTCCCAATGGTATACAATGCAGAATGGTATATAATACAGGCAACATATGGGCAAACCATCCCCTTTCCAAAAGAGTTTTCTCCCTCCATCTTAACATTAGCATCTAAATGAGAGGGGGATTGTCATTAGGCATAAAACCAGATTGTGTAAAGTTTTTTATATATATATAAAGTGCAATCAGCCCAGGTTCGAATCTCAGAAGGGTATGGCTGACTGATGAAAACTAATAAGTTTGAAATGCACATCAGTCTCCCTTAATTCTTTGTTAGCAATTTAAAAATTTACACAAATATGAGCTGTCACCGGTGTGACTACTGCCTGTCGATGGCCTCCAGGTTAGGCTGACACAGGAAATAAAGATTTGTCCCATGTTTGGGGCCTAGCAAGGTAATCTAAAATAGTTAACAAGCATTTGACATATATATATATATATATATATATATATATATATATATATATATATATATATATATATATATATATATATAACAGTGGAGAAATCAATTATGGCTTTGCCCCCTCCTTCTGCTCATTAGATACATCTGAAGCATCGGTGTTGTGAATTTCGTTTATTTGCTGCTGGACTAATAATCCCCTGCATGCTGGGAAAAACCTTTGTTTTCTGACAGAAGTAATAAAGCTGTCTCCACGATTCCCCTGTGTGAGACAAGGAGCGCTCCTGCTTTATTTAATCGGCTGGTGTGCTGTCTTTTCAAAGTAAACAGTTCATAGGGACCCAAGGAGGAAAGACACACAGATGACAGGTCTGCCATCACATAAAAATTACCAAAAGGGAGAGAGAGGCGGTGGGGGGGGGAGGAGGATAATTGAAATAAAAAGAGATCCTTAGCCTGAGATGAAATAATAAGATGTTTTCACATGTATGTATGTATGTATGTATGTATGTACATATACCTCAGGTCAAGCAGGCCCTGGCATGGAATGTGGAGCTCCTGGCCAAAGTGTTTGAGGTCCCCTCCTGGATTTCTCTCAGCCCCTGCCCCAATTCACTCTCTTCCCAGTGAATAGAGCCTGTGAGAGAAAATGAAGTGATCTTAACAGCAGTGGGAGGCTGGCTGCTTCCCTTTTAGCATGTCCTGAGCCTAGTCACCCAGAACAACTTGTGATCCCTGGACAAAGCCTCTCCTAGCAGGTGGCCATATCAAGAAATTTTTCCTGCAGGAATTAGATATTATCCCAGGAATCAGCGCTGAGTCAAACATAATGCCCCGTCCTGCTGGGTCAAGTAGGATTTCATTTCAATTTCTTTACACAACGATGCGTTTCATCTTGTCTGCGCACAATGACAGTGCTCAGGCATGAAATAAATTGAAGTGCTTGAAAGGCTGAATTATCCCTTGAACCTGCAGCATTCCCGACCCCCAAACACACACATTGTCAAGTGAGTTCCTGATAAGCAGGATCTTCAGCCAGTGTTTGTGCTGCTTGGCTTCCTTTAATCACACTCCCTTTTGTAAAAGGGATTTTTTTGAGGGGGGGGGGAGATAAATCATTGCTGAGGGAAAAAAAGGTCATTTTCAAAAGGCTTTAAGAGCTTCATTTTGTGTGGCTTTTCAAGGTGAAACAGGTAATTCAGTGCACTGGAAGTCTTTTCTATTCAACTTCATTCACCCTTCGTGTCACCGCTACCAACAAAAAAAGTAATGAAACAGGCTTAAATAAAGTCCTTTATTAGGCACATCTCCTAAGTAGATTCAAGGAGCATTTTTGTTGTTTCTTATACACGAAGTAGAACATACACCTTCCTTGAAAAGTTACCTAAAGCGATTTAGTCAAAGGGTTAATCCATGTCTTGCTTTTCCAATTTGTTTAATAACAACAACAACAACATTCCCCTCTCGCAGGTATTATTTCTGAAATCTCATCACTGACAGAATTGCTCCATGACTAGATTTTTATCAAATGTCTGATGAGGCAGATAGAGACATGGAAAACGGAAAAGAGAGAAGCAACATAGTCTTGTTTGAAATCTGCATTGGTTAATTTAAAAGCCTTTCCTATCTAGATCTACTGCGAGTTCCTGTCAGAACATGTTGGACAAAAAGAAACATTTCGCATTAAGAGGAAAATAGAAATAAACAAACACATAAAAAAATGAGCAGCAGGAAAACAGAAATAAACAAAAACAAAAAAGAATGGGCAGCAGCAACGGGCAGTTGGATAGAAATAATGTATGACACAAATGTAGATGGTATGACATGTACATCACTTCATTCATAAAAATAAATACTGCAAGGCAAATCTATTTCTTTTCCTATTACATCTTATTTTTATTCAAAGTAATTATCTGCAGTAAAAAAAAACCTCGTAATTTAGAATCTTTCTTCACTTAAACATTTGAAATTTATTTTCAAGGATAGAATATTTATTTTACAGTAATACTTTTCATTTTATGAGATATGGATTAATATAAACCATCTGATAGTTATTTATATGAAGTAATTAGACATGTGTTTAATGGATTTAAAAAGAAACTTTTTCATAATTATATCAGATTTCTATTCAAAATATTTTTTTTATTAAAGAGTTTTACAAAAACAAAATTTTACAATATATCCCCAAATCCCTCCCACCCCAAACCCCCCCACTTCCCCCCCACTTCCCAGAGCTAAATACAGGATTATAGTTACAATAATCATATTCTAAATAAAAATTATGCATAATATACAATTAACCAAATTCATAATGTGCTTTAACTCCCCTTTAACATAACTACAAGCAAAGTACCAATAACAATATCCCACTAAAATCTACTCATAAGCTAAATGGAACTTTTTAGTCCCATATCTGTTCTGAATATAATTTATCCATCTCCTCCAAACTGAAATATATCTTTCCTGTGAATGATCTTTCAAATAAGCAGAAATCTTAGACATTTCTGCAAGATTCGAAACTTTAAACACCCATTCTTCTATAGTGGGCAAACTATCCTTCTTCCAATATTGTCCCACCAGTAACCGTGATGCTGTTATCATGTTCAACATCAAGTTAGTTTCTTTAACATCACAATCTACCAAAAATATTTATCAGGATTTTTTTAAGCCATTGAATATATTGCCAGGTCTATATAAAAAGAGAGAGAAAGAGAGAGAGAGGGAATAGTAGGAGGAAGCTTCTTTCAGTATTATATTTACCTTCACGAATGGGAAAAAAAAACCTATCGAAGAGCTTAATGTTGCAGTTTGTTTCTATGATGAAGGAGAAAATATTACCTATGTTTCTGTGCTTTCACATAGAAATAACAATCAAATGTAATGTGCTTCTGACCTTTAGTGGTTTATCCTTTACAGCACAAGAATGGCAAGAAAAGCCATGCTCCTTCCAGCCAACCTCTCAGCCTCCTTTTAATATCTCTGGCAGTAAATGGAGACTTTCTGGTAAATAAGCGAAACCTTTTGCTATTGCATTTTCTCCGAAATCAAAAAGGCGACATGCTTTTGAATTTCCTACAGAAAGGGTAGTTATAGCAGCCAAGTTGTACTACGACTGAAATTTTAAATCTTGAACCGTAGGAAACCAAAGATTCTGAGGGTGCCATTACGAGGCATGAGCAAATGCAGAATTCAAAGCATTTGTTGCAAACAATCCTTTCATGCAGGGCAAAAAGATGTTTCAAAGCTTGGCTTCAGCTGCTCTGAGGAGTTTGAAAGAATAATCCGCATTATGATTGAAGATAAAAATGTCTCAACTTTGAGGTCTAGCGTTGGGTTTTGTGACTTATAATAGATGTGCTCTACTAACGTACTGGAATATTGTATTTTTTTCCCCCTTCTGAATGTTAACAGAACTTCTTTCTCCTGTTGGGGCCAAGTGCCTGTACTGTGAACTAGGACTATTGATAACAAAGACAGTTATGTTTTAGCCAAGAGAAAATGAAGGAACAGTTATTATTGTGATAGGAACAATGGAAGCATTTATATGAGAGATAAAAGGACATTTGTACTTTGCACCTGAAGTGGCATTTCACGGCTTTGCGGAGTTCGGCAGGGTAAAATAACTCTCTTTGTGCAAAAGAACCATAAAGCTGATGAAAAGAGAAGTGCCTCCGTATTCTGCAAAATGGAAAAAAAATGTAGAGTACATCAGAAACAGTTTAATGACTTGATCCAGAACTTATCCCAGATATTCTGATGACCCTGATGCAGAATGGTGCCTCATTTTCAGTACCACGTTTTCAGGTGTGTCAACACAGTCAAAATAGAAGTAGTGGCTGCTTTGGGATCTGCAGACACAAGGACCTGGTTGGACTTTCAAAAAACAAAGAGAAGCTCTGACTGGGGCCTCTGGCAGAATGAATGCATACCCATAAAAAAAAACTATGGTGGGCCAGTGAAGATGTGGAGCACCCAGACAGTCTGTACATCCATAGAAAGGCAGCCCCTAGATAATAGCACAGAGACAGAAAATCCCAACTCCTTCATGACATTTACGGGTTGTCCAGATTTTTGCAGTCCAAATACAATAGTTCTAATACTGATGCAAATTGTTGCTGTGATTCTACGCTTGAAGCCACTTTCCCTGCAATGCTTCCCATGGGTTGTGTGTGGCATCAAATGCAACCATCACTTTGTTCGTGGATCCTCTCACAGATTTTTCTTGGGCCCAGACAGGTTTATTTAAGCTCTTAATAAATTATATTATAACTTCCGGTGGCGGCGCGGTGCCGGAGACAGCCTTCCCGGGCTGCCCGCGGCTCAGCTGAGTTATTTTCACCCGAAACAGCGCCGATCAGCTGTTTGGGTGAATTTGAAGCCCCCCTCCTCGGGAGAAGAGGAGGGGGTGAGGCCCCAGGTAGGGGTTGAGTTCTCCGGGGCCGCCTGAGCTTGTAGCTTGGGAGGCTGAAGGATCGAACTCCCCCGTAGCCTGGGTTGCTCCCAGCTGGTCAGCGTCTCTGCTCCGGACTTCATGGAGCAGAGCTAGGCGTTTGCGACCACCCCTGCCTGAAGGAAGGATTATGGAATAAAAGGAGCAGGCAGAGCGGTACAAGAGGAAAAGATGAAGAGGATTATTATATTCTACTCTCTAGCTTGATGGACTTTTTAAACTTAAAGTGAAAGTGCGTCACAAGTGAAAGTAAAAGATGGCGGCTAAACCTCCCTCAAAAACTCTTCGGAGTGCTGGAACTTCTCCGGTGCAACAATCATCATTGCAGGCGTTGCATCTTCCTGATGTATTGACATCGAAGGATTTACAAGATGCTCTTGAAAAACATGCCCAGGTAATTCTGGAATCAATGGGTGATAAATTTGCACAGATGGAGGAGAAATTGGAGAAATTGGAGGAGAGAATGGAAGAGAGGATGGAACAGAAGTTCAGTGTGATGAAGGCAGACATTTTGTCCTTAGTGTATAAAGTGGCTGAATGTGTGGAAGATCTGGAGGAAAAAGTGGAAGATTTGACTCAAAAGAATGCCATATTAGAAGCAAAAGTATTGGAGAATGAAGATTTAAGAGACAAAATGGACAGAGAATTGAGTCTTGCTCAATATTACCAGATGCAGTTTGCTGTTAGAATCAGAGGCTTAAAAGAGAATATTAAGGAAGATCTAAAGCAGCTGATTTCTGAGGCTCTGGAAGTGGTATTGAATCAGCCAGCATCTGAAATAAAGGGAGGCATGGATAAAGTGTTTCGTGTGAATTCATGGATTGCTAGACAGAGAAAGCTGCCTAGAGATGTGGTGGTTTATTTTACTAAGAGGGAAATTAGAGATGAAGTTATACAAGCTGCCTATGATTCTAAAGTGGTGATTGTTGATCAAGAAGTTTTGGTTCTAAAAGAAATTCCTCCAAAGATTTTAAGGAGAAGGAAGGATTTTACATTCCTCGTGCAAGAGCTCAAGCAACGAGATATAAGGTTCAGATGGGAGATTCCAGTTGGGTTGATGGTGATGTATGAAGGTAAAAGGTACCGTCTGGTTACTGTGATGCAGGCGCGTGATTTTTATAATAACGTTTTAAAAGCAACCCCGTTATCACTTCTGGAAGCTGCAAAGGGATCTGGAGAAGGAGAACATCAAGAGGCTGAAGATGGACAGACAGAGGAGAACGGTGCTGGAGGAGATCAAGCTACAACTTCTTTGGATGATCCTAGAGAGCGGAGGGTGACGCGTGCTGCTTTAAAACGATCAAAAAGAAAATAATAAAAGAGCAAGACCAGTAGAAGTCTATAGAACTTCCATAACGAATATCTAGGAAGTTATCACAATGGACACGTGGGAAAAGATTTGGGTGAGGAATGTAAAATTTACATAAGCTCAAAACTTAAGAGAGAACTTTTATAAAATGCTTTATAGATGGTATTTAGATCCTAAAAAGCTTGCAAGTATGTATCCGGATTATCAGCCAAAATGTTGGAGATGTGGAGATGAAGATGTTACATATTTTCATGTATGGTGGACTTGTAAAAAGATCAAGGCTTTTTGGATAAAAATTTGGTGGAATATGTAGAAGATTTTAAGCAAAGGATAAAGTTTTGTCCGCAATTTTTTTTTTTGTTGGGGATAATTACGGATGTTACGGTTGTGGACATTAAGTTGATGTTAAATTTAATTACGGCAGCAAGACTTTTGATAGGTTAGTAATGGAAGAAAGAGGAACTGCCGACTATAGGAGAGTGACTTTAAAGATTTCCGACCTGGCAGAGATGGCGAAGATTTCGGCCTAAGATCTCTCGCAAGAACGTTATATTATGGAATGGAGAAAATGGATTGAGTTTATCCAGGATAAGTATAGGGTTAAGAAGTTTCATGTAGCATTTGAATGAGTCTTCTTTCCTTTTTTCTTTTTTTTCTTTTAGTTTTTTTATATATATTTAATATTATTAAGGTTTGTCTTATCCTATATAAGCTAGAGAGTGATGGATTTTAGAGTTTAAGGTTGTTAGTATATGGTTGTTTATGATTGTTTTTCCTTTTTTTATTTATACCTTGTACTCAGCTCTGGGAAGTCGGGGGGAGGGTGGGGGGAGGGGGGAGGGGTAGGGGGGAGGGAGGAGGGAGGGGGAGGGGGTTTTTTAAAGAAAAATTGTATGTTAAAACTTTTCAATAAAAAAAAAATAAAAAAAATAAATTATATTATAACTCAAAATAATTTCTAGAAAAACAGGGCCTTTCAACTCATAGTTACAGAACAATAAAATTGGTTCCAATTTTCTATTTAATAATACTTTGAGACAAGGAAAAAATATGTTTATTGGGGAAATTTTCCTTTCACTACACTCTGCAATTTGATTTGATTTGATTTGATTGATATTTTCATGGTTTGCATTTTTAAAGGATGTTGACATTTGAACTAAATAAATTACCAGAGCTCCGTCCAAAGGCAGGTTTTTATATGAAAATAATTGGTCTTTCATGTGTTTTTTTTTACTCACAACCATTTCCAGACTGTGGAATATTTTTTTTTCTACCCATCCATCTCTGAGCACATACCTGCATGTTTATAGAATGCATATTATAGAATGCATATTATAGAACCGCCCTGAGTCCTTCGGGAAAGGGCGGTATACAAATCCAATTAAATAAAATAAATAAAATATTTATATTCCAAATATATGAATTATAACTATACAAGCATATACATTTCATTCTATATAAATCTAACCCAATTCCACAATATCAGAGCAAGAAAATTCATGAGATCTGTGACAGTGTAGCTAATAAAAAAGCCCACAGAACTGTTTGCTTGATATTAATATAATATAATGCAATACAATACAATACAATACAGTACAGTACAGTACAATACAATACAATACAATACAATAATATAATAATATAATATAATATAATATAATATAATAATATAATATAATATAATATAATATAATATAATATAATATAATATAATAATATAATATAATATAATATAATATAATATAATATAATATAATATAATATAATATAATATAATATAATATAATATAATATAATATAATATAATATAATATAATATAATATAATATAATATAATATAATATAATATAATATAATATAATATAATACAATACAATACAATACAATACAATACAATACAATACAATACAATACAATACAATACAATATAATAATACAATACAATACAATACAATACAATATAGTAAATATTACATACACACATACATACAAAATACAAATGTAGTTTAAAATAAATACAGTTTGAGTCTGATACAGGAATGTAATGACAACTGACACAAAGTATTCTTAGAAAGCAGTGTGAACTGACACAAAGTATTCTTAGAAAGCAGTGTGAAGCTAATAAAACTTGTGATTTAAGGAGGTCATGTTCTGATTGGAACTAAAATTTAAAAAAAATCTTTCCTTTGGTATTCTGTTTTGGAAAATGAAAAAAGATGGAAATTAGTTTTAAGACTTTTTAATAAATAGGTATTTTTATTCCATTTTCATAGATCATACTTTCTACAGGAAAAATACATTACAGAAAATATTTTAAATTTTTTATGATTGTTCTTGTTTTCCTCCATAGCATTTTAGCACTTCATCTTTTTTTAAAAAAAAAACAACAACCCAATTTTCTTCTAATATATTTCAGAAACTTTTATTAGAATTTGACTAAATTGCAGTTCGAGTCAAAGTACCTGTTTTGTAAATCTAGAAAAATATCTGATTTTGAATTGCTTCCTTAACTTGCCCCTGGAAGTATTGCATATTCTTTTTGGGAAAAAAAAATATTATAGTAGAAAATGAATAGATTTTCTTTCATCAAAAGAAAATGAATGATAATAGCTAATTTTCAAAGTTGCTTGCACTAATTTAAAATGGAAATTGAATTTTACGTCTAAACCATTAATTCACATTAATTGCCATGGAACACTTGGTGAAGTCTGATTGCACTAAAATTGTTCTCTGATTAGATATGTGTGAATGTAGGAATTGCAGGAGAAAGGGACAAAGAAGTAGTTGACTTGTACAACATGTGATGGAACTATTTGGAGTCATAATGTTTCATGGCAAATGCTCAATCTGTTTTAAAGAAGAAAAAGTTAAGGAAATGATTGGTCCATTAGTGGGAGAAAGTGGCAAGAAGTTGACAAGCAACAGGAAGAAAGTAGAACTATTTAACTCATTTTTTGCATCCGTCTTTACACCAAGGGAAAAAACAGTCCAACCATAAAAAACAGATTAGAAAAACAAGTTAAGATAGGCAAGAAAATGGTAAGTGAGGACCTGTCTATCCTAGATGAGTTCAAATCATCAGGACCAGATGGACTACACCCCAAGGTTCTGAAGGAACTGGCAGATGTGATCTCAGAACCACTGTTCTACGTATATCTTTCAAAGATCCTGGAGCACTGGGGAACTACCAGAGGACTGGAAAAGAGCTGATGTAGTTCCCATCTTCAAAAACGGGGAAAAAATGGATCCAGGAAACTATAGACCACTCAGCCTGACCTCAATAGCTGGGAAGATCTTGGAAAAGATAATCAAGCAATGAATCAGCAAACACCTAGGGGCAAACAAAGTCATTGTTGTTAGTTGTGAAGTTGTGTCTGACCCATTGCGACCCCATGGACAACATTCCTCCAGGCCTTCCTGTCCTCTACCATCTTCTGGAGTCCATTTAGGCTCATACCTACTGCTTCAGTGACTCCATCCAGCCACCTCATTCTCTGTTGTCCCCTTCTTCTCTTGCCCTCAGCCTTTCCCAGCATTAGGTTCTTCTCCAGTGAGTCCTTCCCTCTCATTAGGTGGCCAAAGTATTTGAGTTTCAACTTCATGATCTGGCCTTCTAAAGAGCAGTCAGGGTTGATCTCCTCTAGGAGATCATTACCAAAAGCCATTATGGGTTTGCCAAAAACAGATCTTGCCAGACAAATCTTATTGCATTCTTTGACCAAGTGACAAAATTAGTGGACCAGAGGAATGCTGTGGATATAATTTACTTGGACTTCAGTAAGGTATTTGATAAAGTAGACCACAACCTACTACACTGGGCACTATCTAACAAAATGAAATTTAATGGTGAAAAAAAATAAGGTTCTACATTTAGGTAAGAAAAACCAAATTCACAGTATAGTGTAGGTGGTACCTTGCTTATCAGTAGCAACGGTGAGAAGGATCTTGGAGTCCTATTGGACAATCACTTAAATATGAGCCAACAGTGTTCTGCAGCTACCAAAAAAGTCAACACAGTGCTAGGCTGCATTAACAGAGGGATAGAATCAAAATCATGTGAAGTGTTAATACTACTTTACAATGCCTTGGTAAGGCCACACTTGGAATACTACATCCAGTTTTGGTCACCACAATGTAAAAAATGATGTTGAGACTCTAGGAAGAGTACAGAGAAGAGCAACAAAGATGATTATGGGACTGGAGGAACAGTTGCTGGAATTGGGAATGTCTAGTCTAATGAAGAGAAGGACGAGGGGTGACATTATAGCAGTTTTCCAATATCTCAGGGGCTGCCACAAAAAAGAGAGAGTCAAGCTATTCTCCAAAGCACCTGAAGGCAGGACAAGAAGCAACAGATGGAAACTAACCAAAGAGAGAAGCAACCTAGAACGAGGAGAAATTTCCTGACTGTTAGAACAATTAATCAGTGGAACAACCTGCCCCCAACACTGAAAGTTTTTAAGAAGAGACTGGACAGCCATTTGCCTGTAATAGTATAGGGTTTCCTGCCTGAGATGGGGATTGGGCTAGATGACCTTCAAGGTCCCTTCCAACATTATTATTATTATTATTATTATTATTATTATTATTATTATTATTATTATTATTATTATTATTATTATTATTATTATTATTATAAAACTCAGTCTACTGAACACTCAAATTGACTGGCACTAATGGTTAACACAGGTTGCTGCCAGCATCCTAGGTATCAACCAGGTATCTCCTTAAAATGTAAGATGTTCCGAGTAGCGCAGTTTTTTGTAGTTTTGCTGGAGTTATTGCAGAAAGCTGCAATTTCTTGATGTATTTTGCAAAGTTTTTGGACATAGTTCCCAGTGCCCCGATGACAATGGGTATCACTGTTACACATTTCATCCATAATTGTGCAGTTTTGATGGCCAGATCGTGGTATTTTGTAATTTTTTTCCAGTTCAACTTTGGCATCTCCTGGTACAGCGATATCAATCAACTGTACGCTTCAGTTCTTTATGACTGCGATATCTGGCGTGTTGTGTTCCAAATGGTGATCTGTCTGTATTCGGAAGTCCCACAAGATCTTCACCCTCTCATTCTTGACAACTTTTTCCACCCTATGTTCCCACAACTTTTTGGACACAGGCAAGTCATATTTTTTACACAATGCCCAGTGGATTAGTTTAGCAACTTGGTCATATCTAGCTTTGTAATCAGTTTGTGCGATTTTGCTGCACTCACATATTAAATGTGAAACAGTTTCAACTTTGTCATTGCAAAGTTGGCAATTTGGATTGTCAGTAAATTTTTGTAGCTTCGGTTTCATGGCATTAGTTTGTAGTGCTTGTTCTTGAGCAGCCAGCATTAAGCCTTCTGTTTCTTTCTTGATGGTTCCCATCTTAAACCATGCCCATGTCAAGTTGTTATCACATTTTCCTTCAATGTTTTTCAAATGCTGTCCATGCAAAGCTTTGGTTTTCCCTCTATTTAATCTGTCATCCAGCCGTTTTTCCTTATATTCTGCCTTTTTTTCTGTTATTTTTATAATGCTCTGTTTTCACAGCCTGCAGCAATTTTTCTGTACTTTGATTTACATAGTCATTCAAACTACATTTTTCTTCTTCTACAGTTTAGTGGATTTGCAGTAGCCCTCTGCACTCTATTCTTCTTGGCAGATACAACCTGTCGATGTCACTTTGTGGATGTAGAGCATGGTGCATATTCAAAAGTTTACATGTTTTCCGGTCTAGGTGTTCCAATTCAGCAAAAGTCCAGTTGATAATTCCAGCTGGGTAGCATATCACTGGCACTGCCCATGTATTAATGGATTTAATTATATTTCTACCATTCAGCTTTGATGATGATGATTTAGATTTAGATTTAGATTTTATTTAATTTGTATACCGCCCTTCTCCCTAGGGACTCAGGGCGGTTCACAGGGCAAATATAAATTACGATACAAAAGTTAAAATAAGATTAAACCAATGCCCAGTTAAAAAACAATAATACAATGCTAAAAACAACAATTTTAAAAGCCCATGTTCCCCCATCAGGCCAGACCAGCTAATTCAAATAAGTGGGTCTTCAGGCCGCGACGGAAGGTTCGGAGGTCTGATGTCATCCGGAGCTCCACCGGCAGTTGATTCCATAGTGCCGGAGCACCCACAGAGAAGGCCCTCCCCTTGGGGGCCGCCAGTCGGCATTCCCTTACCGGAGGCACCCTGAGGAGGCCCTCTCTGTGGGAACGCACAGGGCGGAGGGGAGTTGACGCCGGCAGCAGGTGGTCCCTGAGGTAACCCGGACCCATGCCATGTAAGGACTTAAAGATCATAACCAAGACCTTGAACCTCACCTGGAAGACAACTGGTAACCAATGCAGCTCGCGGAGCAAAGGTGTAACATGGGAGTACCGGGAAACTCCCAAGACAACTCTCGCGGCCACATTCTGTACCAGTTGGAGCCTCCGAGTGGTCTTCAAGGGAAGCCCCATGTAGAGAGCATTACAGTAGTCAAGGCGAGAGGTCATGAGCGCATGAGTGACCGTGCACAGGGCATCCCGGTCCAGATAGGGCCGCAACTGGCGCACCAGGCGAACCCGGGCGAAAGCCCCCCTAGTCACGGCCACTATATGACCTTCCAGGGTAAGCCGTGAATCTAGGAGGACCCCCAAGTTGCGAGCCCTATCCACGGTGATGATGATGATGATGATGATGATGATGATGATGATGATTGTTGTTGTTGCAAATATTTATTCTCACTCGAAATATGTCATGTTGTAATATTTCAAGTGATGCACATTACAAATACACGATGGCAAAAATAATGGACAGTTGTGTCTAATATAGGTGTTCCTAAAACTCAACAATAATATAGGTGCATAAGAGCCGTGGTGGTGCAATGATTAGAATTAAGCATTGTAGGTTAACTCTGCCCTCTGCCAGGAGTTTGATCCTGACCCTCTCAAGGTTAATACAGCTTTCCATTCTTCCAATGTCTGTAAATTGTTGTTGGGGGCAATATGCTGGCTTTGTAAACTGCTTAGAGATGGCTGTAAAGCACTGTGAAGCTGTGTATAAGTGCTATCGCTATTGCACCTGTGTTTCTACACATACATCTGCTGAAAAATAGCAAGCTCTAACAACCTAAAATCATGGTTGAGCGAAGATGGAATAATGAACTTTTATTGCATGGACACTGACAGCCCAAAGATTGCAAAGAGGGTTCTATTTTCGGCTTCTGGTTGGAAAACAGCTGAATTTTGGAACTTGGTTTACATTCTTCAGGTTTGAGAGTTGTTTAAGGATGGGAGTGTAATCACATATATTATATCACAGAGGCCTCTTGTTCCCATATGTATGCTTGATTTGTATCTAAGTTTTGGATTTGCCTCTTCCACTGAAGTCTTTATATCACAAGACATTGTCATGCAGCTCTCCAGGACGGCAAAACTCCAGATGATCCCTTGATGTATCTCTTTGCTGCCATCTAGTGGTTGTCAGAGAGCCTGTTTAATGTATTGAATAAGGAATGGCTTTTCAACCCATGGTACGTGTACCACTGGTGGTATGTCGGCACCTGGCAGGTGGTATGCATATGGCAGGTTGAAAAGCACCATAAAAAAGTGTAAAAGTGTAGGCCTGTGAGAAAGTCAGCTGGAGCTGTGTTGTTGCCAGGGCTCTGCTGAGCGCCTAGGATCAGCTCGGAGCTCCAGCTGATTGGCACAAGGCTCAGGCAGACTGGTGCTTGCATCTACCTGCTTTATCCTGCAAAGCGGGACTCATCTGGTGCTCTTGTTCAATGTCATGCCGGCAGCGCCGGCAGGATCAGGAATGCTCCGAAGGAGGTAGCTGCAAGGGAAGGGGGAAGCAGGATCCAGCCCCATTGGGATCAGGAAGGCTTCGAAGGAGATAGCTACAGGAGGTAGTTCTCAATTTGATGGGCTGCTGCTGGGGAGAAGAATCAAAATAGGGCAAAACAAGTGTAGTCCATCATGGTTTATTGATTGCCAAGTTTTCCTCAGGTTTTCCTGTCCCTTCCTGGGCTATTAAAATCACATTGGCAAGGACTGTACCAAACATCTGACTGCAAACTAGTCAACTGGATTTTAGTCTAGCCCCTTGTGCAATCCTAAGCCACATTCTGGAGGTAAGAGGATGTGGTAACAGGAGAGAGCTGCAAAATTTATTTATTTTATTTTTATTTTAATGCCATTTATATCCCGCCCTTCTCCGAAGACTCAGGGCGGCTTACAAGCTTAGCAGTAGCCTTCATTCTATGTATATGCCTGCTTATTAGGGCTTTGATTTGTTATTTATTCTTGCCTTTAGTAGCAATAACCTGCAGGCTGTGAACTTTCCTTTCCCCCTTGGAGAAAGAATTCAGAAATTCTAGGTTTATTTTTCCTGCTAATTACAGTATACTTTGTGGGGGTTTTTTAAGGAGCTGTGAGAAAAAGATGTGCCTGAAAATTAAAGGATGAATGGATTGAGCTGTGGGACAGGAAAGGGAAGTACATTGACTTATGCACTTCCAGTTGCTGACAGGTGTGCCACTAATATTCTGACTTGACACCTGCATGCTCTCAGGGCCCAAAGATTATCTTCATTCTTCATAGGCTGGTATCGTGGATTAACTAAGTTTTTCTGGGTTCTGATTTTAAGGAGAGTATCCTGAGCTATAAAGGCCTTTGATCATCTTCTTAAATACATAATAATAAAATAATGAGAACTAGGGGCTCAAAAGGAAGACAGATTAAAAAGAATGAGACCTTTTGGGGTCTTCAATTCCCTTCCTGTTAAGAATTCCTTAATAAGGTTTGTTCTTCCTTCCTAACATCAATAAAAGTGTGGTTTTTTTCCCAGAAAATATGTGAAGAGCTGTAATTAGTGATTTAATTGTGTTTTAATTTATATAATGTATGTTTAATTGAGGAGGGCTTAGAGAGTTAGAAGTGGCCAATATGGAGGCTGCACCTTGCCCTCCAGATCTGCCTCCCCTGAAGATCTCTGGAGAGGAGGAAGGAGTCACAGGGGAGCTGTGTGAGGGAAGGCTCCCCCAACAAACCAGCATTCTTACCATGCACAATTGGAAATGGGAATTCCTTTTCGAGAAGAGCCAGCCTCCTCTGTGCAGGAACTGGGAGTGCTGCTCCCCTGCCACCTCCTCTTGCTCTCCAGAGATCTGTCAAGGCAGAAGTTGGACTTGAAGGAAATGGCTTCCTGAAAACCTTTTCTTTTGCACTTCCACACGCATCATCATCATCATCCACCTCCTGCTTTGCTGGGAGGGGGCATCGGACAGGGAAACACCAACAATTCCTGGGATTGGGAGAAGAACATCTTATTTGGAATGCTATGCGTACACACACACACACACACACACACACACACACACCATTCCAAGATTGGAGATTTTTATCCATATCTGAGCTAGCAAACTGCCAATCATGCCTGGGCTTGGAGAGAAGGCCTTCTCCTTCCTCTGTGGATAAAAGTCCCCAAACTTAGAATGCGGTTTGTGTGTGTGTATGTGTGTGTGTGTGTGTGTCTGTCTGTCTGTCTGTCTCTGTGTGTGTGTGTGTGTGTGTGTGTGCATGCGCTTGGCTGCTAGCAGTTTGGGGAGGCGAGGAATTTGTGGGGCACCGAGTTGTCCCCACATCGAGTTAGCTGATGTGACTTGTTCTGTTCCAACCCAGCTGTCTCAAGTCAGCTGTGTCCAGTGTGTGGCATCGAGCTAGGCAAGTGGTGGTACTTTAATATTGCCATATCCTAAAAGTGGTACAATCTCTGAAAAGGTTGAAAAGCTCTAGATTAAGGCACCATGATAAAAACTGGGATACTGTGAGTTATAGTCCTGCCAAAGTCATCTGGGTGTCTTTGGGCCAATCATTCTGTCTTAACCCTAAGAAAGACTTGGCAATGGCAAAACACTTCCAAAATCTTGCCAGGAAAACCGCAGGGGCTAGTTCAGTCAGTCAACAGATGTCACACTGACTTGAAGAAGAAAAAAAAGTGGTTCCATGGATTTCTTTGGCCCAAATTTTGTCAGCCCAACATGGATGTGTTTCTAAAATCCTGAATTTTACCTTTTTTCTTTAAGTTCATGTTTATTCCATATGTTTCATCATTTAAACTTGCATACAATTTAGAAATAAATTGCTAGATTTTTCGAAGATGTGCATTTTGCTAGGTTTTTATATTTCCATCCAATATTTTTAAATCACCTACATCAACATATTTACCAAATGAATCTTTAGATCAGACGATTTAAAATATATATAGCAATGCGTTCGATGGCTATCACTATTTAATATGTATTTAAATTTATAATATAACTTAAGGGAAGAACATCCCATAAAGGTATAATGAATTATTTCTGATGCTTCAGTGCCTCCCCCCCTTTCTTTCTGAAGATTGACTCATCTGTATGCTGCACATGGTTTTAGGAATTCCACAAGAAAAGATAGTCATTCTGATTTATCGATGCTTATAATCTACTTAAAAGCAACAATAATGAAAGCAGGATCAATTTAAGCATAGCAGAAATATAGTGAAAAGGACACATTATTAGATATCACGATTAGTTACAAGGGAATCTATTTCCATAGTTATGAAATCTATAATTTGATTCCCTGGATATAACAAAAAAAATTCCATGTGAAAATAAAACTCCATCTGTGGTTCTCCAATGAGTGGGAATATATTTATAAAATTTATATATTTATAAATCCTGATGATTTGGAATTAGATTGGGGAAGAAACAACCTAAAAAAAAAATCTCAAAGGAAGTCCAGTTTCGTTTTGAAAAGCACCATTGTACAACCTTGACCTGGATGACTGACAGGTATAAACTTCAGAAACCGTTTTATGGCTGAGTGATACACTGCATTTTCCCCATTCCAACAATGCTGTATTTAGGCAAAGCACATGAATACATAAAAAAAAATGCTGCATGATCCCACATTTTGGAAAGTTATTAAACTGAACAAAATTCATACTCATCACTAGTTAAGACCACAACTATCTTAAAATATAAAGGTACAATGTTTCAAGTTGTGACTTGACCCAAAAGAAAGCAGCTGTACTAATGTTTTGCATGTCCACGTGTGCTTCGACTGACTATAACATACTTAATTCTGTATTTCAGAAAGAAAGTCTGTGTTTTTAATAAATTACATTTATTTTGTCTTGCAGAACTGAGCTAAGGATTGAATCCATAGTTCGGTTCTCGGCTGCACAGGCCTTCCAGAGAGTCCTGTGACAGAAATGCAGGCCTGGCTGCAGAAGGCACCGCAGAAGAAATGGGCTGGCAAGGAGAGGCCTGGCTGCCAGGTAAGTGGGTGCGGGGCACATGGGGCATCTCCACACCCCCACCCCTGCCCTAACTTGATTATTAGGTGTGTGCCTCGCCCCCAAACTAGGGCTTGTTTTTTGGGTAGGGTTTATATGAGGCACACCCCCAAAAATCAAGCTAAGACTTATTTTAGGTTTAGGTCTTACTTTTGGGAAAACATGGTATAGCAAATATATTTGCAATAAATAAATAAATAAATAAAAATGAACAAATTCTAAAAATACAAGCTGCTTCTGAAAATAAAAAAAAAAGAGTGAGAATTAAAAAAGTGAAAGAACTGGCTTGTTTCCAACATGCCACTTCTCCATTTCTCCTTTGCTACACTGTAGGTGGTTGGCTATAATTTAGCAATGTTAGTTTAAAATACATGTAGCATGTTCAGTATGGATTTATATGTTATGTTAGTAACAGAAAAGTCAGCATGGAAAACAGACTGATAAGCTTGCCACCTTATACGAGTCCCTTCTGGGGTCTGAAGTCATCAGTTATAAGGGAGACAACTGTTCCATCTTTAGCTATCCAGCTGACGGGCCAGACTGCCAACTCCAGGACAGAATTTGTTCATTAGCAAACTCAGACCAGTGATCTGGATGTGCTCACAGCATTCATTGCCAACCAAATGTCAGCGTAAAATGTCCACTAAATTCCCTCAACTACATCAGGAGCTGCAAAACCAGCTTGACTTTAGATATAGCACAAAATTAATGGGCAAAATATTTCTGCAAGCAACGCTCTTGTTATTGTAATAGGGACATTGAATTAACCATCTATTTTCCTATAGCAAAAACAGGGGCTTAACTCTGGATTTATTTGAGCACCAGCTTGTTTTTCCTGTTTCTCAATTTGTCCACATGGAGAAGATATAATTCATTTAATTAGTATGGAGTCAACTTTCTTTCATTTTCCTTAGAGAGCCCTGTGCTTCAGGAATTGCAGTAACATTTCTCTAGCATTTATCTAGTCAATAGCCATGAAGTGCAATTGGTAGCATCTCTCTATAGTTGCACTGTTTGCAATTAATTGGGTTTTTTTAAAAAGAAAAAGAAAAGATCTAGCTATACAGTGCCAAGAATAAATACAAAATATTATTCCCAAATATGTCTAGAAAAGCAGCTTATGAAACAGCCCAAAACTGCAGTAAGTTATATAGTCATTATAAAAATATAGGAGCAAGCTATTAATCAGAGGTCAGTTAGAACTAGGTCAAAGTCAACCTTCTCTGAATTAAAAAGGTGTTATAAGAATTATATATTGAGTGATTGATTGCTTACATTTTCATTCCTTCTTTTCCTAGATTTCAAAGTAACATACCATGCACTTTCCCATAATTATACCATTGCAGGTAGATTAGGCTGAGAGAAGATGATTGGTTTAGGACTAGGCTATCTCAGTCCTATGTTCTACATTATCTTGGTTTTCAAAAAGAGACAGTTTGGCTAAAGGTTAGATAGGAAGATCTGTGATAAATATCAGCTGAATGCCAGATGACCTTAAGATATGTTGATGGAAGGAACAGCAAGTTCAAATATTTTCTTGAACTCCAAAGCCAAACCTTTTAGATCTTTTGTAGTTCAAAACAATATTATGTATTTCTGTATAAAGATAAATAGCTATAATGTAGAGGTTTTTGGGGGCTGAAGCAGCAAACAAGTTGAAAATTAAATAAAAACTTTATTGATAGAGGGAAATATTTGTAGCTCAGGGTTGAAATGAGAGGTCCGAGGTGCTCTTTGAACTTGGTTGTTTTTCTGCATACATTTCATTACCCAAATTAGATAAGATCATCTGTGCATCTGCAAGAAAACAACCAAGCTCAGAGAACGTTAAGGATCCCTCTTTTTTATTATTAAAATGCATTTTAAAAATTGGAGCTACAAGGTCATTGTCACCAGTTTCTATCACCAATTTCTGTATTTTAGATTAATTGCAATAAACAAACCATTGGGGCTTGGGACCAAATTAACATAAACCTATATTGTTTTCTTATCAAACTACCTGATGTTAAGATTGATCACAATTCTTACTATCCTTGGTAGCATATCTGATGAGATTATTCTTAAATTTTTGGTATCCTTGACATCTAAAGGGTCTTTTAGATATCTTTAATAAGGAGAAAACAGTAGGGTTTTTTTTTCTATTTCCCCCCTATTAGCAGGTATTTGAATCAACAGATAAACACATAATAGGTAAGTAGTTTGGGTGAAGTGGTTGGGTGTGGAGGAATTGTGTGTACTGTATGTGTTTATTCCTGTTGCCATTGTTGAAATAGTGTTTTAAATAGACTTACATTAATGTTTTACATTTATTCATAATGTTAGCCATCTAAGCAGGGCTATCCAAAGAGTAAACAATGTTATACATACAAAAAAATTATAATAATGCAACTTGAGTTTTACCAGGTTACATATTTCCATTACCAGGGTCATCCTTGTCTGGAAATGGAACAGGACTCCATAAAAAAAAAATCCACTATTGATTTCAATGAGAGATTAGCTACCCAGAGCAAGGCCGTGCTCTATCTTTCAGTTGGACAATGCTGTGCAAAATATTATTTTCTTTTTTTTTGTAATATATTTTATTGATTTTTTTTTAAAAAAAACATAAATCACAATAATTGGTGAACAGTGTGTTGTCTGGGTTACATTTGTAAAACAATCATTAACAATTAATTTCTATAATCCATAATCCACATAATAGCTTTAGTTGATTTCCTCTTTTCCAAAAATATTCTCTTTTGCAAACATTGAGTTAATACAATTCTTATTGTTTTGATAAACAACAATTAAATATATATTTTCCCCAATATTCCTAAAATTAATAATCACATCAATATAATATTTCTTTTCTATCCAATCATTCTGGTTGGCTTATCATAGATCCTGTTACAGTCCTTATTTTAATTTGTTTCTCCCACCAAATTCTAGGTATTCTTACTGGTTAAGATTTTCTCAAAAATTAATTACATTTAAGAATTTAACTCTATTTTTCCGTATGAACCATCTCACACTTTTGTGTTTCTTAAGGAATAGATAAAACAATGAAAAGAAAGAAAGAAAGGAGAGCAAGAGTAAAGAAACAAAAATAACATACTACTAAAAATCTATATCCCTCCTAAGCTAATATATATTTATTTCCTAAATTTCTTATTCTTTTTAACCATAATTAAAAATATGTTTAATCTTTAAACATTCCATTTAATACATCTAGTTATTTAGTCCTTTAACTCTTATTCGAAACAATTTTTAATCCATTATAATTTTCTTAAATTCAATCAAATTTAAGTATCTAAAACATTTCCTTTATCTAAGTCATTTCAACTTTTTTATATTACTCATATCAAGAAAGAGAACAAAAAAGGGGAAAAAAAGCATAATATATTATTTAGGGAATTTCATCCCTCTTAGAATGACATATATATTCCAAAACGTTTCTATTTCTTTAACCATATTCAAACAAATGTTTCTTTTTTAATTATTATCTCTGGTAAGTCCCATCATCTATTTTCTTGGTTTCCACTTTAGTCTTTTTCCTTTGCCCAATATCTTTCCTAATCAATGTATTTTGCTGAATCATTGATTTATGTTCGTAAATGTTGCTATAGATATAAAAAGTAAATCAGGTGAAGTGTCTTTGTACGGAGCTTCTGCCTTTCCACATTTGTTGAAAATCTTTTTCTTTTTCTTTCTCTCCACTTCTCTTATCATTTCCTTTCTCTCTGATGTTCCTGACATCTCTACAGTCCATTTTATCCTATTTGTTTTCTTGTCCTCAGATTTATTTTGTAGTCTTAAGGGATAAGTTATTTTTTTTTTCAATTATTCTGAATTTTCCCCACTAAGATTAAATCATGTTTCCTTGTTTTCTTAAGTTTCATCTTTAAGTCTCTATTCTCAATTCTATATCCATTTATCTGTTTTATCTGCTCCTTCTCTGTTGTTCTTTTCTAGGAATTTTTTTTGTTGTACAGTTAATTTAGAAATAGTTTGATTTATATTTTCAAAGTTATTTTAGATTTCTTTGTGGTTTAAAGTCATAGTTGTTTGAATTAGTTGCAGTATACTATATATCTCCTCCTGTGATATATTTATGTTTTCTTGGTATGTTCTTTCTACATGTCTCTGATCCATGATGGCCAAGAATTTGAGTTTTTCTCTTCATTTCTTTTCTCTGCAAATAGTTTTAGAGTCCAAATTAAATAGATATTTGTAATCCAAATAGTTCAAAAAACTTTTTCTTTTCCTGAAATTTATAATTCTCTCTTTGTCTACAGCCCAGATTATTGTCTTTTTTGTCACAGCTGTTCTTTCTTGTTAAATCTTTGAAGGTCACAAACACAGATTAGCTTTTCCCAAGTTTTGATAAGTCTTATATTAAAGTAATAGCTGTCATAGTCTTCATCCACCACTAGGTGTCAGCAACTATTTGTTTTTCAATTTCCAAACTAAACAATTATCTTTAAAATGAGAGTCTTAACCATTCAAACAATTTTAGAATTATTCAGATTTAAGTTTTAAATTTCAGGTTTTATATTTATTTCACTTACATATTTTTTGATCCTCCATAAAAAGATTAATTTGCCACTTCCATTAGTATAAGGATGGGGCAGAAATCCCCCTCCTTCCCTTTTGGAGGTATTTTGCTTCTTGGAGATCTTTTCCAGGAAATTAAATGTAGAATAGAAAAGAGAAGATCAAATTCCTCACCCAGTTTCAAGCATGCTGTCCACAATTGTGCTGGTTAGTGCTTTTGGTCTTCAGTTGCTATTAGCTTGGTCTGGTCAATGCAATATGGCTAGCCTTTCTCCTGTCGGGTTAGAAGGCTTTCCCCAAGTTGAACGGAACAGCCACTGCCATTCCAGAATCGCTGGAGCAACCCTTATTTCTTTGTCACCTCTCTGGGGCAACTTAGACCCATTTAGGGTCCCCAGGCAGGGTGAAATTAGCCGCGGGGGTGTGGAGAGTCCACAAGCCTGCAACCAGTCACTACTGCGCAAAACTAGAAGTCGCAAAGCATTATTTTCTCTCGTTTTGTCTGAAGCTAAATAAAATCAGGTCCATTGATTGGTTGTGCCTGGAATGGGACACGTCACTACAGCCAATGCACCATGGATAATTCATTATGGCTAACTTGTTGCAGGACAACTTGCCATGGCCAACTGGCCATAGGTCAACTCACTGTGGGACAATTCAATAATTCAATTTAAAAATTTAAAATAATTTTAAAAAATATTTTAATTTTTGTCATTCACATATCATTTTGTGCTTCCTTTGTCATCTTTTTAATTATTCTAATTAAATTAATTTACTCTAACAATTAATTGTTTTAATTATTCCACTATTTCTTCAATATTAGTGTAACTCTTGTTCTGCAGCGAGTTGTCCCACTGTGACTTGGCCATGGCAAGTTGTCTTGCAGCAAGTTGGCTACAGCAAGTTGACGGCAGTGAGTTGACATATCTGAGTTCTCTGCTTAGTTTTCTTCCTAAGAGCTCCTTACAATTTTGTGGTGGGGCAAATATGCTAACTATGATCACTGTCATAGCATGAAGCAAGCGTGGGGTTGCACTTACTTCATCCTTGCCATTTTCACTCCCCAATATCCATTAAATTAAATTCTGAACATGGAGGAGATGCTCCATTTTTAGAATTTCTCACCCCATGGCTGAGACCCTTGATTATGTAGCAAACATGGAAAGAGAAAATGTTAACTTCCTGAGGAAAGAATGCCCAAATTAATTTCCTGAGTTCTAGCATTATGATACAAAGGAAATGATCTTCTCTCCCCTATAGCAATTGCATTATTTTTAATTTTTATTTCTAATTTTATTTATTTCCTCTCCCCTCACGTTGGCTAGCAATGAGGAAAAAAAATAACCTTTAGCATCTCATTAAGCAGTTTAAACAGTTGAATTGTTCTGAGGGCAGAAAGAAAGCTTTTGTTCTAAAAGCAGAGATAGCTTTTGGAATTAGAAGAATGTGTTTAGGATCAATTACAGGCTTGGTATCATGTAGTGCTAAAAATTATTCTAAAGAGTCATTAGGATTATTTCCTCCAAGTAGAAAAAATCCCTATCGGTACTAATCATACCTTGGAATCATTTTTATATTTCAGGATGCCTATATAAAGAATTCTGAGGCAGATGGCTCTGCAGTGGTAAGATTCCAACTTCTAATATTTTTTGGCCACCCACAGAAATGGCATAAATACTGCTTTGCAATTCTACAACAGAGAGACTTATCAGAGAACATATGGTTGTTTAGTTTTTTAAGGCCAACATTGTTTTTAAGCTTTCTCAAAAAGCTTATGTTGATTTTTACCTAACATGAAATGCCCTCCCCCCCACTCCCATGCCAATCCCAATATCTATGCTTTAAGATTTGCGCAGGAGGATCTCCTTGGTCTATTTCTAAGGAAGACAAAGGTCTCTGCTATGGCATTAATGTATGTAACTCACTCTTCAAAGAAATGTAAATTGTGCTGTCTTCCCTCTCTTCTTGGCACAAGCTAAAAGCTTTCTGTTTGCCTAGGCATTTTAGTCTGTCAGATTCTTCACTTACAATTTGCCTTTTGCATGTTTTATGACTGAACTCTATTTTGTTTTTATTGTATTTTAAGGTTATATGTTGATTTTTGTTTCGTACTCAGCCACTTAGTTTTAGATGAAAAGCAATTTTAAAATCTTACTGCCACAACCGTCACAAATAATTCAGCTCTCTGAGTCTCTAAAATAATTTCTAGTAGTAAAAATTCTAACTCTAACTGAAAATCCAGTTCCAGGAAGAGTATCTATAATTCAATTTTAAAAGTTTTTAAAATACAATAGTTTTAGCAGTACATGATTTAAAACTGTAGTCTTCCAAGAGTGTTAATCAGCTCATTAAATACATAGTGTCGCAATCCCATGTCACAGTTCCTTAATTTGATCAGATATAGGTTATTTTCCCCTTGAAAATCTTGTTAATTGCTAAAAAAAACATTTAGCTTGTTTTCTTGATAATTCTTAATAGAGACAGTTACCAGTTCCTGAGGTATTTTAAATCCCCAAACTGGGCAATAGTGGTAGAGTTATCAATTTTTTCTTCTAGCCACTGTGTAATATGAGAGCAGATTGTTTGGAGATGAGGTGGTCCTTTTATCAAGGTCATAAAGAAGTTGATTTTACTAAGAAAACCTCTGAATTCAAAAATAACTCCTAGAGCAATGCAATTCCTCTTCCACATTGTTGACTGATTGTTCATTTGTTCAACAACAAGCATCCAGTATTTTAAAAAAATAAACAAAGCCTTCTTACCAAAGTAATATTAAACCATTTGAGATTCTTTCTTCAAAATTATCAAAAATCATCAGGTTTCAATATTTTAGTCTTCTTCCCCCTTTACTAAATTTACTCAGTTGCTTCTATATTTTCTTATGGGTTTTTGTTTCCATTCCTAGGTTACATATACTTTGAGTATGTGGGAGTAGGGGTGGTGCAGTGGGGCCTTTTTCCCCCATTTCTATTTATCTAACTCCTTTTTAGTATAGTGATCAAAACAGAACACAGTACTTGAATGTGATCTAATTAACATAGAACTATTATTTCCTGATAAGGGATGCAGTGGCTCAGTGGGTTAGGACACTGAGCTTGTTGATCAGAAGGTCAGCAGTTTGGTGAGTCAAATCCAGAGTGCCGCGTAGCAGAGTGAGAGCCTGTTACTCGTCCCAGCTTCTGCCAACCGAGCAGTTCGAAAGGACATGAAAATGCAAGTAGAAAAATAGGTACCACTACGGTGGGAAGGTAACAGCGTTCCGTGCACCTTTGGTGTCTAGTCATGCTGGCCACATCTTTATCTTTATCTTTATTAGACTTATATACCGCCCTTCTCCCATAGGACTCAGGGCGATTCACATGACCACAAAGACATCCTCAGCAAGAGTTGGCTCTTTGGCTTTGAAACGGAGATGAGCACTGGCCCCTAGAGTCAGAAACGACTAGCACGCATGCGCGGGGAACCTTTACCTTTACCTATTATTTCCTGAGATCTAAAAACTATGGTTTGTGGGTCAAACTCTGGATACTGACCCACATACGCTAAGGTGTAAATGGTATCACAAACTTAGCTAAAAAGCAGTTAGGCACCAGCAATTTTCAGCCACTCAAGGAAGTGAAAATGAAGGAATTCAAACTTTGCAGTGAAAAATCAAAAATTAGCATAGGAAATGTAAGTTTTTTAAATAGTGGCTAAGATAAAATAACTTGACACCAATTTCTAGACCCTAAAGGGTCCATTGTGCTGAGAGGTTTTGCCATATGCTTTCCATTCTTTAAAATATACATCAATATACTACAGTATGTCCTACTGCATACCTGACTATAATTATTATTATAATCTATCCAATAAAAGATTAATTTACCTAAATCTGTAAGGATATCTTTTTTCTATACTGCCTTCAGAACTGATCCTATCAATAAACTACCGGTACTTTGTGCTTCAGTATAATTGTGTCTTGGTTTTCTTAACATTAAGAAACATAAGTTACTCTTGGTTTCAATATACCCAATTGAAAGTTAGGTGGAAGTCAGATCAAAAGGCTGGCATCACAATTACAGATCAAAATTTAGTAAAACAAATTAGAGATTTAAATTGTGCACATATAAAGAGGATATATAATGCTTTAATTGAATTGGATTCGGAAACGGAACTGGTTAAAGACTGTATGATAAAGTGGTCACAAAATATTCAGGAACCAATTTCGTTGGACACCTGGGAGATAATTTGGGTTAGAAATGTTAAATTTACTCAGGCTCAAAATTTAAGAGAATTTTTTTATAAAATGTTTTATAGATGGCATCTGGATCCCAAGAAGTTGTCCAACATGTATCCTAATTTACAGTCTAAATGTTGGAGATGAGGTAGTTTAGAAGCTGCCTATTTTCACATGTGGGGGACTTGTAGAAATATAAAAGCTTTTTGGATCAAAATTTGGTGGAACATTCAAAAGATTTTTAAGAGAAAGATAAAGTTTTCTCCGCAATTGTTTTTATTGGGTGTTGTTGTAGATTGTGATGTTAAAGAAACTAACTTAATGTTGAACATGATAACAGCAGCACGCTTACTGGTGGGACAATATTGGAAGAAGGATAGTTTGCCCACTATAGAAGAATGGGTGTTTAAAGTTTCGAATCTTGCAGAAATGTCTAAGATTTCTGCTTATTTGAAAGATCATTCACAGGAAAGATATATTTCAGATTGGAGGAGATAGATAAATTATATTCAGAACAAATATGGGACTAAAAAGTTCCATTTAGCTTATGAGTAGATTTTAGTGGGATATTGTTATTGGTACTTTGTTTGTAGTTATGTTAAAGGGGAGTTAAAGCACATTATGAATTTGGTTAATTGTATATTATGCATAATTTTTATTTCAAATATGATTATTGTAACTATAATCCTGTATTTAGCTCTGGGAAGTGGGGGGGGAAATGGGTGGGTTTGGGGTGGGAGGGATTTGGGGATATATTGTAAAATTTTGTTTTTGTAAAACTCTTTAATAAAAAAAAAGAAAACCAAGATCATGGCATCCAGCCCTCTCAACTCCTGGCAAATAGATGGGGAAGAAATGGAGGTAGTGACAGATTTTATTTTCCTGGGCTCCAAGATCACCACAGATGGGGACTGCAGCCAAGAAATTAAAAGACGCTTGCTCCTGGGGAGGAAAGCCATGGCAAATCTATACAGCACACTAAAAAGCAGAGACATCACCCTGCCAACAAAAGTGCATATAGCCAAGGCTATGGTCTTCCCAGTTGCAATGTATGGCTGTGAAATTTGGACCATAAGAAAGGCTGAGTGCCAAAGAATTGAAGCCTTTGAACTATGGTGCTGGAGAAGACTCCTGTGAGTCCCTTGGACAGCAAGGCGATCAAACTGGTCAGTCCTAGAGGACATCAACCCTGACTGGTCTTTAGAAGGCCAGATCCTGAAGCTGAAACTCAAATACTTTGGCCACCTAATGAGAAGGAAGGACTCATTGGAGAAGAGCCTAATGCTGGGAAAGGTTGAGGGCAATAGAAGAAGGGGACGACAGAATGAGGTGGATGGATGGTGTCACTGAAGCAATAGGCGTGAGCTTAAATGGACTTCAGAAGATGGTAGAGGACATGGGGTTGTGATGGGTCAGACATGACTTTGCAATTAACAAAAACAACATAATTGTGTCTTGGTCTCTGTATCAAACATATCCTAGGAAAAACTACTACTACTACTACTACCACTACTACTTCTACTACTACTCTTCCCCCCCTCCTCCTCCTCCAACACCATTTCAGTGTCAAGTTCTGGCTTCTGCTCTTCTGGCACCCTTCATTCTATTGACGCATCTAAAATTGACCAAGCAGATAATTTTCATTTCATTCATAAAGCACCATTTTTTCCATAATCATTTTATAAGACAGCCCAAAAAGAAGAAGTATGGGAAATATATACCTCCAATTATTGAATTCAAATTAATGAATTCCATTTTGTAGGATAAATTGAAGTATAGGAATATGTTTGTCTTTAAGCACTAGATAAAGTTGATTCTAATCTTATGGGTTGTACTGATCAGTGAAACTAATTCTACGGTTCAAAATAAAATAAAGTAACATTTAAAAGGGTAATCTGAGACTACTATGATATTCCTTGAATTTTTATTTATTTATTTATTTGCTGTTAGAATTTTCTGATCAATGCTGAACTCTTTGTGCCAGTCATATATTGTTTCTGAAGTTAATATAGTCGAGTCAAAGAGATTTTAAACTTGGAATTCATATAAAAACATTTCCTTCACTCTGTTAAGGGGCTGCTTTAAATTCTGCATGCAATATCATAATGAGTTTCATTAAAATGGATTTCGGTTTGTATCTAAAATTACATCTTTGGAAAGACATACTTATTTTCAAAGAAAACAATTATTTTCATAAAGAAAGGCAACAACAGTCCTTGAATGCTAATATATGAATAATTTCTCTTTGAGAAAGTGATATAATCTAGATTATAACGTAGAAAAAAGCATATGATTGTAAGATCATATCAAGTATTTGACTGGGTTATTATGTTTCCAAAATGTTAATAAGTTATTTCACTTTCCTTCTATGGAACAAACATATGTACAGATACTTGCATCAGTAACTATGAAATAACAAAGTTATATATACATCTTATGCACTGCCAAGTTTTTTTTTAAATCATAAAATAATGTATGAAATGCACTGCAATAACTGTAGCAATAGCCATTATCTTACATGGCTAAAATTCATGAAAATCTATGAATGGCTATTAGTTGTGAAGACCATATGAAATTCTAGCTTCAGAAGCATTTTGTCCTATGTACATATTTGTTTTTGTTAACCAATAACAGTGAAAAGTATTTTCTCTCTTTTATCGGGGGGGGGGTGAGCTTCATGGAGACCTTTGACCATTGTGAGAAAATAATCTTCTGGTGTGTTTATACTCTAATTCTTTTGGCTTTGTTCTCAGACATTCTCCAAAATATCTGTATTTTATCTATGGGTCCACTTGAAAACATGGGCTATTCTACAAATTCATTCAAAGTTCTAGAGAATTGTTTGTCTTTCAAATCCTTTCTGGTTAAGATTCTTTTTTTTCCAAATCTGTATTACTCTAAACATCACAACACGTTCAGTAACCTGTTACCAATTCCTGTTTTCTGAGTAGTCTGAGCATCTTAAAGTTGTTTAGAATATTATAGAAAAAATCAGTGATTCTTACAAAACTCTTTCTCTGCAACATCAGTTATATCATTTAGACTTTGGCAATAATAAATCCTGACTTATAGTATGAATATTTTATTTTGCCTATCGTATTTCAAAGAAAAGTTATTAAGTTATTCAATACTGCCTTCCTTAAAAGCCAACAAGAGGAAGCAAAGAACCTTCAGCTACAAATGTTGGCATATATTATATAAATTGAGGGCACAACAATAAATATGACTGAATATGATGCATAATTTAGAATTAGAGTTCAATATATTATGTTAGATCCATATATGAAAAGAGCTATATGGAGTAGAATAGAAACCTAACTAGGCTCCTTTTTTAATCATTAATTTATAGATCAACTTAGTGGCATCAACATAGTTGACCAGAGCAATCTTAGATGATTTGTATCCAGAAGACACTTTGAGCAAACAGCTTATCTGCATATCAAAGTTGGGGTATCAGATCATGCATCATATCCACCTTCACTCCAACACTATCCAGCCTTCTAAAGTTTAAGTGACCATCAGGGCAGAAGAATGCATGTTATGGAAAGGCTGTTGGTAAGGGTGAGGAATCAGGGAAAAATGGTATTCTGCTGGTAAAGCTAAATTTTATAATTTCTTAGTCATTGCAAAAACAGTTCAACAGTTCCATCTGCGACTGGATCAAAGACTTTCTGAGGCACCGGCCACAAGTAGTGAGGCTCAGGTCTGTCACATCCACCTCCCTGAAACTTTGCACTGGCTCACCTCAGGGCTGTGTGCTACCTACCTACCCTACCTATATGATTGTGTATCGTCTGACCCATCCACTGTGATCATTAAGTTCGCAGGTGATACCACCGTATTGGGTCTTATTGCAGGTAGAGATGAAACAGCGCACAGGGGGGAGGTTCAAAAACTATCCTCATGGTGCCTAGAAAACAACCTGCACCTGAACATCAGAAAGACAAAGGAGATGAAGAAAAAAAGAGAGAGAAGAAAAGAGAGGAACCCACCCCACTTTACCCGCCCTCAGGGGTGCCCCCCTCTCCTGGGTGCGTCCCGCCTTTTTTGCCACTCCCAGTCTCAATGAAGGGCCCAATTATTGGGACCCTGAGAGATGGCCGGGTAAGGTCAGGGGCTCTCGATCCAAATTTAATAGGAGGCCCCTGGTTACTTTTTTAGTTAAATTTTTTAGGGGGTTAGGGAGAGGGGCGGGGGGTAATGGTTGTTTGACTATGGGGGGTGGCCATACAACCATGGTGCAGGCCAGGCCTGGGTCTGACTGCGTTCGGGGGGAGCGGGGTGTGGTTACATCTGGGGCTCAGGAGCGGGTCGTGGGATTACCGATTCCCACGACACTGGGGTATGGCAGCAGGCGTATGGACAGAGGGCCGTATCGTTACCGGGAGGGCCGTCCCCGCTGTTTACAAGCGGTGAGGCGCTCCGACCCTCTGTTTCTTCCCCGAGGTGCCGGGAGCGAGGATGCGCAGCCTCCTGAGCTCCGGCTGGTGTACCTGAATGCCAGGTCCGTGGTTAATAAGGCTCCCCTTGTGCGGGATTTGGTGGAGGGTGAGCATGCGGACCTGGCTTGTATTACCGAAACCTGGTTGGGCCCAGAGGGTGGGGTCCCTTTGGTTGATCTTTGCCCACCAGGTTTCCGAGCGTTACACCGGCCCCGGGCTCAAGGTAGGGGCGGGGGAGTGGCGGTAGTTATCAGGGAGACCTTATGTCCGCGGGAGACCACCGTCCCTCAGATAGTCGGGTGTGAGTCTCTCTTTTTGAGGTTTGGTTCGGGGGCGCAGTTGGGCTTGCTGCTGGTGTACGTTTCGCCTAGTCACACAGCGGCAGCCCTGCCTGAGCTACTCGATGTCCTCTCCGGTTTGGTGATTGAGTTCCCCAAACTTTTAGTTTTGGGTGACTTCAATCTACCATCCCTGGGAGGGTCATCTGAGTTGGCTCGGGAGTTCATGGCTTCCATGACGGCCATGGACCTGACGCAGGTAATTTCTGAACCAACTCATGAGGGAGGCCACACCCTGGACAAAGTTTTTTTTATCTGGACGATGGTTGGATGATCTTGGTGGGGGCTCTCCATTTATCATGCCCCTGTCATGGACGGATCATCACCTCCTGCGGCTGGTCTTCCGTTTTACCACCCCCCACCGTGGGGATACGGAACCAATTAGATGGTACCGCCCCAGGCGCTTAATGGACCCCGATGGGTTCCAGGCAGCGCTGGGATCCCCACCTGCTTCCGTCGCTCACAACTCGGCGGATGCCTTAGTGGAAGCCTGGGAAAGGGCAGCCACTGAGGCACTGGACCGAGTTGTACCCTTGCGGCCCCTGACCCGGTGCAGATCCCAACGAGCTCCATGGTTCTCCGCGGAGCTCTGGGAGATGAAGCGTCGGAAACGGGGCCTAGAGAGCTGCTGGAGGTCCAGCCGGTCCGAATCCGACCGATTGCGGTTAAGAACCTATATTAGGTCTTATCTCGCTGCGATGAGGGTGGCGAGGTGTAATTACTTCTCCACCCTCATCGCGTCCGCAGATAATCGCCCGGCCGCCCTGTTTAGGGTGACTCGCTCACTTCTTAATCAGGAGGTGAGGGGGGATCCCTTACAGGGTCATGCCGAGGAGTTTGGTCAACATCTGTCGGATAAAATCGCTCGGATTCGGACCGGTTTGGACTCCAGCTGGGCAGAGTCTGACGATTAGGACACGGGCGGTCTTGTCAATGTTATCTGGGAGGAGTTTGATTCTGTGACCCCTGATGAAGTGGACAGGATTATGGGGAGGCTGAGCTCCATCACATGTTTATTGGACCCGTGCCCTTCCTGGCTGGTTTATGCAGCTAGGGAGAGGACACGAGGCTGGTTCCAGGCGGTGATATCTGCTTCTTTGAGTGAGGGTAATTTCCCCACCGTCTTGAAGGAGGCGGTGGTGAGACCCCTCCTCAAGAAGCCTGCCTTGGACCCAGCTGTGTTGAACAACTTTCGTCCAGTCTCCAACCTTCGCTTTCTTGCGAAGGTTGTTGAGAGTGTGGTGGCGCATCAGCTCCCTCTGGTCCTGGATGAAGCGGATTATCTGGATCCGTACCAATCGGGTTTCAGGCCCGGGTACAGCACGGAGACGGCATTGGTCGCTCTGGTGAATGATCTCTGGAGGGCTCGGGATAGGGGATGTTCCTCTGTCCTAGTCCTATTAGACCTCTCAGCGGCTTTCGATACCATCGACCATGGTATCCTGCTGCGGCGTCTCAGGGGATTGGGAGTGGGAGGCACAGTTCTTCGGTGGTTCTCCTCCTATCTCCTGGGACGTTCGCAGTCGGTGTTGGCAGGGGGGCAGAGATCGGCCCCTAGGTCTCTGGTTTGTGGAGTTCCTCAGGGGTCGGTTCTCTCGCCTCTCCTGTTCAACATCTACATGAAACCGCTGGGTGAGATCATTCGTGGTTTTTGAGTTGGGTATCATCAGTATGCTGATGATACCCAACTTTTTATTTCTACCCCAAACCACCCCAGTGATGCCCTCGCTGTGATGTCCCGTTGCCTGGAGGCGGTTTGGGTCTGGATGGGGAGGAACAGACTTCAACTCAACCCGGACAAGACTGAGTGGCTGTACATTCCGGCATCCCGGGACATTCAAAATGTTCCATCCCTTTCTATGGGGGGTGAGCTGTTACCCCCCGTGGATAGGGCTCGCAACTTGGGAGTCCTCCTAGATTCACGACTTACCTTGGAAGATCATGTAGCAGCTGTGACTAGGGGGGCTTTCGCCCAGGTTCGCCTGGTGCGCCAGTTGCGGCCCTATCTGGACCAGGATGCCCTGTGTACGGTCACTCATGCGCTCGTGACCTCTCGCCTTGACTACTGTAATGCTCTCTACATGGGGCTTCCCTTGAAGACCACTCGGAGGCTCCAACTGGTACAGAATGCGACCGCGAGAGTTGTCTTGGGAGTTTCCCGGTACTCCCATGTTACACCTTTGCTCCGCGAGCTACATTGGTTACCAGTTGTCTTCCGGGTGAGGTTCAAGGTCTTAGTGATGGTTTTTAAGTCCCTACATGGCATGGGTCCGGAATACCTCGGGGACCACCTGCTGCCGGCGTCAACTCCCCTCCGCCCTGTGCGTTCCCACAGAGAGGGCCTCCTCAGGGTGCCTCCAGTCAGAGAATGCCGGCTGGTGGCCCCCAGGGGGAGGGCCTTCTCTGTGGGCGCCCCGGCTTTGTGGAATCAACTGCCGGTGGAGCTCTGGATGGCACCGGATCTCCGCTCTTTCCGGCGCGGGTTAAAGACCCACCTGTTTGAACAAGCTGGCCTGGCCTGATGGGGAGTTAATTTGGGTTTTAAATATTTGTATATTTTATTGTTTTATCTTGGGCATTAATTTAATTCTATTTTAACTTTTGTAGTTTTGTATTTTTATCATATGCCCTGTTCACCGCCCTGAGTCCCTCGGGAGAAGGGCGGTATAAAAATTTAATAAAACTAAACTAAACTAAACATTGAGGGGGGCTGTGTGGAGAGAGTTTCCTTCTTTAAATTCCTGGGAGTCTACCTCAGTGAAGATCTCACCTGGAAAATTAACACAACCCAGGTGGCTAGAAAGGCCCAACAGAGACTCCATTTCCTTAGGGTCTTGTGAAAGAACAAAGTAGAACAACAACGACTAATGACCTCCTTTTACCAGTTCACTATAGAAAGCGTCCTCTCACATTGCATTATGGTGTGGTATGCTGGCTTGACAGTCGCAGATAGACACTACAGAGGGTGGTGAGCATGGCACAAAACATCTTGGGCTGTCCCCTGATACCACTAGATGACATTGTTGACTCAGTTCTATGACCCCAAAATTCTATGGTCTGATACGTTATTTGTACCTAGTTTTATGAAGCATTGCTTCTGATATGGACATGAATGTATCTATAATTGACAAGAATCAGTTATTAAAAAGTTCATGGTCATAGTCATAGCAAACTCTCCAAACTCCTAATTTGTGAGGCAGATGGAAAGTAGAGCTTACTTGTATTCTTACACCTGTTGGTACATAGATATAATAACTGATCTCACAAAAGCTGAGAAAGGATGTGCCTGTTTGTTCATATTTTTTTCTGAACCAAAGTAAGTCATCTGGTTAAAAAAGAACTGTTGGAAATTCTCAGAGATAATAATGTTGTGATAATTGCTTTATGCAACTATTATCAATTGATTTAAATAGTCCACAATGAGCATCTCTTTTTCTGCATATTAGGCATTACAACAATAAGCATGCCTGAATTGATGATGCACAGGAAAAAGAACCCAAAGTAATTACAAAACTAATATAGTCAAGCACATGTGTTGTTGTTTTTTTAAATAGAATGAGAACAAATGATAAATCTATAATTTTTAAAGATTTTTTTAAAAGATCTCTGTTGAGTGGAGATTTCAGGTGCTGCCATAAGGATGCTTGAATAATTCTTTTTCAGTCGCGATGCCAGGAATCTCAGCTGATTGCAAGGCTCAGTTAAATTTTATTTTTGAGTTTTAAATTACAGCTGTTTAGAAACTGCTTTCTGCAATGAAATAATTACCTACAGTTTACAACTAAATGTTCCTTTGATAGCATCCCTGGGTTTGTCTCCAAATAATTTGTATGTGTGTGTGAGAGAGAGAGAGTGAGAGTGTGTATCTGAAGGTACAACTAAGGCTATGTAGCACTTAGATAATAATTAAGAAGCGTTACTTTTGGGTTAAAGGTAACACAAACATAACACCTATCAGCAGTGTTTTAAAGCAGTCACATCTTTAAAAGTTGTTCTTCATGTTTTAAAGTACCTCTTTGAAGTTAAATACGTAGAAAGACAAAGATTTGAAATATATCTTTTGTATCTTTCTTTTTATCTTTCTTGATTCCTGGTATCACAGAACCACTAAGAAAATTGGGCTACAATAGTGTACTTTACATAAGCATAAAGTACAGCAACATATATTGCTATTTTTCTGTGCACCAAGATAAAATAATGAATAGATATGGATGCACATATCCCTGCTTACAGCAAAAGATGCCTAAAGCCTATACAAGTTCAGTTTTTCCCTTCCTATATGTTCAGAGACCATCTATTAATGATGGACATTTTTCACATTCATCGGGAGTGAGAAGATTTATTTGCTAGGGGTCTCAATTTAATCAGAGCATAGATGGATAGAGAAAGGCCTCCACTGAAGGCATTTACAATGGACACACAGGAAACTAGAAATAACAAGCAAGGTGAAGTATACTTGGTTGTTTTTTCATGAGCCCTTGATACAGTTAACTCCAGCCATAGGTTTATTTAGCAATCTGAATGCTAACATGCATAAGAAAATAACATAATGTACCATGAATAGCAATCAAAGAACATTCAGAAATACTGAGCCACATAACATAATACCCGTATCTCAGGCAGTATCCTTCTAACTTCAAAAGTCTTCTGTTACTTAACTACATCCACTCTTTCATCAAAATCAAACAGCAAATGCCAATGTACAATATCAAATCAAGTAAATCCTGTCTTCATCTTTCCTTATAGTTACACCTCATATTTAACATGAGTTTTTTCTCCCATGGAACACAAATGTGGATATATCCTTTTTCCATTGTTTAAGTAGTACCTCAATTATCCAAACAGGTATTATACAGAACAAACATCGTTCTAGTAAGGACATTCATTTTTGTGACAGAAATTCTCCCAGCAATGACAATTGTATGTTTCATTAAAACACATATCTTTATAAAACTTCATTCCAAGTCTTAACATTATTTCATATTTGTCCTTGTGATACCCAGATTACTTTCTTCTCTGTCTTAAAATCCACTTACTTTATCAATTCTGTTTTAACTTCTATTTTCATGTCCTTTGTTACCATCAACTTCTGCTTGTTAATCTTCAAACCTGCTAATGCATCAATATTTTTCAGATTTCCTATGTTTCTATTTCCTTTAAAGAAACTTCTGAAATCAACACCATCATCTAAAAAAGCCCTTAATTTATACATTTCTTTTTTTAATTTTTACTCCCAAAAGTCTTCTTCTTATATCTCTGTTTAGTATTTCAAGAACCCAAATAAACAAGAAAAGAGACAGTATCTCAGTCTTGTTCCTGTTGGTATCTCACAAGGATTTGTTAAACCTCCATTCACAATTATTTGTGGTTTTTGTATAGTAAAAATCAATCTTAAAGTTCGCTCCAAAATTCATCTCTTCCAAAACTTTGAAGAGAAAACCCAATTCAAATAGTCAAAGGCTTTCTCCACATCTAAGGGAAATCAATAGGGCTTCGTTTTCATTATGTTGCTCCAAATATTCCAAAATGTCCAACACGTTTCTAAGATTTAGGTAAAGAGCCACCTGAGTGTCATGAATTAATTCTTCCAAAATTACTTTCATTCTATCAGTCAGTATTGTAGTAAAGAACTTGTAGTTATTCTTTTCAGTAATGACATTGTTCTATAAAAGGTAAAGGTAAAGGTTCCCCCACACATGCGTGCTAGTCATTTCCAACTCTAGGGGCTGGTGCTCATCTCCGTTTCAAAGCCGAAGAGCCAGCACTTGTCCAAGGACGTCTCCGTGGTCATGTGGCCAGCATGACTAGACGCCAAAGGCGCACGGAGCTCTGTTACCTTCCCACCGTAGTGGTCCCTATTTTTCTACTTGCATTTTTTACGTGCTTTCGAACTGCTAGGTTGGCAGAAGCTGGGACGAGTAACAGGCACTCACTCTGTTACACGGCACTTGGGATTCGACCCGCCAAACTGCCGATCTTCTGATCAACAAGCTCAGCGTCCTAACCCACTGAGCCACTGCATATTCTATAGTTTATAGTTGAAGTTAAACCTTGCCCTTCTTTAGGTATTAGGACTATACTGGCCTCTTTGCAAGTCTCTGGCACCTTTGCTTCCTGTCAGATAGAGTTCACTATATTTTGTAAAGACTGTAAAAGTTCATCCTCAAAACAAAAGAATATGTTAATCCATATGTCCTAGGAACCTATCCTGGTTTAATCCTTTTTATAGCTTTAAAAACTTCCTTTATTCGTATAGGTCCATTCATAATCTCTTTCTGTTACTCTATAATCCCCGGTTAATTTTGTTTCTTTAGGTATTCATCTATTTTCCCCAGAGAGATGTCACTTGCTTTATACAAGTTAAATCAATATTGATAAAATGCTTTTTGCATGCATGTGCTATCGATTAATATATTATCTGTCTCTTGTAGTTTCAATATGATTTTTTTTCATAATTTATATGCCAACCATTTCCTTGTTTTGTTACAAAGTCAAAGCTTTTTTTGCTTTATATAGTTAATTTTTATTTGTATTTCTCTTAATGTTAACATAGATAACTGTAGTTGTAAGAGCTTAATTTGTTGAGAAATTTATTTCTTTTTTTCTCTTTATCTAAGCCAAAATAGCTTGTGTTTTATTTATTTATTTTATTTAGTTATATTTATATACCGCCCTATTCCCTGAGGACTCAGGGCGGTTTACAGGGAATTAAAAATCCAGAATACAAAAATTAAGAACCAAATTAAAAAATATTAAATTAACCCTGTAGTCAGTTAAAAAGAACCCCAAATTAAAAATTCCTCCTCAGTCTGGGCCCGAGAGCTCGAAGAGCCAGGTCTTCAGGCCCCGGCGGAATGATCGAAGGTCGGGGGCAGTTCTCAGCTCCACCGGCAGCTGGTTCCAGAGGGCAGGCGCTCCCACCGAGAAGGCCCTATCCCTGGGTGTCACCCGCCGGCAGTCTCTTACCGGCGGGACCCTGAGCAGACCCTCCCTGTGGGAGCGCACTGGGCGAAGGGCATTTGATGCCGGCAGCAGGTGTTCCCTCAGATATCCCGGACCCAGGCCATGTAGGGCTTTATAGGTGATAACCAGCACCTTGAATTTCACCCGGAGGGCAACCGGAAGCCAATGCAGCTCACGGAGTAGAGGTGTTACATGGGAGTATCGGGAAACCCCCATTACAACTCGCGCGGCCGCATTCTGCACCAGTTGAAGCCTCTGAGTGGTCTTCAAGGGCAGCCCCATGTAGAGAGCGTTACAGTAGTCCAAACGGGAGGTCACAAGCGCATGAGTAACTGTGCGTAGGGCGTCTCGGTCCAGATAGGGACGCAACTGGCGCACCAGGCGAACCTGGGCAAAAGCCCCCCTGGTCACGGCTCCTATATGGTCTTCAAAATTGAGCCGTGAATCCAGGAGGACGCCCAAGTTGCGAGCCCTATCGACGGGGGGTAACACCTCACCCCCCATCATTAAGGATGGAATAACTTGGTTAACCCGAGATGCCGATATGCACAGCCACTCAGTCTTGGCGGGATTGAGACGAAGCCTGTTTCTCCCCATCCAGACCTGAACCGCCTCCAGGCATCGGGACATCACGGAGAGGGCATCACTGGGTTGGTTCGGGGTGGAAAGAAAAAGTTGGGTATCATCAGCGTACTGATGATACCCCACCCCAAAACCACGAATGATCTCGCCCAGCGGCTTCATATAGATGTTGAACAGGAGAGGCGAGAGAACCGACCCCTGAGGGACTCCACAAATGAGAGACCTCGGGGCGGATCTCTGCCCTCCTGTCAACACCGACTGCGAGCGGCCCTGGAGGTAGGAGGAGAACCACCGTAAAACGGTGCCTCCCACTCCCAGCCCCCTGAGACGCCGCAGTAAGATACCATGGTCGATGGTATCGAACGCCGCTGAGAGATCTAATAGGACCAGGACAGAGGAGCAACCCCTGTCCCTAGCCCTCCAGAGATCATTCACCAGCGCGACCAATGCCGTCTCCGTGCTGTGTCCGGGCCTGAAGCCCGATTGGTACGGGTCCAGATAATCAGTTTCCTCCAGGAACAGAGGGAGCTGATGCGCCACCACACTCTCAACAACCTTCGCCAGAAAGCGAAGGTTGGAGACTGGACGGTAGTTGTTTAAAACAGCCGGGTCCAAAGCAGGCTTCTTGAGAAGGGGTCTCACCACTGCCTCCTTCAAGGCGGCAGGAAAGACACCCTCCTTCAAGGAAGCAGTTATTACTGCATGGAACCAGCCTCGTGTTCCCTCCCGAGCCGCATAAGCTAGCCAGGAGGGGCACGGATCCAACAAACAGGTGGTGGTGCTCAGTCTCCCCATGATCCTGTCCACATCATCAGGGGAAACAGGGTCGAACTCATTCCAGATAACGTGCTCAAGACCGCCTGATTCCTCCACATTAGACTCTGCCCAGTCAGAGTCCAAGCCGGTCCGGATCCGAGCGATTTTGTCCGCCAGATGATGACTAAACTCCTCGGCTCGTCCCTGCAAGGGATCCTCTCTCACCTCCTGGTTAAGGAGGGAGCGAGTCACCCTAAACAGGGCGGCCGGGCGATTATCTGCGGACGCGATAAGGGCGGCAAAGTAGTTAGACCTCGCCGTCCTTATCGCCGCAAGATAAGACCTTATAAAGGTTCTTAACTGCAATCGGTCGGATTCGGATCGGCTGGATCTCCAACCGCTCTCTAGACCTCGTCTTCGCCGCTTCATCTCCCGGAGCTCCACAGAGAACCATGGGGCCCAACGGGATCTGCGTCGGGTCAGAGGTCGCATGGGTACAACGCAGTCGAGTGCCCTGGTGGCTGCCGTTTCCCAGGCCTCCACCAGGGCATCGACTGGGCTGTGGGTAAGGGTGATAGGTATAGGCCCAAGCGCCCTCTGGAACCGATCTGGGTCCATTAGGCGCCTGGGGCGGAACCACCTGGTCGGCTCCGCCGCCCAGCGGCGGGGGATGGCATGACGGAAAACTAGCCTCAGGAGGTAGTGGTCTGACCATGACAGAGGGGTGATGGACGGAGAACCCCCTCCCAGATCATCCAACCACTGTCCAGACAGAAACACCAGGTCAAGAGTGTGACCCCCCTCATGAGTCGGGCCCTCAATAACCTGGGTCAGGCCCATGGCTGTCATGGAAGCCATGAACTCCCGAGCTAACTCCGACGACCCTCCCAGTGATGGCAGGTTGAAGTCACCCAGGACTATGAGCCTGGGGAACTCCACCGCCAGCCCTGAGAGGGTGTCGAGCAGCTCGGGCAGGGCTGTTGCCACACAGCTGGGCGCCAGGTATGTAAGCAACAAGCCCAACTGAACCCGAGGACCACACCTCAAGAGGAGGGTCTCACTCCCGGCCATCTGGACAATGGTGGCCTCCCGAGGACACAATGTCTCCCGAATAACCACTGCCACCCCACCACCCCTGCCCTGAGCCCGTGGCTGGTGCAGCACCCGGAAACCCGGCGGGCATAACTCGGTGAGAGGCACCCCTCCCTCCGAGCCCAGCCAAGTTTCCGTGATGCACGCTAGATCCGCACATTCCTCCTCGATCCGATCACGGATGAGGGGAGCTTTATTAACTACGGATCTAGCGTTAAAATAGACCAGCCTGAGCTCAGGGGCCTGATCACCCTCATCCCCGGGTAAGAGGGTGCTAACCGGAGGGTCGGAGCGCGCCACCGCTCGAAGATAGCGGGGGCGAGATCCCAGATGTTGATATGACCCTCCTCGCAAACACCTGCTGCCATACCCTATCGCCGTGGGGATTCGATACCCCACCCCCACATTCCCAGCGCCAGCAGCCACCTCCCCCAACCCCGTCCCACCAGGACCTCTAACAGGACCAGACTGAGTGCCGGTTACAAGTTCCCTCCCCATCCCCCCCTCCCTCCCCCTCCCTAACCTCCTAAAATAACCGGCTAAAAATCTGATCAGGGGCCTCTTAGCGCGTCTTAACTCGAGGCCCCTATCTCTTGCCTCTTCTTTTTTAATTATGTTGTATGAACCCTCTGATAAAATACATATAAAATAAAAGCTTTATTTGTATCCCAAATTCTTTCAAATCATTCTTAAATCGGTACATTCATTGACATTATTTAAAATTTTCTTTTTACAATCCTTCCTTCTATAGCAACATTTTATTCAGTCTTCATCTAAAAGAACTAGATTTCCTTGTACAGACCAAACTCACAAAATTAGGGTTGGAAAAAGGTTTTAGTACTATCACTACTTTAGAAACCTTATTAGCCAAATTCTTATCTATTCTAGAAAAGGATCTATGTGTTTCAGAAGAGTAAGTGTGCTCTCTTGAACTGCCATTTCTCTCTCTCCATATTTTCACAAGCCTTAAATTGCTCATCGAATCGAAGAAAACATTTGGTGATGTTTGATCTGAGCTTTTATCCAATAAGTTAGAAAGAATACTATGTAGTTGTTGTGTTGCAGTGGTTGGAATCAGTGGTGGGATTCAAATATGTGAACAACCAGTTCTCTGTGTGGATGCCACTTCTGGAAGTCCATTCTGGGCCTTGGCAACAAAAAAATTAGCTAACGGTTCTGCCGAAGTGGTGTGAACCTGCTGAAGCTCACCACTGGTTAAAATGCAGTACTGCTGAATCCCACCACTGGTTAGAATGTAGTACTGCAGGCTAACTGCCCACTGCTAGGAGTTTGATCTTAACTGATTCAAGTCTGACTCAACCTTTCATCCTTCCAAGGTTTGTAAAATGAAAACTCAGATTGTTGGGGGCAGTATACTGACTCTGTAAACTGCTCAGAGAGTGCTGTAAAACACTGTGGAGTGATATGTAATTCTAAGTGCTATTGCTATGTACCATATACCTAAGATAAAGAAGTATACACTACTCAATTCCTTCTTGCCAATCTTGTGGTAGAACCACCAGCAATGTACTAGTATATAATAAAGAGAAAGATAATGTCATTTTTTCCAATTACAAAGTGACCAAAATATTACAAACTCTATTTTTTTTTAAAGTAAACAAATCTGAGGCCTACTGTTTACTAATTCTGAATCCACATACATATACATAACTGACACAGATCAGTAAACAATCAGTAAACAATGAGACATTTAAACTGCAGTTAATTCAACTTCTATACAGAGATTCAAATTCATGTAAATATAGTTTTTCATTCATAGATTTGGAAAACTTCATTATGACATTTTAACATTTTTTTTCACAAATTATTTCCTAGAAAGAAATCTCTAGACCAATAATTTTCTTAATCTTTTTTTAAAAAACCATGATTTTTGAAAAGATGTTTGAAGTCTTTGATTTTACCCCAGGGCTCATGGTCTTCTTTAATTCTCATTTCTAATCTCTTAACACTGTTAATCAAGTCTTCAGCACTTTTAATTATTATTTGACATCTTATTTAGGGTTAGAATTCTTTTTCCCATGATTATCCTATGAATATAGTTTATCAAATATTCATTCATTCTATGACTACAATTAAAAATATATTTCCCAATATATTTAATTTAATTCCCAATTAAAGAAAAGAAAGTGAAGACACTGGAAAGACACAGTTGTATACACAGGAGCTCTCATGTACTAAGAACTTGCTATTCTGAATCAACTATGTCCTTACATTTTGTGGACTCATTTGTTTCAGCAGAGATAAAAAGAAAAATCAGTGCACATGCACTGAGCCATATTCTCTTCTGTCTGAAACAGACATATATTTACATGTGAAAGAGAAAATGAAACCCCAGAATATTGATATTGCTAGCTAGGAAGAAAAAAAATATCTTTCACTTCCTTCAAATAAAGGGTGCATGTAGCTATTTAATGTGTTCGGCCTTGTGCCTCGTTGTAAACCCTATGAATTAAGGACATTTTGTTCCTTTCTGTTCCAAAGTGCTTATCAGCGTTTCTCTGAACTGAATTTATCTAGTGCCCTGAGAGATTATTGGTGCAACCCAAGAGCTGAATTGATTGGGAGGGAATCCTCTCACATCATAGGAAAGTGTGATCCCAAAAGCCAATGGTTGAGCATCTTAATCAGTTAGAGAGAAATGAGGAGGGTGGGAGGGGTGGAAATGTTCCCACATTTGCAGGGCTCACTCAGAGAAATCTTATCTGCAGAGGGGCCAAGGAATCAAACAATTCTAAAGAGACTCCTCCATAGCAGATGTCTCAATTTGTGCTACTTGAACAGTTGAATCAGGCAGCAGAAGTAGAGTATTATAGCCCTGGACAAAGTGAATGTTTAGCTTGCATTTGTTAGTAACATCAAAGCTCTGATCTCCATCATTGTCTTTCAGCTATTGGACAGGTTTTTCTGATGTTCTGGAGCATCTTGTGAATGTTCTGAAGTCTACCTCCTAATACAATCAACATAGGTTTTCCTGCAATTGCAGAAAAAATAACTTTGAATCCTGGGGATTGTATCTTAGTTTGCAAGTGAGTCCCTGCTACATCCCAGCTGTTCATTACCATATAAATTTATCATATCCTCTACAACATTGTTATCTGGAATTGATTTTCCTTGTTGTGAGAAGCAACACAAGTTATTTTATGTATGTGAAGACTGAACTGCGACAAGCAATGCCTCAAGAGTAATGGTAACAAATGGTTTATGCTCACTGAGGATTCCCCCCACCTCATTCCTCAGGAAGAAAATTGCTGGAAAATTGCAAATCAGAATTCAAGAGCCAAAGAAATTTTTAGGAAGAGGAATGTTTTATTTCTTATTATATCCCAGCTGACAACATAAGCCTGCCAAACTGTGCACATACAGTGGTCAGAAGTGAAAAACTGAAAGAAAAATTACAGGTGCCTGCAACACCAGGTTCACTTCTTCTGGAACTTTAGGAATGAATAGAAGACATGTGATAGAAAGAAGCACGTTAAAAATTATATCGGACACTTCTAATCCCAATTTATTATTAATCTGACTTTGCAAAGAGAACACCTTGCCAATTGGGAGGTTCTTTCATTCAAAATAATATAAGAGGGAATAACAGAATTAGGTGTATAAAACAAACATCTTTCAAAATCACATCCGTGTGAAACACAATTAAGGAACTAAGTAAGTTGCAAGTTCCACAGCAGCTATAAGCCATTTAATAGGATTAAAACATTATCTAGTTTAGCCTTTTGTTCAGTGCAGTTTCTACTGCATTTTTGACATTTGATCATGATCATCCAGTCTCTATTTGAAGACCTCTAGGGATCTTGTGTATGTGCATGGACCTTTGAATAAAAACACCAGCTTGCAGTTTTCTCTAAACATCTCCCTGCAGTTTTCTTGGGAATATTTCAGAAGTGATTTTCCTCCTTCCTAGGGGCTAAGAGAGAGTGACTTGCCCAAGGTCACCCAACTGGTTTTGTGCCTAAAGTGGGACTAGAACTCAGTGTCCCAGTATCTAGTCTGCTGCCTTAACATTTATATCTGATTGGCTGTCTTATAGTGATTTGCCCTGTAGAATGCTGCTCAATGTTCTATCTATTACCATTTATCTTAATAATCTTTGTGTGCTTTCTTTTTATAATTGTAGATGCTGTTTATGCTGACAGTCTGTACTATGATAACGTAACTAGTTTAACCTCTAAGGACACATTGGTTTGGGTGCTGAACTTTCTATGTAAATAAAGATATTTGTTAGATTTATGTCTTACCTTTCCTCAATATCCCAAGGCAACTGACAATGAGCTATTCCCACAACTTCAACCTGGGAGTAGGCTGCACTGGACAAAAAATGAGTGAGTGGTTCAAAATGACCAAGTGAGTTTCCATGATTGGCTAGGTGGGGTGGGGGCTAGTGGGTGGGTTTCCTAGTCCTAGTCCATTGCTTTAAGGCCCAGGGGTGTCAAACTGCCAGCCCGCGGGCTGGTTTCATCATACTGAAGCCGCGCCCACCCTATTGCCGGCAATGCAAAAAAGAGTCTCAATAAGTCACCTGATGTGGCGAGTTTGACACTCGTGCTTTAAGCAATTACACTGACTGTAATTGACAGTAAACAATTATAGGGCTGAGTTAAATACCTGTAATAACTTAACTTTGACAGAGCCAAAGAATGCTTCAATGCAAACCAGTTGTTTTTTTTTTTTAAAAAAACAAGCTATAAGTAAATTACTGCCATTAAATGTTCAATCATTTGTTCAGTGGATTACAAATGGCTTATGTATAATGACAGTAAACATATACCCTTTCTCCATCAATTCCAATATTCATGCTCAAGAAAATCCACTGTTAAACACCATTCTAAATGTCACACTTTATGAACAGTGCTTTTTAAAATCAATTCATACATATGTAGTGCTCTTTAGAGATTTTCCTTGAAAAATCCTAATCTTATAGTAGCTATCTTTCCTTTCGGTTGGTTTAAACAAAATGAAATTTCAATTTGTCACAGTGGGAATTGCTGGATGACCTAATAGTTTTCAATTTATTTAGTTGGAAGGAAGGAAGGAAGGAAGGAAGGAAGGAAGGAAGGAAGGAAGGAAGGAAGGAAGGAAGGAAGGTTGGTTTTTTTTAGTAATGTGTGATTATTCTGTATTTCAGCAACTCTTTTTATATGTGGAAATAGCATTTTATAGCAATCTCCAATGAAAAGCTGTCATCCATCTTTTGAATAAGCTTTATCCCTCTTTCCACAGTGAGTTCTTGAAACCGCTGATGACTCCAAGCAATTTTTTTCTAACTTCCTAAATAAAGACATCACTCTATCAGCAAAAAAACAGTATACGGGCAGTAAGGGGCCTCTGTCTCAGGGGGGAAAAGCTCTTACCAGCTTAGTTAAAAGCTGTGAAATGTTATTATTGAGTGTATGTCAATGTGATGTGTCCTTACAGTTTAAAGTGCTGCTTGAAGCGCAAGGTTTCTCATTTATGATATATCAGCCTAAGTATATAAAGTGTTCTGGGGAAAGACTCTTACCACTCCATCAAAGGTAATTAAAGGCAGAAGAGTAAACTTCAAAGACAAATGGAACAGAGTTGGAGGGAACAGGAAAGAAATGATCTTTTCTTCAGTTGCTACAAAGCAATTTATTGAAAGAAAGACTTTAATGATGACTAACTTTATCACTTTTTTTTAATACACCACAAGAAGAAAATAAACATAAAACATTTCTCAAGAATGTACTATTAAAGTTTGAAATGAACTACTACAAAATGCCATATCAGTATGGATTACATTTTCTCAGATGAGTTACACTTATGTATGCACTGGATACAATTGTTAACTAGTGTATTATTAGTGTGTTGTTCTTCTTCTTATTACTCTGCTCTGTGTGGATGACTGTCTAAATCAGTGGCTCCCAACCTTTTCTATACCCCGCAGCCCTAGAACGCTTCTGCTATATTCTCGCACCCCTTACAAAAGTTCAAAATAACAAATTAGGCATACACATTGTAACTTTGAAACTTCTAAACCCAAGTTTTTGCACCTCCTGGAATATCATCTCGCACCTCCGGTTGGGAACCCCTGGTCTAGATGGACTGATGGATTTCCCCCTTCACATACCACAATTTAGTTTTGGATGATCTCTTCTATTTTTATTGGACTATTTCTTACCAAAGGAAGGCTTCAGAACCTCCTGCCTCAATTATTATTCACTGTTAAGTTATTGCATGGCTGCCGCAGGTGCATTTATTGAATACACTGTCAAGCAGGATATGGCATCCTGTTTCCGGGTCATTTTAATAAGGAATTCAAGGCAAACAATTTTGTGAGATGAAGATTTAGAAGGTGAAGGGTTAAAATGAGATTAAATTGGAGATCAACTCTGACCCATCATCTTGACTATTGTTATTAAGGTAAAGGTCCTGCTGTGTTTCCCAGGTGAAATGGACTGGATACTTTATTTTATTTGCAATAAAATATGAAAACTTTCTTCTTTAAGTAAAGGAATTTATATCTATGGTAGACAAAGGCAGGAATGGACTTAACAGGGAGCTAGCAAACCAGAATAGCCTGCTGACAGAGTTAATTTCAGAAGGGAAGCATTTTCCTGCCTCTGATCTCAGTGCACGGTGTCATTTCGATTTTGCACTTCATGTACAAAATGTATACAAGTCAGTATTGGATACAAACCTTTGATTTATATGGTTCTGGGATATTTACTACCATTTACCATTTCTTAGAAAGCCAACAACTGTGAATTAGGCATCATGAATATGTATCCGTTTAATGCAGTTCATTCCAAATTAATGTTTTTTTCCATTTTCCCCAAAAACATGACAAAGGGAGAGATTTGGGGGTCATTGAGGTATTAACAAGAATTAAATAACAAAGGGAGAACAGCTAAAATGTTTCATACAATGCAGGACATGGATGCTGAAAGTAATTTGCAAATATCTTACACTGGTAAAATAAAGAAAAGTGAAGTAGCTTCTAAAAATAATAATTATTGAATATATAATGCTTAGATTCTTTTCAGTCCTTTCCATTATTAGCTTTTTTACTCTATTTTCTATAGGTTAAAATTCTGCTTGTAGTGACAGAGCTTAAAAGAAAAAAATGAATATTTTGAACCAGAGGCTCCATTATTTATTTATGTATTTATTTTATTTTATTACATTTATATACCGCCCTTTCCCTGAGGACTCAGGGCGGTTTACAGGGAGTTAAAAATCAAACATACAAAAGTTAAAAACCAATTTAAAAATATTAAATCAACCCTGTACTATTAAAAACCCCAATTAAAATAATTTTCTCCTCAGCCTGGGCCCGAGAGCTCAAAGAGCCAGGTCTTCAGGCCCCGGCGGAATGATCAGAGGTCGGGGGCAGTCCTCAGCTCCTCCTCATTAGTCTTTTTCAGTGGGTTGTTGATACTACATTCTCTCCAAATATATAGGTACACATCTGACTGAATGCAGTTTTACTATAATTAATGAAATTTAATGAATCAGAATTAAAATATTATTGCTCCACATCTTTTTAACAATTTGTTCTTGCAAGGCAAAGGAATATATCTCTGGAACCAAAAATTATGTACTCCTAGCTTATAATATCTGATAGAGCTATATAATTCTATAATGGATAGAAGAATATTTTCTCTTGAAAGAACAGGATATGTAGTTTAAGGATTGTCCCTTGTCTACATACAGTGTTGTAATTGGCAGTGATTTACTTTTATTCCTCAAATTTTCTTACCTGGAATGTGCTTTGTATGTTATTAATTGCTATTTTAACTTTTGACAAAACCTAATATTATTGCTGAAGGGACGCGGTGGCTCAGTGGGTTAGGACACTGAGCTTGTCGATCAGAAGGTCGGCAGTTTGGCGAGTCGAATCCTGAGTGCTGCGTAACAGAGTGAGTGCCTGTTACTCGTCCCAGATTCTGCCAACCTAGCAGTTCGAAAGCACGTAAAAGTGCAAGTAGAAAAATAGGGACCACTACGGTGGGAAGGTAACAGCGTTCCGTGCGCCTTTGGCGTCTAGTCATGCCGGCCACATCACCACGGAGACATCCTTGGACAAGCGCTGGCTCTTCAGCTTTGAAACAGAGATGAGCACCGGCCCCTAGAGTTGGAAATGACTAGCACGCATGTGCGGGGGAACCTTTACCTTTACCTTTAATATTATTGCTATTACATTTTTTTGAAAAAAATACTTTGAAATATTCATCTTTTAAAATACGCTTTATAGTTTATGGCTTTGTAGTATTTTTCTTCATTTTAAACACATTGAAAATGGACACACTGCAACGCAATGCATCCTTTAGGTACATCAATCAAGAAATTACAAATAAAATTAGATCTGTGCAGAAATTTGATTCAGGATTATAATTAGAAAGTAATTGAATTGAATTACCATTTCAAACCAAATAAAAATCAGAGTGAATCAATCTACTTCAGTTATTTGATTCTAACATTCAAACTCAATCCGATCAATTTTCCAAACTGAATCAAACAATTCGAAAAAGGTTTTCCTTACCTTACCCAAAACTGCATAAGGAGATTCATAATTTTAAGGGAAAATGCCTTCATGTTCAGATTCAGCAGTCCTCTATGGGAGAGCTGTAGGGCTGGGACTTGAATTTGAGACCTTCGGTATATAAAATGTATGCATGTCCCCGAGCTCTGTCCTTCCTTTAGCTGTAATTCATGGCATCACACATTGCTATCGACCTTCCAGAACAAATCTATACAAATTTCATCAACTTCTTTTGAAGCTCTGTAGAAGTGAAATCTGCTTTGGGAAGTCCCGGGGGGGGGGAGGGAAGGGGGCAGGGTTTATTATTAAAAATTTTGTAAAACTTTTCAATTAAAAAAAAGAAAAAGAAAAAAGTAATTAATTAGTAAGGATAAAGCAAAACAAAACACCCCCGAACTGCCCAACATCCTAGAATCAGGCAGGATGAATAATAGTGTTTTTTTTAAAAAAAACATAAAAAAATAGAATAATGTGTAATATGTGCAATGTGTAATATGTATTTCTTAAATTGGCTAGGTATTCACCTAGCTTGCGTGCCCTTAATATCCTTCAAAATCTTCACCTTCTTTCTTACACATCATATACATACATAAGGTAAAGTTCCCCCGCACATGTGTGCTAGTCGTTTCCAACTCTAGGGGCCAGTGCTCATCTCCGTTTCAAAGCCGAAGAGCCAGCGCTTGTCCGAGGACATCTCTGTGGTCATGTGGCCAGCATGACTAGACGCCAAAGGCGCACAGAACGCTGTTACCTTCTCACCGTAGTGGTCCCTATTTTTCTACTTGCATTTTTACGTGCTTTCGAACTTCTAGGTTGGCAGAAGCTGGGGCAAGTAACAGGCGCTCACTCTGCTACACTGCACTCGGGATTCGACCCACCAAACTGCCGACCTTCTGATCGACAAGCTCATTGTCCTAACCCACTGAGCCACCGCGTCCCTTTTATACATACATACATGCATACATACATACATATTTCCATTTACGTACATATAATATACTTATGCATATACAATATACATGCATATGTGTGTGTGTATACATACACACATAACACAGACATACACACATACAAACACACACACACACATTTTCTGTTGTATTGCTAACTTAACTTGAAATTGGTGTGAGCATTTGTAACCATTTGGGAGCAAATAAGAAAACATTTTATTTTGGGGTACAAAGTGTATAATGAAGATGTAGTTTTAATTGCTTGGACTGAATCCTATTGGGGAAAAATCTATTATATGGCTAGCATTTCAAATCACTTGAAGATCAATCATGTATCAAGCTAACATTCTTAAATATTTACTATTTCTTACACATGAACACTGTATGCTTATAAAAAAATCAATGTGTTTCATCTTTAATTATCCTAAAGAATAAGATGGGAGCACTCCCATTTTGAAGAATTTCATTTCCCTTGATTTGGAGGTGGAAACACAATTATTTTAAACCCCAGCTATGTTCTCTGGGTATTGCATCTTTTAAAATCTTACCAAAATAATTAGTTTAAAATACATTTTATACCTACTCATGCTTCTCCGGATTGTTCTCTTTTGCTGTTGCTGTTTCAAGAAATTATAAAAATATAAGCCAGCTATTAGCTCCAATACCATAGCTTAACAAGCTCATGATAATTACAATATATCTCATGTACCTGTGAATAGTAAATATTTAATTTGTAGCCTTGGAAGATTAGAAGAAACTTCAACCAGTTTCCCAGGCAGGAGATCTTTCTTTACTTGTCAAACATTTCACAACTAGCGAAAAACCTCACATCCAGCATCCCCCCCCAACTTTGTCTACAATCTGCAAAGAAGCTGGAAAGGCAAATGGTGTGGGCTGCTAGAAGAGAAAATTGTATGGGATAGTTCCAGTTCTTTCAAAGAAAGGAAATAAATGTCAAACCGTGCTTCATGCAGGGGAACTGTCATGGTTTCTCAGACATTATTTTCCCTGTTATTTTCACCACTATAATAAGGAAGCAAGCAGAGTAAATTGAAACAGAGAAGGGAGCTTTGTCAAGAAGTGTTCTAATTGAATGCTTACTATAGTATTCTTTGCCCTTGATGGCTTAATTAAGCAGCTACAATACATAGAACTATCCTTGAGAAGTCTGTGTGCCTGAGTGTAGGTAGGTGTATTTATATCGAAATATACACCTATACAGTACACAGACTCACAGAAAGAGAGGATGGATGAATGGGTAGATGGATAAGCCTCTCAAATGCTTTTTTTTTAAGCTGCAAATCTCGGTTTATCTAATTCTATATTTAGTAGCCGAGTTTCACAAATGAGATTTCAGTGTTTTCAAAATGTTAGTAAAGCAATGTTGACTTGTAAATAAACGTGTTATACTAATTATAGTATACATACTTATAAAAAAATACATCAGTGATATATTCCCATATAAGGGAATATATCAAATAACGTCATATGAAATCTGCCTTGACTTATTCCATCAGGTGGACAAAAAAATAACTACCAAGTAACTCTTATTAGAGCTAGTTTAGTGTAAGGTGCATAGAACCTGGGAGACCATGAGTTCTAGTCTTGCCTTAGGCACAAAGTTAGCTAGATGACCTTGAGCCAGTCACCTCTATTGGGCCTAGGATGGAGGCAATTCATATTTCATATATATATATAATATAAGTTAAATGTTTAAGCATTCAGAATACACTTGCTTAGTCCCAGACACAGGACAAATCTTATTTCCTGTTTCGGCCTAGCCCAAGGCCATCTACAGGCAATAGTCACAGCAGTGGCAGCTCATATTTGTGTAAATTAGCAAGCCAAAAAATATTACACACACACACACACACACACACACACACACACAAAATCAATAATAATTAATTTCTGTATTTAATCAATGTTACTTGATAATATTTCTTGATCCTCTCTTCTTCCAGTAATATTCTTCTTTTGTCTACATTAAACAAATATAATTCTTAATACTTTCAATACATACAAAGTTGGGTATAAACATTTTTCTACTATTTGTACATATAACAATAACATTAACATATAACATCTTTTCTAATCAGCTTATGTTTCAATTGTATTTATAGAAGTCATCTTATTAAGTCATTATATGTCCTGTTTTCAAGATTCGTATTTAAGCTTAATTTCCCCTCAGTACTGAAACCAGTCATAATTTTCTCAAAATTCATTACCTTTGAATATCCAAATTTTTCATTCAAATACACCATCTCAATATTTTTTACATTTCATATTTTATAAAAGTATTATACTATTTATATATCTTATCCCTCTTACTATAGGGCCCCTTTATGTCCAAGGTTTGTCTATTCTTTTGACCACGTTCAAACAAGTATTTAATCATATAGTACACCATCTATCAATCTTACTATAGGGCCTCTTTATATCCAAACTTTATATTTTTTAACCTTATAAAAACAGGTGTTTAGTCATATAGTATTCCATATGATAGGTTAAATCACATCTCTTAAATCTAATTCTAATCTTCTTTTGACAGGTTGCTTTCCAAATCAGTAGATTTAGCTTGCCAGGTTATGTTTTTGTAAATATTGTTGGGGATAGAAAAAGACAAATTAAGTAGTATATTCGTTTTTTGTCTCCCATAGTTTAATGATTCTCCTGACAGCTCTTTAATCCATTTTATTAAATCTTCTTTTTTTTGTCCTCATGTTTTTTCTTGAAGTCCTGGAAGACTTCAAAACAAACATCTTTTTTATTTCCTTTGTTATAGCAAAATTTTATGGATTTTCTTTTGTTTGTATTAAGTTATAGTTCTCTTCATTTGTAGCTTTCATATTTAAGTCATTTTCCACTGGTTTGTATTTTAATGTCTGATTTATTTGTTCATTCTTTATCATCATGTTAATTGTGAGTTTAGGTTAGAGATATGCTCATTTAAGTTATCAAAGTTGTTTTTAATCTCATCATGATTTGAGACAATTGTCATTTGAATCTGTCACAGCATTGCATATATTTTCTCCTGAAATGTATTTGCTTTGTCTTGACTTATTGTTCCTGCAGATCTATCGTGTTCCAACCTGGGGTCTTCAGGAGAAAGCGTTAGGTGTGGTTTTCTGTCACTTTTTGATAAATATAAAACATCGATTTTGTCTCCCTCCTTTAAGTAGTTTTTCACCGGTACCATAGTCTCTTTAATTAGCTTTATCAAACCTGCTAATTAAAGGAATAAATAAAGAATACTTTATCCCTAAACCTAGGAATAAAATGAATCACTGCAAAACAAGGAAAGTGTTGTAAGGATTGAACATATCTTTAGACCAAACTTTCATTTTTAGTAAGGACTCTTACTAAATACCAGAATGAAATTGAAAGTTCTGTTGCACAAAAGATGTACCAGTGCATCTTTGTTTAACTTCTTCCTGCTTTAGTTGAAGGGACTGTTAAGAAGACTAAATCACCTCTTTTATTTCATTGGATGGTTCCCTCAAGCTACCTTATTTAGTACTCTGTGCATGGAGTTAAGATAGCAGGTAGTGAAAGAAGGAACAACCTGATATTAGGGCCTCAAAAAGGATTTAGAAGTGCTTTGTGCCTTGCACAACAGAGCATGCAGCAACTTCTGCTATCTCTTAAAACCTGAAAAAGGTGCTCCAGCTTGCAATGTCATTTTAACTTTAATGTGTGAACTCATTAAAACAACAATGCATTTTTCCCTCTAGTTTGTCAAAGAAGTCTGAATAGGTCTTCAAATATGGAGACTCCTGCCTTTATGCCAACATACTGTATGCCAGGCATTGGTGATGTTTCTATATCAGGGACACATCTTCTTAAAAAGTTCCAATTTTCAGGTCTTGCTATGCTTATTATCATTATGATTATTGCCTTACTATATTTTTCTGTTGAATTTTGGTGAGGATCTATCATCGTCATCATCATCACCACCACCACCACCACCACCACCACCACCACCAGCAGCAGCAGTGTTCCAATATCTAAGGGGCTGCCACAAAGAAGAGGGAGTCAAGCTATTCTCCAAAGCATTTGAAAGAAGAATAAGAAGCAATGGATGGAAATTAACAAACAGAGAAGCAACCTAGAACTACGGAGAAATTTCCTGACAGGTAGAACAATTAATCAGTGGAACGACTTGCCTCCAGAAGTTGTGAATGCTCCAATGCTGGAAGTTTTTAAGAAGAGATTGGACAACCATTTGTCTGAAATGGTATAGTCATCATTGGCTCCTTTCATGTGAAGTACATAAGGAAGCAACATGTGAGGACAGTAACCCAAATTCTTTCAATGAATCCTGTCTGTGGCAGTGTCTTTGACATCTTCCCCTTTGATGCCCATGGTCCGTAAGTCATCTTTAAACATTTGATGCCAAGTTTTGCGTGGTCTACGCCACTTCCACTTTTCCTCTGACAAACCTCACATCATACAGCATTTTTCAGGTATCAATGTTCTGGCAAGCGAAGAATATGACCAGCTAGGCACATTCAACATTACATCACAATGGCCGGCAACTATCCTGTGAGGATCTATAGGGGATAGAATCAAAGAAGTCAGAAGTCTATATCTGGCATGTGATCACAAGCTGCTCATTCAAAGTATACGACAAAGTTTCTCAACTTTAGTAGCTTTAAAATAATTGGACTTCAACTCCCAGAATTCTCCAGCCTACAACATTGTTATAGGGACCTGTCTATAAATGGGGATCCTATTAAATGCTTGCAGGCTTTTGCAAACATTGCTGTCCTCATATGTTTCCTAATCATGGGAGAAACACCCAAAGAGTACCTGATAAAATCAAGTGCAAATCAATGGCTGCAACAGCATAGAAAGACCCAATCAGTATTTTACCATGAGTTCTTATGCACATGGAAATAGCAACATCTGAATAGAGCATTTTTAAACAAAATCCAGTGGTTTTTTTAATGTTTTGAAAGCCCAGCATGGTAGATTCAAGTGGCAAGGAGGTCAAAAATATTTATGAATTTTTGGGTCTGGCCATTGCAAACTAAGCAAGGGAAGATACTTTTATAATATTAATTTATTGCAAACCACTACATTTCAAAGGAAAATTTATCTAGGAAGCTTTTTAACTGTATTTCTAAGCACTTCTAAGCATACAGAAAGGCTACATTGGTTGCAGTAAAAAGCTATTTATCACACAGAAATATCTCTACAATTAAGAAAAGGAAAGACCCCATGGGTTAAAAGGAATTGAAATATTGGCTTGCCTCCTACACAGTGCGAAACAAAGGCACTCTCTGGCATCTAGGTCAAAGCAGTGTAAGCCAAGCTTGAATTCTGATTTGTCCCATACAATTAATTGTAACAGAGCAGAAGCAAGAGGATATTTAAATGTAAGAGTTAAGATTATCCACAACTGATTTGAGTGCATCAATCAAATGTTTTGGCATGTAATGAGCTAGAAAAACCAGTGGGGAAACCTGGGGGCAAAAAAAAAAAATCTCTTTTCTGCCCTTAGAATTTTTCCAAATTACCATGACATCCCTTTATATAAGCCACCCAACATTCAGCAGGTGGACTTTTAAGGCATTGTCCTGAAAGCACAAAGAGAATTCAAAGAGAAACATTTCATTTTGTTTCCTGTCTGGTATCCTTGCAACTAAAATTTGTGTAACTTTTATGTTCTTAAGGTTTAACCTTAGCTGGAGGAAAAGGGGAATGCCATACAGTTTACCACAGCTAGCTGCTCTTCTAAATAAATTGGTTGTTCAGAATTTGGTGTAAGGAATTTTCAAGAACTTCGAGACATTGAATGAATGATTCTTGCTTTGAAATAAATATAAAATTGGCTAGAAAAAGAGATGCAGATGTTGGGAGCAAGAAATAAGCTGACTTCATTAGAGTGATCCTGACAAATTCTGATTATCAACATACCTATGGTCAAAATTTACTCAGAAGGATTCTGTGCAGAATTGAGCATTTTAAAACCTGATTTCCATAGGGCTTGACTATGGAACTCCATGTCAACAAGGGAACCTATATCTCACATATAGATGACTAAGGTAAAGGTAAAGGTTCCCCCACACATGCGTGCTAGTCGTTTCCAACTCTAGGGGCTGGTGCTCATCTCCGTTTCAAAGCCGAAGAGCCAGTGCTTGTCCGAGGATGTCTCCGTGGTCATGTGGCTGGCATGACTAGATGCCAAATGCGCATGGAACACTGTTACCTTCCCACCGTAGTGGTCCCTATTTTTTTACTTGCTTTTTTACGTGCTTTCAAACTGCTAGGTTGGCAGAAGCTGGGACGAGTAACAGGTACTCACTCTGTTACGCAGCACTCGGGATTCGACCCGCCAAAGTGCCGACCATCTGGTCGACAAGCTCAGTGTCCTAACCCACTGATCCATCACGTCCCTTCCTCCAAAAGAAGCATCAGTTTCATAAGGGAAATTTTCAATAGGAGATTCTCAATTTCCCTTTTGTAGGATGACATTTCAGGCTTAAAGTTTGACATTGTTGTGATATACATGGTTTTGTTGAAGAATACACAAGGATTTTTATGGGTTGAACATGTTCTGTACCAGCCTGCTACCGGCCCTGCAGAAAAGGCAGGGACAACCCCTTTTACAAGAAGGCAAGAGGCTGGAATTAAGCCTGCCAAATTTATTAATACAAAAACAAACGGAACAAGACCCGAACCAAGAAACAGGAGCTTTTCAAGCGGTTGCCTTCAGCAAACCAGCCCTCCCACGCATTCCCCTTTTATACAGTTCAGGGCGTGGCTTCTCTCTGCCTCCTTCCGAGATGCCCCATTGCCTTCCTCTGTTTACTTCTGATTGACAGCCTCCTGCATCGGGCGTCCTTGAACAGGGCCAGCTGTGGGTCATCTTCATCCACGCTGTCAGGCTCACACAGCTGGGTCTCCGTCGTGACCAGGTGGCAGGGGCCTGGCTGAGCTCTCTCATCAGCAAGCTCTTCAACACCCCCCTCCTCCTCTGAGTCATCCGACCCAACTGCCTAACCCACAGGCTGACCCTGAATCAAAACAGAACATAATGAGAGAGCCCTGTAATGATGCTGGGAGCAAGAATAGAACAAGCTGCACAGCAAAGATAGAAAATAACTACAATATGAACCTGCAGACTTTTGAAACCCAGAGAAAAAGAGGAAGGAAAAAGAGAATGAGCTTCAATGCATAGCAGTGAGGACTGCATGTAGTGCTGAGTTTCTACAGCACTTATACAACAGAGCAACTGATATCTATTGTGCAAAAATATTTGTTCTGTTTATTTAGAGAGAAGGGAGAATGTGTCAGAAAGAGAGGGTCATGCAGAAATTGTGTGTTTTGGTTCTATCCATTATTTGCTTCAGCTCTATGCACCACGTTGTACTACATAAGTTATTCTTGAAAGAATGCAGATTTATCAAAAAAAAACCCACCTCTTATGTACTGGAGAAGAATGATATCTATATAGGTAGTCCTTGATTCAGAACTGTTCTTTAGTGATTGCAGAAAGTTACAACAGCACTGAGAAAAATGAATTACGAATAGTCCTCACTCTTATTCTTATGCTATCACAGCTATCACAGCATCCTAATGGTCATGTGATCAAAAAGCAGGGGCTTGGCAAGTGACATGTGATTGTCATTTGTGCAGTGATGGGATTGAAATATCTGAACAACCAGTTCTCTTATTGGATGCAGGCCTGGGCCTCTGAGGACTTCCAAAAGTGGCAGGACTTCCTCCAGGCCTCCCAGGCCTAGAATGGACTTATGGAAGTGGCATCCACACACTTCCAGCAGGCCATTCTTCCGGAAGCAGTGTGTATTCAACCGGTTCTCCAAACTCAGCAAAATTTAGCTACTGGTTCTGCCGAACCGGTGCAAACTAGCTGCATCCCACCACTGCATTTGCAACCTCCCCAGATGGCTTCTCAGAAGGGCAACTGGGTATTCTCAGAATGAGCTCTCATTAATTCAGCATTCTTTGGGTTTAGCAGAATTATATTAGGTGCTTCGTACCCTTTTAATATAGTCTGCTCAAACTTTCATTCAACATTTACCTTTTTGTAGGAAAATTTTAAGCTTGTTTCTTAAAGTGGTATCAACCAACTGTTTTTAACAATTTTATTCAATGAACTTTTGAGACACTGAATATTCACACTCAATCACACAAACTGTGGGCAGAACAGATGTTTACCCAACTGCATCCCCCACCCCAAACACCATAATTTGCTAGCCTTCAGAATTACCTTACACCTGTGTGGTGTAACCATCTGCTTTCAGTATATCAATAGTTGTGTGATATAATGCAGAGTGTGATGCAATCTGGTGAATTACCCTTTCTTCTAACAGTGAAGGAGAGGAGGTGTTTAAAATAAAGCATAAAGTATGTCATTGGAACAAGTGAAAATATTAAAGAGATGGCTGATGACAGCAATCTCCTTGAAATATACTGAGTTCTGCAGAATGCATTATCCTCTCGCCTTCATTTTGCAATAGAAATATACAATGCAGTATAAATATAACATATTTCCATATCATGGTTCATTAGCTGCAAGTACACTATTTTGACCCTTCAAGTCCTACTTCCTCTTCTCTCTCAAAAGATCTGAATGACAAAGTGAGAAGAGGTTTTTTTCCCCTTATATTTTCCATGCATTGTTATAATTTCTCACACATTTGAATACAGTATTTCTGCCTATATGACAAATGGAAGTTCAGACTACAGGGGCTGTTAAATATCAAACACACATAGCATACTCATGTGAAACATTAAAACAATAAATACATAAATTTATTTCTTGGCTGATTGCCCTCCCTCCCTCCCTCCCTTCCTTCTTTCCTTTCCACACAGTGACTCTAGGTAGCATACAATATTAAAAATCCACAGTTAAAAATTCAGTTTAACTCCCCACACATACCCCACTCCATTGCCAAAACAGCAGAATCAAACATGATCATGGGGTTTCCAGGCTTGCTGACCAATTCATGTTTTCAAGGCCTTGTGAAAAAACAACAAAGTGGGGACCAATCTTATCCCTATGGAAATAATTTCCTAAAAGGTGGGAACTACCACAGAAAAGGCCCTTTTCCTAGGTTCCATTAAATTTACTTCCTTGATAGTTGTGACCACAACATAGACTGCCTTCTGGTTCTGGTGAGCCAGGTACATATAGTTGGGGAGAGGTGGTCCATCAAATAACTTTATGTCAATATGCTGATGCTCTTCAGATCTATATCATAATTTGGCCCTAATTGTCCTTCCAATTGTCCCGATTGTCCATTTCTTTAATTATGCAATATATGAATAGAATATTATACATCCATTCTTAGACCCAGGAGCAAAAATAGCCACTACACCAACATCCAGCCAAACTTGTTTTCTATCCTGAAATGGTTAAGTATAAAGTTAGAGAGATCTCAGACCCCACTTTGGAATTGTGTAGTATGCAAAAAAGCGATAAACAGAAATTGCTACCTGGGGGGTGGGGAGATCACCAATGAATAGGGCTGATAAAATGGGTGATATAATTAGGACACAAACGAAATTAAGCTGCTATACAATGCCCTTTTAAGTAAAGTGTGCACAATAAAAGATGTAACTAGAGCAAGAAAAATATAAGAACAACCAAGAAGGGATATAAATAGTATGCAAATCTTCTATACATCTCAGGTGTACTGACAGGATGATAAATATTGGGGAAAAATGAATGGAAATAAGACTTGGGAAGAAAGACAAATGCTGCTCTCCTGTAAAAATTAGATTACAGTGCAGAATTAAAGAATCAGAAAGGGACATTAGATTTAAAAACATAGAATAGCCACCATTAACCAATTAACAATCACAAGAGTCAAATTTCAAAAAGACCTAGAAAACATTAACATACTGGCATAATGTAATTGTTATTTCAAAGAAATTTAGACACAAATTCCCAAATACTTTAAGAGATAGGAAGACTATACACTGTATGTATGTATGTACACTAACTAGTGATTGTTTGTAGGGATTTGTCTTCATTGGACACAGACACTGTATGAGACATGACATTTGTCACATTGTTTGAAATCTGCTCTCAAGAAGTTAGTAGCATGACTAGTGAAATGTCAACAACATCTATCATTTCACTTAGCTTTACCCAGAAGTCATTCCAATGTTTTCTCTGCTTCTTAATTTAATTAATGATTTTGTATTTCATTTGTCTTTCTATACTTATAAATCTATTTCAAAATAAAATGACATTATGAAGAAAAAGATGATGAATACAAACAACAACAACAACAACAACAATACAGTTGCAGGTCAATGGTGAAAGACTGGGAGAGGTTAATATCGAGAGGAATATTTCAAGGAGATTCATTTTTGTTATTTGTTATTTCACAGTTTCTTCTATCAACAATACTGAATAACTCAGGACTAACTATCAAACATCAAAAAATATCTGCCAGACTATCCCACCTCCTTTACATGGATGATCTAAAGCTGTATGGAAAAACATCATCTGAAATAGAATCGCTGCTGAGCACGGTCCGTATATATAGCCAAGATGTTGCAAGGGAGTTTGGCTTGGACAAACGTGCCACAATTACTCTCAAACAAGAAAAAAATAGTGAAAACTGAAGGAATCAAGATGCCCCACGAAAATAACATTAAGAATCTGGGTGAGGAAGATTACTACAAATACTTGGGTATCCTTCAAGCTGACAACATCAAGCACACTGAAGTCAAGAAAAATATTAGAGGTGAATACATCAAGAGAGTGAAGAAGATCTTAAAGTCCAAACTCAATGGAGGAAATACCATGAAGGCAATCAACACCAGGACAATTCCAGTCATTAGATATACAGCTGGAATAGTGGATTGGACTCAAGCAGAACTAAAAGCAATGGATAGGAAGACCAGAAAAATAATGACAATGAATCATGCCCTTCATCCACGCAGTGACATTGACAGACTCTATCTACCAAGGCAAATAGGTAGGCATGGAATGCTGCAAGTACATCAGATGGTTGAAGAAAAAAATGGTTTTGGAAGAATATCTGAAGGACAATGATGAAGATGCACTGAAATTAGTATATCAGGAAGGCTTACTGACTACTGGAGAGATCAAACTGGCCTACAAGGAAGAGCAAATAAAGAACATGAAGGCATGGGAAGACAAAGTACTACATGGCCAGTAGATTAAAAAAATAGCTGGAAAAGCAGATAATAACAAGACCTGGCAATGGCTAAGAGCAGGAAAGTTGAAGAAAGAGACTGAGGGACTAATTCTGGCTGCACAAGACCAAGCCTTAAGGACAAATGCATACAAAGTCAAAATTGAGAAGACAGCAACAGACAGTAAGTGCTGCCTATGCAAAGAAGCTGAAGAAACAGTGGACCACCTGGTAAGCTGCTGCAAGAAGATTGCACAGACTGACTACAAGCAGCAGCATGACAAAGTAGCAACAATGGTGCATTGGAAGATCTGCAAGACATATCATTTGCCTGTAAGAAAGAACTGGTGGGATCATAAAATAGAGAAAGTCATAGAAAATGATAAAGTTAAACTGCTCTGGGACCTCAGAATTCAAACAGACAAGCACCTGCAACATAACACCCCAGACTTAACAATTGTTGATAAGAAAGACAAAAAAGTCTGGATAGTGTACATGGCAGTGCCTGGAGACAGCAGAATGAGAAAGAACTGGAGAAGATAACAAAATACAAAGACCTACAAATAGAAATAGAAAGATGGTCGCAAAGGCAAGCAAGGTAGTACCAATAGTAATAGGCGCTTTGGGTGCAATCCCAAAACAACTGGAGCACCAGTTGAACACCATTGGAATTGACAGATTTGTCGTTAATCAATAGCAAAAGGCAGCCTTACAAGGAACTGCTTCCATCCTGCGACAATATCTGTAATATCATCAAACATCCACGTCTGCCTATCCCAGGTCCTTGGTAAGGACTCAATAGGTAGACAAAAATGCCAAATCCAGTCTGAACATCTGGCTGACTGTGTGATGATCAATAATAATAATAATAATAATAATAATAATAATAATAATAATAATAATAATAATAATAATAATAATCCCCCCAGTGAGGCACTACCTTGATGTAGTTGTGGGGCCTGTGTACTGTGAGGAAGATGAGAGCTATGCCAGAGGTTCAACCATAGTGGACAGGTCACATCAGAGGAGTCAGACAAAGCGTGTCTCTCCCATAAAAAATATGGTTAGATGTAAATTTCAGAATGCCATACCAACTCGGATATCGCCCTGATATTTTGCCTTTTCACTTTTTATACTTGTCCTTTTTGTCTTTCAATTTATCAGAGAGTTCTTTATGCAGCCATGCTGGTTTCTTTTGAGAGTTGTTATTTTTCTTCTTCGTTGGTATTATCCTAGACTGGGCTTTTATTATCTCACTTTTCAAAATTTCAAAATCTTTTTGAGTTGTTTTCCCCTTGAGGATTCTCAACCATGGAATCCTTCCCAAGCTCTCTAAGTTTATTGAAATTAGGTCTCTTAAAGTCCAAGACTCTAATTTGACTGTGTTCTATTGCTTATGCTTGTATAATGTTGAATTCCAATATTGCATGATCACACCTTCCCCAAGGTTCCTGTGACTTCAACACCTTCTACCATTTCATCTCTGTTAGTGAGAATTAGGTCCAATATGGCTGATCCCCTAGTTCTCTTCTTTATTTTTTTGGCAGACAAAGTTGTCTGCTAAGTTTGTCAGGAATCTGTTTAATCTTCCACTTGGTGCAGAGTTTGTCTCCCAGATGATGTAATTAAAATCTCTCATTACTATTGTGATGGGTAGGTAAGATTAGATGTACAGCATTTAAATATAGGAACTTGATTCAAATTTCCAGCCCAGTTGAGCATGTTATATGATGCTATCATAACATGCTTTATGAAAAAAATGTCAGTAAATGTATTTTATTACTGTTGAACTGTTAGTCACCACAATGTAAAAAAGATGCTGAGACTCTAGAAAGAGTACAGAGAAGAGCAACAAAGATGATTATGGGACTGGAGGCTAAAACTTATAAGGAACGGTTGCTGGAATTGGGTATGTCTAGTTTAATGAAGGGAAGGACGAGGGGTGACATGATAGCAGTGTTCCAATATCTCAGGGATTGCCAGAAAGAAGAGGGAGTCAAGCTATTCTCCAAAGCACCTGAAGGCAGGACAAGAAGCAACGGATGGAAACTAATCAAGGAGAGAAGCAACCTAGAACTAAGAAGAAACTTCCTGACAGTTAGAACAATTAACCAGTGGAACAACCTGCCTCCAGAAGTGGTGAATGCTGGAAGTTTTTAAGAAGAGACTGGACAGCCATCCCTTCCAACATTATCATCATCATCATCATCATCATCATCATCATCATCATCATCATCATCATCATCAACAACAACAACAACAACAACATCATCATCAATATTTTCTATACCATATTGTTTATCGTGCCTTTGAGTCAGTTTGACTCCTGGTGACTACCTGGATTAATCCCTGCAGAGTTAGTCTGCGTAATTTTAAGCTTTGAATAGTTTGTTTTAATCCAGGATGTTCTGAATTATGAGTTGCTTTTTGACCTAAATTAATAAAGGAATTGATTTACTGTCTTCTGATTGTATTGATATTAAAGCAGTGTGAAAGATATTTTGAGATTTAATGCAACATGTCAGTCACAACAGAAATAATAATTCTTCTTTGTACAAAAGCCAGCTGGGTGAATTTGGCATGTCCCTGTTCTCTCTCAGCCCAGCCTACCTCATAGGATTGTTTTTATAGGGTAAATAGGAAGCAGGAATACTAGGTACACACACACACACACACACACATGTGTGTATGTCTCTGTGTGTGTGTGTGTGTGTGTGTGTGTGTTTCTGTGTCTGTCTGTGTGTCTGTCTGTGTCTGTGTCTGTGTATGATGTGCATGTGTGTCTGTGTGCTTGGGTGAAGGTACACACAATGTATAAAAAATCTAATAACAATAATATATTTTTTTTAAAAAAGCATTTCATTTAAGTGATAATATGAAATAACCACTAGAGATAATAGGATTGCCCAGAAACTCTTAATCACATATTTATTAGAGAGCTAGCAATTGACAATCTGTTCTTGTTGTCTCTCAGAAGCTCCTAATATTCCTGTATTAGTTTTCTGATCATGACTGTGATTTTACATTGAAGTTTATTAATGATGTGCTGCATAATTTATTATATACTATTTTTCATAAGCCACTTAGTTTTGCTTTTTGAGTGAAGTAGTGTACAAGCACTGGCAATAAATAAAAGAGAACATTTGCTTAACTAATTGGTAGAATTTTCATTCATTTGTTTTGCTGTAAAGAATACAAAGTTGTGGGCTGCATACAATACTAACTCATAATTTAGATACTGCGTGCTAAAATACTGCTGTGAAACTTCCCTTTTTTTCCTGCATTAAAGAAAAGTTGATCTGCTGAATCAAGTGTTTTCCTAATTATCTCTTTTTTAAAAAAATGCTTTAGATTTATCTGGTTCCTTGTACTCAACAATAATGCAGATGGGATGAGATCAAAGCTGCTGATCAGACAAATTTTATTCTGATTTAGACTTGCACCTAATTATAGGATAATGTGACATCATGAGACTTTATCACCAAATTTGTTTCCTGTTAATGCCTGTCTTGGTTTGATTATATGATTATGGTGTTATTTTTAAATGCACCGTATGCAGTCAACCTGGTCCTAGATATACACAATCAACAAAGCAGCTAGATCAGGGGTAGGCAACCTTGGTTCTTTTATGACTCGTGGACTTCAACTCCCAGAATTCCTGAGCCGGCCATGCTGAGGGGAAAGGGAGAGGTTTCCAAGCTGAACCATACCGGCTCAGGAATTCTGGGAGTTGAAATTCATGAGTCATAAAAGAGCCAAGGTTGCCTACCCCTGAGCTAAATAGACTAAAGACAACAGTGGACAAGAAATGAGAGTTATAAAACAGATGCTCCTCATCCTTTTAATGCTTTATATCTTCATTGTACTCTCATCCCAGATAGTTTGGTGCAGGGCAGGGGTCTTCAAACTTGGCCCTTTTATGACTTGCAGACTTCAACTCCCAGAATTCCTCAGCCAGCATGCCTGGCTGAGGAATTCTGGGAGTTGAAGTCCACAAGTCATAAAAGGGCCAAGTTTGAAGACCCCTGATGTAGGGTTTAAGGTTCTGGACTGGAAACCAGGAGAGTGTGAGTTCTAGTCCTGTCTTAGGCATGAAAGTCAGCTGGATGACCTTGGGCCAGGCACTTTCTTCTTAGCCCAACTCATCTCACAGGGTTGTTATTATATGGAAAGTAAACAGAAGGAATCTTATATATGTTTACTTTTTATAAATATTTTAATCAGTTTTTTTAATTTTAATGTGTTAATATTGTAATTATTTTTTACTTGTAAGCCTGCCAGAGTCACCTTGTAGGGGAGATGCTCAGCATAAAAAATTAATAAATAATAAATAAAGGTGGGATAAAAATCTAATAATAAACAAGTAAATTTCAGCATAAGTAGATCAGGACATTTCATGGACCTAACAATATTTTTTAAAGTCACAATAAGTAGCCTGCAAAATGAAAAATAAGACAGCTGTGAGATGATTCAACAAACTGCTGGTGCCAATGTTGGTCTATTTCACTATTGCTAAAATAATACATTAAACACAAAATAGCCATTTAACTAAATCAAACCTGTTTCTTGAGACTGTCCTACAACAGTTGTTTAGCTGTTGCTTCTGCTTATGGCAGATAAATTCTTTATATATATCTCTGTCAGTTCTGAGGTTCCTACAGTGAGATTTGTTTGCCATAGACAGTTTACTTCAGGACAAACTATCATTGCTCTTTGGCTCACATCTCAAACAATATTTCATATATACTGGAGGAAGGGGAAAAAAACATTTGGTCAGAACAGAGCCAAGTGAATTCACCGTACGGTTCCTCAATCTTTGCCTTAAATGGGTCATGAGGCTTCAATGATATCTATAGGAAGGAGAAATATTAATTATCAGTCCTAACAGGCCCCAGGGAACTTAATCCCCCAGTTCTGTACATCTATTCTGTTCCGCCTTGATGGAGGATGTTGATAAAAAAAATGTATAAATTACTTTCCTTTTTAATTGTTCTTTTCTTCTAGATAGATTTCTATCCAAATGGTCTTTTAAGAAAATTTTTTGATCTGACAGATCATTTAAATCTATCTATCTATCTATCTATCTATCTATCTATCTATCTATCTATCTATCTATCTATCTATCTATCTCTCATTTAGAGACTGCCTATCTCACTTTCAGAGTGACTCATGGGAATGAAGTTGCTTTATTCTGGGCATATGAATGTAAAGGGCCATGGTTTTCCATTTATTTGTTTAAAAGGTCCCATGTGCTTACAACAGTACACAATTATTTATACAAAGATTGCCTCTCTTGCAATGTTTCCTGGATTCTTCTTCAGGGGTTTGTATAAATGCATAAGATGTCAGAAATAAGGGATGAGGCACATCTGTTTCATCTTACTGTTATATCTTACTTACTGTCCTCAGCTGGTGGCCTGGAGATCTAAGGAGAGCTGTACTTGTGTTTACCTGACTACAAAAATTCTAAGAGCTGGGATCCTGCTTTAGTCAGCATGAAATTTGACAGATAAATCCTTCATTTCTTTTAGGATTCTGAATGTAATGTTGCTTTAAAAAAAATCAGAGAGAAAAGGGAGGGATGTCCCTTTCAGCAATGGAATGTTTTCATCCGCATTGCCCCCTGCAGAACAAAATCATTGTATGTCACACTCAATGTCACAATTATTCACTGAAGCACCTCTCTTTAAGAATAAATCTTAAATCTGGAACAGATTAACAGATTACTCCGTCCTGGAGATTCACATGGCTCCCACCCTGGATGGCTTCTGTAAACCTTTGAAAATGTGTCTTTGCTCTTAGACCTGGGGTTTGGTTATTTATTGAGTCTCTGGAGGTTTTCATTTATATTACAATGTGTTATTTTGTCCAGCAGTGTCCTTTTTTTTTTAAATTGTCTTTTCTTTTTTAAAAAAAATCATGTAAGCCACCCAGACTCACTTGGGAGGGTTAAGTAGCCTCCAAATCAAAATAAAATAAAAATAAATTTGCTTAACTCCTTGACATGCATCTATGTTTTATTAGTACCGGAACTGACACTTTTTTTAAATCAAAGGCTATTTGAATTAAAACAATACAGTTTGTGCCGTATTCGACCTTTGTGTGGAAGGACACTAAACGACTTATGAAAACAAACAGCTGGAAAGGAATTGTTGCGTTGTACCAAAGCAACATTTATGAAACCCGAAAGTATTTTGCAAAGGGGTCTGTGGGAACATTAAATACCACATGTGAGCTGGGGTTAAAAGTAGTCGTCTTGCCATGTCACGCCCTGAGTTTTTCTCACCCATCGATCTCCCTCTCGTATGTAATTCTGTTGCCTTTTCCATTTTCTTTTCCTTCAGCATTTTTGCTTGTTTTGTTTTGTTTTTTGTACCTTTGAGTCAGTGTTAATTCCTGGCAACTGCCTGGACAAATCCCTGTAGTCTTCTTGGCAAGATTTCAAATGTGATTTGCCCTTGCTTGCTTCCTACGGCTGAGACACAGTGACTAGCCAGGGTCACCTAGCTAGATTTGTACATAGGATAAGATTAGAACTCCTGGCCTCCTAGTTTTTAGCCTGATACCTTAACAACTACCCCATATTGACTAATGGTTACTTTCCTCAGAGTTAAAGGAGATCTAGAAAAATAAGACCTAACCACTAAAACCTTTGGTTTTCAATATATCAAAAACAGGGTGTTTTCCGTTTGTGTCCAAATGTTGAACAAAATAAACAGCAAGGTTATATTTATCCTCTTCGACAAAATGGAAGAGTCAGGAACTTTTCATATAGAGAGGCAGAGATGTTTTTCAATGTATTCAATACATCTTGAAAGGATTTGAAGCTCCTAAGCTCTCCCCCCCCCCCGCTTCTTTTTCTTAAAGGAGTTTCTGAATCAGCACACCTTTCACAGACCTCCATAGCATCAAAATTAGATAACAGCTTATCAGGGCATTAAAAGACATCTGCAGAACTGGAAGCTTTTGTGAAATTGAGGAAAGCAATGCGATGCAAGTTCCACCACTTTTGCGCGTGCCTGTGATGATGTCACAAGCCATGTATAACTTTTGCTTTGTGATGGTGTGACGATATTTTCATCATTTGCCTGCACATCTTCCCTTTTTGGATGGGATATTAATTCTTTCCTGACTATCTTGATTCAATAGAATTTTTGAACTATTGTGTCATCAGTTTACACATGTTGCATGATTATTTTCAATCCTTTGAAAGGGCCATAGTTTTCCAGTAATTTTTTTTTGTAAACCTCTTCTTTCTAGCTGGTATCGACCATGATTCTTTAGCTCTATTGCCCGTTCCAGCAGGCCAAAGATTTGTGCTTTGTCAAAATTTGCTGGAAAGCATGAGGGCATCTCATCTTGAGTCTCAGGAGTCATGCAAGAATTCACAGTTGCCTATTGCAATTACTTTATTGTGTCATTTGGGATCGTAGCAAAGACAATGTGGGTTCACAAAGTATATTTTCTGAATATATCTTTGTGAAGTATATCTTTCCTGTTCTAATCTACCTTCTAGTGGATGAAGGAGGAAAAAATTCGCAGGATAACAATAATAAACATGTCCAAATATAATTCTAAGGCAACATTTTCTGAAAGCCCTTTTCTCCTAATGTATGTATTTATGGAAAATATTGCAACTAGGTATGAATGAAAATAGAAGTACCTCTTTGGTTCAGAGCCCACTCAATGCCTTTTTCATTATGTTAAAAAGCTGATGACTTCAACTTAATTATCACCCTGTTAGGTATAGCAGAATAGTAATAATATAAACAGCTTTTCTTATTAAATTCCTCGGGTATGTTTTCCTGGCAATTGGGTTTCTAAATGCCATTCCTTTGTACACTACATAAGAAGAAATTATGTCTGTAAATGTATTTTGCATTCAGCTCAGCTGGTAGATATAAAATCAGTTGGCTTAGTCAACAGGAGCCAAGTAGAAGAGACCATTGCATTTCATTACCCTTATTATGTACCAATTTTGGCCTAGTTTAAGTGCTTCCATAACAGCAGCAAGTGGTGAACAGAAGAAGGAGGTCATTTAAACAGAAACCTACATTTGCTCTTTCCTTTGTCATTACCCTGTAGATGTCTTGCAATTGTAGGGGTGTTAGAAGAGGGTACATAATGCATTCTCAGAGCAACAATCACTTACAGATTTATCTACACTGAAGCAGCATAATATTCAGTATACTGAAATGGCATAAGCATACACACACAATGCTCCCAAACAACCTTTTCCTCTTGTGCATCACTTTATTTTCTAACAGCAATGGCTGGAAATGCATATGCAGGGACACACAAAATTTTCTTGCAGAGAACTATTAGGAACTTCATGATACTATAGTTAGCTCTACACAAAGAAAGACTTCATAAAGTATGTTAGCATGAGTGAAACCCTCTTCTTCAAAGTATTAAACAAGATGGGTTTTTTTAGAAAGCTCTCATAGGTTTGAAAGGAACAAAATATCCCATTACTCTCTTTAGTGTGAAGATCACATTTTCTGCTTTGAACCAGTTTATTATAAGTGTGCAGGGGGAAAATATACAAGGCCCTGCCTATTTGGCAAAGGCAGGGAAGCAACTAATGCCATAAATGTGGCCTGCTCTTGCAATTGTTCCTTGAAGCCCCATTTCTGCTTTAGCATGCTGCAGAAGCTGTTCTTCTTTGAACAGATTTGTGATTTTTAGCAAGCTGAAACCATTTTACTAAGCCAAGCTACTTCTCATGTCATGGTTTCTCCTTGAAAACATTCTTCTCAGCTATCTCTGTTAGTGTATGTCAATTCAGAGTAGAACTGGAAGGGACCTTGGAGGTGTTCTAGTGCAACCCCCTGCTCAAGCAGGAGACCCTACACCATTTCAGATAGGTGGCTGACCAATGTCTTCTTAAAAACCTCCAGTGATGAAACACCCACAACTTCTGAATGCAAACTGTTCCACTGGTTAATTGTTCTTACTGTTAGGAAGTTTCTCCTTAATTTCAGGTTGCTTCTCTACTTGATTAGTTTTCATCCATTGTTTCTTGTCCTGCCCTCTGGTGCTTTGGGAAATATAAGTTGTGGCAGCCCCTCAAATACTGGAATACTGCTATCATGTCCCCCCTAGTCCTTTTTTTCTCTTGACTAGCCATACCAGAATCCTGCAACTGTTCTTCATAAGTTTTTGTCTCCAGATCTTTAATCATCTTAGTTGCTCTTCTCTGCACCTTTTCCAAAGTCTCAACATCTTTTTTGTAATGTGACCAAAACTGACACAGTATACCAAATGTGGTCTTAGTAAGATTTTATAAAGTGGTACTAATACTTTATATGATTTTAATTCTATGCCTCTGTTTATACAACTAAGGATTGTATTAGGTTTTTTAGCTGCTGCCACACATGTTGGCTCATATTTAAGTGATTGTCCACTAGGATTCCAAGGTCCCTCTCACAGTTACTATTTTCAAGCCAGGTTTCACCTAATCTGTACTTGTACCTTTGGCTTTTCCTGCCTAGGTGTAAAACCTTGCTTTTCTCCACATTAAATTTTATGTTGTTGAAAAGGGCCCATTGTTCAAGTCTGTCAAGATCTTTTTGGATCCTGAGCTTGTCTTCTGGGGTGTTGGCTATTCCTGACCGCTTAATGTTATCTGCAAATTTGATGAGTGGCCCTTCTATTCCCTCATCTAAGTCACTTATGAAGATATTGAAGAGTACTGGGCCTAAGACAGCACCTTATAGTATCCCACTGCTTCCTTCCTTCCATGTAGATGTAGTACCATTAAGAAATAATTGTTGAGTACGGTTTTTCAGCCAATTACAAGTTCATCTGGTGGTGATGATGTCTATACCACATTTTTTTTAGCTTTCAAAGAAGTAGGTTGTGGTCTACTTATCAAATACTTACTGAAGTCCAAGTAAATTATATCCATAGCATTTTTTTGTTTGTTTACTCTAGTATCAAAATAGATAATGGTAAAGTGTTTTATCTGTTTTTCACCAACTGGTTGAGTTCAGCACACTTATAAATCATAAATAAATTAAAATATAGCCGCTTTAAAAGTTCAAGTTCTAGGTTGTAGTCTAATTTGTCAAATGCCTTTCTGAAATCTATATACACTATGTCGACCGCATTTTTTGGGTCTACTAATATAGTCATTATGTCAGAGAATGAAATAAAATTGGTTTGGCATGATATGTTATAACAACAACAACAACAACAATAACAATAATAACAATAATAACAATAACAACAACAACAACAACAACAACAACAATAATAATAATAATAATAATAATAATAATAATAATAATAATAATAATAATAATAATAATGTTGGAAGGGACCAAACCCATGCTCAGGCAGGAAACCCTATAACATTTCAGACAAATGTCTACCCAGTCTCTTCATAAAATCTTCAAGTGTTGGAGCATTCGCAACTTCTGGAGGCAGGTTGTTCCACTGATTAATTGTTCTAACTGTCAAGAAATTTTGCCTTAGTTCTAGCTTGCTTTTCTCTTTGATTAGTTTCCATCCATTGCATCTGGTCCTGCCTTCAGGTGCTTTGGAGAATAGCTTGACTCCCTCTTCTTTCTGGCAACCCCTGAGATATTGGAACACTGCTATCATGTCACCCCTTGTCCCTTCTCTTCATTAAACTAGACATACCCAATTCCAGCAACCGTTCCTTATATGTTTTAGCTTCCAGTCCCCTGATCACCTTTGTTGCTCTTCTCTGTACTCTTTCTAGAGTCTCAACACCTTTTTTACATGCATGTGGAGTCTAGGAAAGCTATGAGAGCTGGGTGGGGAGAGGCTGCAAAAGGAGCAAGTTTTGGCAGGAGCAGTATTTGGTGCAGACAGCACAGTGAACGAGCATGAGCGACCAGTGGTAAGTTTCAGGAGTGATGGTGGTGGCGGTGGCAATGGAGGCAATGGTTGGGGGGGATTGGGTTCTGGCCCCTTCTACGTTTTACAGGGGCTGGGGAGAAGTTGGCTGCCCAGCCTCATGGGGCAGCCCTGGGCATCCATGCCGGTTGCTGCTACATGAACCAAGGGGGTGGTGACATGCAACCCCCAGCACTGCACTGATGGCTTCCTGCCATTGTTGGCCAATCTATGATCCCACCTGTTAGGCAGGAAATCAGCAGGTCATCCCACTGTGTGGCTCCATGCCACCCACTCCGGGGTCCTCTTCTCCTATCATGGCCTGCACCTGGCAGCCCAATATGTTGCCCCTACTGTCCTGTCCATCCTTTCATCTGACTTCACGACCAAGAGCCGGCCTGGCAGATGGGTCAAGCTCCTGCTCCTCTCCCCTTTAGGTGAGTCAGACCAATCAGAAGAAAACTTCCACAGCCCCAAAGGGGGAAGGCGGGTTGCTGCCACAGCCATTATTCATCTAGGCATCTCAAGCATGACCGGCACACCACCCAGCCAAGCCTGGGGCCTGCGTCATCATGGTTGCCATACCTGAGGATCGGTCTCTTTCCATGCCACCTGTTTCCCTCCCCAACATGTGGGCTGGCTACACAAAATGTCCTCCAGGGTGGCAGTTCAAAGCCTCAAGCTGCCTCGCATGGTGAGACTGGGGACTGGGGAGCACTCCCCACATCCCCCCTGGTGGCCACGGGGCCTCCCGAGTGAAGGGGTCCTGGGCCAAGCCGAGCCCCAGTCCCATAACCATTGAAGCCCAGCTGTGCCTGAGTCTTGTCTTTCTGTTTGTGGGGCACGCCCTCATCATCAGGCCAGCTAGCCATGCAGCAGAAGAGGAGGACAAGGGGAGGAAGGGTGTCTGGAGCTGCCTCAGCTTCTCACTGGGCTCAGCAGGCCCCAATGAGGCAGCGGAGTTCACACACTGGCTCTCCAGCCTTGTCGGGTGGCAGTGGCGGCAGCAGTGATGGCAGCAATCCCTCATTGTCAGGAAAGGCAGTCATGCAGTGGAGGAAGAGGACAAGGGGCGGCCGGGTGTCTGGAGCTGCCTCGGCTGCTCACTGGCCTCAGAAGGCCCCAACAAGGCAGTGGAGTTTGCACACCGGCTGCCCAGCCTTGTGGGCAGCAGTGACTGGGCAATGTGCGGGGCTGGGTAGGAGGCAGTGGTGGCAGCCTAATGGACCTGCATGAGCTGCTGGTGGGAGCAGCCCGAGTCAGGGATAAGGTGCATCAGGTATGCGAGAGGAACAGGCTCTATGTGCAGGCCATGGGCAACATCTGGGCCAAGGAGAAGACCAGTAACAACCTCCTCTCCAACTGCAAGCAAAAACAGATGGGATGTAATAGGCATGTCCAGTGGTTTTCATCACACACCTTCCCCCTCCCGTACTTCTCCTGCTGCTGGAGGGCTGGCCTGGTATTTGCAGTGGGATATGGAGCACCATATCCCACTGCACTGGTCGAGTGTGCACTGGTCAAGGGTCCAGCAGGCTGTGACTGCTGATGGACACTGTTGGCCCCCATGTGCTCGCTGGCCTCTGTGTGTGGGGGGGAAATGGTGTTAGGCAGCAGCCACCCCAGACCCTGCCTCACCTTGCCTTGCCCTGCAGCAATGGCACCCCTACCCTGCCCCTGCCTCGCCTCACCCTGTAGGACGAGCCTCCTAACCACTACCCCACCCACCAGAAACCCCCTGGATCTCCCCCAACCCTGCCCAGCCCCCACAAATGTCCCTCCCCATGAGCAACATCGAGGTGGCCACACCCACCCAGTCTGGCATGAGCACCGCAGCCACATCCACCTGGCACCCAGCAATAAGTGGGTTTTGGGTTGCAGTTTGGGCACTCAGTCTCTAAAGTTTTGACATCCCTGCTGTATTCCAAGTGTGGCCTTACCAATCCATTGTCAAGTGGAATTAACACTTCACGTGATCTTGATTCTATCCCTCTGTTAATGCAGCCTAGCACTGTGTGGGCTTTTTTGGCAGCTGCAGCACGCTGCTGGCTCATATTTAAGTGACTCCAAGATCCCTCTCACAGTTACTATTATTTAACATATATGTGCTGACTTCTAGTTATAACTTTATTTGTTTCTAGAAATTCGCAGAGGTGTTTTTTTTAATGTGACTTTTTTATTATGTGTCTTCATGCGTGGATGGTCACTTTTGCTGGCAATCCCATCAGGTTAAACACATTGGCATAGATTTACATATAATTAGAGTTCAGGTTGTTGTCATTTAGTGGCTATTTGCAGTTACAGGTGTGATGAAAAAGTAACTTTATGATCAATTCTCACATTTATGAGGTTTGTAAAACAAAGGTAAGGTGAAACATGATAAAAAACAACAACACAGTCATGGTTTCATTTACAAACTGCTTCAACTAAAGACAAAGTTGCCATTCCCCATTATCACTAAACAAGGATGCACCTGTATACTCTTATAATAACTTAAGGTTAGTGATAAGTGTTAAGGTACAGGTTAGGAGCTAAATAAGTTTATTATACTTTTAAATAATTAAAGACTCAATGAAATCACAGGGAAGATAACAACGGTATCTTTGTTGGTGGGTTGTATCATTCCTCAGAAGAATCCCTTCACAAGCATCCATGCAAATCTTCCAAATAACCTGACTGTTTTAACATTTTCATGCTAATACTGTTTGTGAAGTCCCTCTTGAATGCTTTGCCTGGCCTTAATTTATTTTATTTTTATTTTTATTTTAATCCCATTTATATCCCGCCCTTCTCCGAAGACTCGGGGCGGCTTACTATCTAAAGCACAAATCAATGTGCTTAGCAATAGCCTTCATTCTATGTACATGCCTGCTTATTAGGGCTTTCGCCCCCCCCCCCAAGCGGCATTATTACAAAGTCAGCTTATTGCCCTCAACAATCTGGGTCCTCATAATGGTAGCATTGTATTGCAGTTGCTGTTGCCCATATCTTTGTAGCTGTGGTGGGATTCAAATATGTGAACAACCAGTTCTCTGTGTGGTTGCCACATCCAGAAGTCAATTCTGAGCCTGGGCAAAAAAAAAAATAATAGCTACTGGTTCAACCAAAGTGGTGTGAACTGGCTGAATCCCACCACTGTTTTGTAGGTTTTGGGTTTTTTTTACATTCCAGGTACAATCTAACATGATGAATTCTAAGGAACTCTTTTAATCTCCACACTGACAAGGTTGAAAACTTGATAGCCCTTGTATGATAGAAATGTATGCTACCTAAACTGTTAGTTGTTTGTGCATTAACCTAACCTACATACAAAGAGATCTGAAAAATCAGAAATAAGCAAGATGGGGTTTTTCTGGAAGTAAAAACAGAGCCTTCTGCAAATGCTTGATTTGTGGTGGCCTCTTGCTTAGTTGTGGTTCTGTTGATTTCAGTGTAAATCTAACTATAATAAACTTTTTGGACTAAAGTCAGATACTGAATACTAAAGCCTATAACCAAGGATTGGTAGATGATTATAGAAAGTCATAGAAAGTGGATGACTATAGAAAGTATTACAAAGTCATTTAGATATACAAATCTTCAGAAAGGTCTATTTAATTACTAATCTGTGATTGTGCTCCCACTATCTATTTACCTAGTCCAACTTCATACAGAAGCAACATCACACATGTTATAGCTTTCCTTGTTGGCTTTGATTGGTAAACTGTTATAGAACTACAGTGGAATCCCATACCATAACACAGGGCTTTTCAACCAGTGGTACGGGTACCACCTGTGGTACACTGGCACCTAGCAGGTGGTACGCAACCATCCTAGAGGGGAATGTACTGAACTGGTGGCAACACCGCACAAGCCTGAGTGAGAGATGGCTGGAGCTGCAGGGCTGTAAGGGCTCAGCAGAAGCGCCAGGATCAGCACTTCTTTGGGGCTGTCAGGGCTCAGCAGAAGCACCAGGATCAACACCAGGCTACAGCTGGAAAGCAGCACTGATCCTGGTGCTTCTGAGCCTAGAAGAAACGCCGATCAGCTGGAATGTTGCAGCATCTTCAGGGTCTTGTGATTTACATTCAGATGCTTGGCAACTGATTCATATTTATGATGGTTAAAGTGTCCCAGGTTCATGTGAAGTGACCAAAACCTGCTGCAACCACCCAGCAGATGGGGGGAATAAAAACCAAACACCCTCCACCACCACCCCCGCTGCCAATCCTAAACAGAAATGCTCACAACAATGAAAACCACGGACAGAAGGAAGAGCACCGCCGGGCAAGCAGGCAGGTGTCTTGCTTGGCTGTGGCTTGGGGAGAACTTTTTTCAGTGCCATTGGAACTTTGTTCAAAGTTAATGACTGTTCAATTAAGCAAACTGTTGTAAGTCGAGGACTACCTGTACTTCATCACTTTTTTCCTTTTTTTTTTGGCCATCAAGTTTTTGACACCTTGCTAGGCGACTGGTGGTACTCGGATGTTGCCATAGCTTAAAAGTGGTACAATGGGGGAAAAGGTTGAAAAGCCCTGCCATAACAGTTAAGCAATAGCCTGTATTCTGGTAAATGACACCATATAACCAAATGTTCCTGGAAATCACATTTATTTAGAACTCTAATGCTCTACTACTTTTCACATCAGATTATGGTGAACATAAACAATAATAGATTGAGTTGGAGACATTAAAATATCTGATTATTGAATTATTCATTTTTATTCCATTAAATACTGGGCTTGAGACAGGATACGAACATTAGAGAATTAGGGTCATGGTTGTTTTGCATTAGAAGAATTGCTGGGAACTCCTTCTATGGGACTATAGTTAGTATTTGCTATTATACTGCTGACAATCCAACTGTCATATTCCAGAGTTCTTTTGGCTTGACCAGGTAGGCAGAAAAATGTAAATCATGCAAGATCTTTATATATGCATTACTTTGGTAGCCCATGAAAATGTCACAGATTCATACTCCATTGACTTATGTATACTGTATCTGAGTTTAGCTAGTTCTATTTATGGGAATTCTGTGCTGTTTCTATGGAGGAATAGCATTTTATCTGTTTTAGGTATCTTTCTCAAATGCTTATTTTTAAGTAACGAAAATATTCACTATTCACTATTGCAAATGAAAATATTATTTAGATTTAAATTTCATGAACCATGGCAAGCTTTCAGGCTGAACTATATTTTTACTTTCTGATTTTCATAAGGAATATTCACATGCCATCCCCTTATTTACATTTGTTGTTTTTGTGTAACTATTCTTGCAGATGTGTACATAATGACTTTTTTCACTTATGAAATACCTTCACATTCAGGGGAGAGCAAATTCATCTTTGCCATGTGGACAAATATTTGATAGCAAGTTTTTGCTACATCCTTCACTAAATCCTTCATTGAACAAAAATATGCTCTCACCACTCATGCTGTTCAACATCCTATTAGTATTAAAACTACTCGTGGCTGGGTCTTATGCTCATCATTGAGAACCCTGACAACTCTCCAGTAGTATTCATTGAGAGTTTTTACTTTTATTTACTTTACCTTGATTTAGCTTCCACGTTACTTTTCAGATAATCCTGAGAATAGACAGTTTATATACTAATAACCTTTATGTTCATCAGGGCCAGATGACATCAGATTTGATTCCCTGGGATTCAAAATTCATGGCCTGTGGAGTCTCAACTCCCTAATACTTACCACCATTCAGCATGAATGCTTTTCTACTTTCTGGCATGTTTGGAAAAGGAGAAGCACAAGCTATGATCCTCGCAGGTTTTATAACTGAACAATCAGTTTTAGTCCTGGAAGATCTCCATTAGCCATTGTTAACACCTAGGGGAGTATATTGATTGTTGTTGTTGTTGTTAGTTGCAAAGTCATGTCCGACCCATTGTCACCCCATGGACAACGTTCCTCCAGGCCTTCCTGTCCTCTACCATCTTCTGGAGTCCATTTAAGCTCACGCCTACTGCTTCAGTGACTCCATCCAGCCACCTCATTCTCTGTCGTCCCCTTCTTCTATTGCCCTCAATCTTTCCCAGCATTAGGCTCTTCTCCAGTGAGTCCTTCCTTCTCATTAGGTGGCCAAAGTATTTGAGTTTTAGCTTCAGGATCTGGCCTTCTAAAGAGCAGTCAGGGTTGATCTCCTCTAGGACTGACCGGTTTGATTGATAAGAATTTACAAAAAGTTTGTATCTATCACTCCTCCTCTCTCATTAGTTTCCCTATCTTTCTATGAGAGAAAAGGATAGCTCTTTACTTGATTACTGACTGACACCTGAACCCTATAAGCACTGGAGTTACTACACTGCTTCTGAACTTTCAGAATGCATTTTTGCCAAATTGGAGTTCATGACAGCTTACAATCTGATTCTCATTAAATAGGGACAGGAGTATTTTAACTGCCTCTGATTGTTTCTTTGGAAAGTTTGACTATAGAAAAATGTTATGCATTGGACAGCAGTTTAGTGTTTCAAGGTTTATGATTCATATTTTCCATGATTTTCCGAACATTTAGTTGATAGTATATTTATGTTATTTTATAATTTATCCTGAAGATACTGCTACTCCTAATGATCAAGTTCAAGCAGTTCTTATGAGGTTTTGTGGCTGAAGTCTTCTATACCAGGGCTTTTCAACTTTTTCACAGATTATACCACTTTTAGGACATGACAATATTCAAGTGCCACCAGTGCTTAGCAAGGTGTCAAAAACATGATGACCAAAAAAAGGGGGAAAAGGACCAGTTTTAATTTCTTCAGTGGGGGTTCTTTTGCTGAATCACTTTCCCTTTGCACTGATAAGGTATGATGAATTTATCCGTATTTATAAATATGCATCACTACCTTGGTGGTCAGGTGGTTGGTTGGCCCTTCTTCCTCTCTTCTCTATCTCTGTTTCACTGCCTGCTGGGTCCTCCTTCCACAGCCTTTGCTCCTTCATTGATCTCTCTGCTTGTCTCACAGAAGCCTCTCCTCTTCTCTGTCTCTTTCTTCATCCCCTTCTCTTTCTCCATTGTCTTTTTTCTCTCTCCCTGTCCCACCAAAACCTCCACCTTTTATATCCTCTCCTCTCTCCTCCTCCTCTTCTGGGTACCCCAAAAGCACCATCAGCATATACTGTAGCCATGCAGGCCAATCCTGAGGCCCCAGCAGCCCTGCAGGTCCAGCTGACTCTCTCACCCCAAGACCTGATTGCTGCTCCTGGTGATAGCAGAGGCTGCTGGAAGCGCCAATCAGCTGCAGCCACGCACGCCGATCCTGGGCCTCAGAAGAGCCCCAGGAACACCGCAGCTCTAGCTGATTCTCCACCAGGTGTGTGTAACACTGCTGCCACTTCAGCTCTTTGGCACAGCCACTGCTTTAGCTCATCCCATACACTACACTTGTCTAGGTTGTATACTACCTGCTAGGTGCCAAAGTACCAACAGTGGTATGTGTACCACTGGTTGAAAAGCTCTGAATCTATACTACGCTAAAAAAAAAATTATTTTTGACCTGCCTCTGTCGAAGCACTTGAGTTCCTGCAGTTCTTAAAGAAAGAATTCAAATTTACCCAGTGAATGTAAAATCCATTCCAGTGTAAGAGACCCCAACCTACATCATTAGTGACATGTAATACTGGAGGGGGGGAAGGGTGCCAAAATTTATTGTGAGTGTACTCCTCCCTCCACCCAATACCATTACATTGCCTTACTAAGAAGGGTGTTTAGGTATTCCTTATTTAGCTATTTAAGTGAATTCCAAAGCCCAACAAGTCTTTTTTCAAATTAAATGACTTTCATTTCTCAATCTATCTTTTAACATCCAGATCTCACCTGCCCTTTATTTGTACATACTGATATTTCTCATTTTATTTTATGGTACAATCTCAAACAAAGCCCCAAAGAATGTATAAAAATCTACCCACTCTCAACTCCATTTTGTCAGCTGTCCCAGAACTGCACACTGTTGTTGGTTCTGCTCATCAATAAACAAGAACCTCCTTTCCTAAGTAGCCTCCATTTTATTTCCAGCATCTTAGCTTTCATTTTATTTCCAATGTCTTACTCCTGGCTTGGAACTAACCTGATTTTTCTTTCAGCAATATAATGCTTTACCTGCCTTCTGCCCTTCATCTACAGTCAGGTAGAAAGATGGAGAAGATAAATATGATTTTCAAACAAAACTTTTATTGTTGTGTAAACCTCCAAAACAAGCAACCTGCATTTTTACTTATAGAAATGTTAGTTTGAAAAATACCATCACCTGATTTTTATATATCCCCACTTTCTTGTGCCTTTAGTTATAAAGGGGATTGAGTGGAGAATTTTGTAATAAGTATATCCCTGGTGAGAGAAAAAAGATGGGGCTGGATGCTGTACTACAATAAACACAAAGAGAAGCTAATAGTTTGGACACTGACAGAGTTCCTGATGAACAAATAATGAAATCAGAATTAAGGGGGGGGGCAATGCCCTTCAGCTGCCCACAACCAGAAGTAGGAGGGGAAGAAGGTTCTAATATTTTTAGACTTAACCAATTCCACCCTAGAGATAATTATGTAATTATGGGTGTATACAACTGCTCATCTTCAAGGTACTAAAAACATGCCAAGTATCCCTCACTCAGATACAGGAAGAAAAGGCCTAACATTTTAACCCTTCAGAACATAAAAAAGATGCTGATATCTTTGCACTGTAGTTGGCAGCCAGCAGTTATTTGTCTGTGGCCTCATTCATGTGTGCAATAAACACTCTAATCTTGACATCCTCTGTCTGTGAACCATTTGCTAAATTAAGCAGTTTAGATATAGGTGAAGTATCTGCAGATTGGTGATTTACTGTTGAACTCAATTGTGATGCCTGATACTTTCATTACAGAAAAGCTACTGGGTGCCCATAGATTATTTATTTATTCCTTAAGACCTGATTATAAACATGTTCCTCTACAGAGTTCCATAATTTCCCTAAAAACCACCAAGTTTCTCAATTGTTACTGAAATAAACTCTTCTCTTTATTTCAGTAATAGGAGTTATTTGAAAGTGGGGAGAATATAGATACCCTCAGCCAAAGGTGTAATGTTTAAAAACCAGAAATAAGATAATGTTCATTGTTCAAATTTAAAAGGCCAAATGAAGTTGATATTTATCTATATTAAATAAAGTTGTTGCTGGTAAAAAGTTGTTTCAGCTTAGAAACAGAATCTTTCTATTTAGAAATACTGTATAAAGAATCCAGTAAAGAAAAGACCATAATTTAACTCAACCCAAGATTGAGTAATATAGGTTTTAAGGATCCTGAAGATCTTCCATCTTTAGTTCTAGATGGCATTGTACTTTGTACTTCCCTAGGAACAACTATTGTACAATTTGGGGATTCTTTTGGACTCATAACTCCTGCTTAAAGCAGGTGAAAACTGTGGCCAAGACGGCCTTTGGATAATTGAATCTTCTGCTAATTGCTTTTTTTCCTGGTTGTTGGGGCCTTGCTCAGAACCTTTTATGCATTGGTCACCTCCTGCTTGGACCATTATAACATGATTTTCAAGGGACTATTCATGAACATTTGGAAACTACAATTGTTTCAGAATGCAACATTAATATTGGCATGCCATTATTTACCCATGCAACACCATCATTTTGTGAGCTGCACTGCCTTTTTATCAGCTTCTGGGTGCCATCCAAGATAATTTTTATCACTTCTAATGCCCTTCATGGCATAGAACTAGGTTATATGTAGGACCAATTGTCTCAGATTTTTGTCTGTTCATCCCACAAGTTTTGACAGAATGGGCATAGTTTATGTTCCTCTATGAAGCTACTTATGGGACCAAGAAAGCATACCTTCTTTATTATATTTGGGACAGCATGATCTCATGATATTTGGATGTCCTTGACTCTGTTGGCCTTTCATAAGTCCCTAGAAACTGCTTTTTTTTTTCCTCCCTGAAAATTGGGCTAAGAATTTGGATGGTAAATAGTTTTGGAATTTGAATATGTTGTAATTTGACATAGTTGTTTGTTTTCATGTTGTGTTTTAAATAAGAGAGTAGATTGCTTTTGCCATTATATTGAGATGGTTGCTTAAATTATCTTGTGATGTCTTCCTTCTTGTCCCAAAGACCACAAGATGAAGTTGAATTAATTGGAACAGAAACTTCTTATCTTTTTTTTTCTTTTAAAATCTTCAGGAATGTTTACGATTTCTTTGGATCCCCCCCCTTCACTTCTTAATATGTAATTTAGATGCTATTTTTATTATAGTTTATTCAGTATACAAATTAGGCAGGTCAACAGAAATGACATTTTCTTCATAAAGATTCCATTACACAAAGAGAATTAATTGGTGTAGAAAACTGGTATTATGCATGCAAGGTCCATTTCACAGAGTTGTGATGAATTGTGATTTCACTGTATTTTATATTTTAATTGCAAACAATGTTGCAATTTCTAATACACTGTGAAAGATACATAATGAGTCATCATTATTCCCTGTCCAGGGGGCTCAAGCAAGTTTGAACCTGGTCAGTACTTGGATGACAGATCATCAGATAATCTCAGTCTGTAGGTTAGAGTTTGAACAAACAATCAATGTTGGAAGAAGACAAATACAAACCACTTTCTTCTTGCCAAGAACCCAGGAATTAAGTTCATCTCCAGAGAATCTTTAGTTTTACATTTGAGCAGAGAGTTGGACATCAGCTAAATATCTCCTTTTAGCTGTACAAGTCTATTATGCCTTTTAATGAAGGAGCTATATTATAAGAAGAACAGAATGTTTGAAAATGAAGTCTTGGCTTCAGTTTGACATGATTCTCTTCATCATTGCAATCAATCAAGGAGTTAGATATGTTAGGTTAGTTGCCCTAGATCTTTTCCAGCAATTTGTCAGAAAGTGTTTAGTTGAAATAAAATTGTACCCTTCTTTTACTCTTTAAATAGAACAATCTATTCTTCCACAAGAAAATTAAACTGTTTTTTGGAGGGGAGACATTAAATATAACTGTATAGTCTACTTATTGCTTGATGTAACTATGATTAGTAGAAAGTATTGGCACTGACTGGCTCATACCTGACTACATCCATCCAGTTTCATACAGTCATAGAGCTTGGAAAATAAATATCTATGAATCCTTAGAGAGAGAAAATGTTGTGTATTGTAGAATTTCTTTCCAATTGAACCAACTAAGGAAAATATACTTCATGTAAGTCTGTGAAAGCCTTTTGTTTAAAAACTCAGAAATCACAGTGTGGCATGGAAGCAGACCTGATGCAGGCTTATTAATATTCAAAGGAATGCAAATTAAAATTAAAATTAAAATTAAAATTAAAATTAAAATTAAAATAATGTTCTGCCAGGTTTTCATTACTGCAAATACAATTTGCTTCTCTGATGCAGTACATCTGTAAATCAGCAATTCTAATCAGGCTAGGTATTGGAAGTTATTACAAGAAGTTGCCACTAGGCAGCTGAAATAATAGTTATTTGGGTTTTGTTTATAAAGCACATAGGCTTAGTAATAGCAGGGGGGGAAATGAGAAGAAATGTGTGGTGTGTGGTTTCAAGGGTAAGTTCTGAAGAAAGAGAGAATTCCATAGCTGCAGCCCACAAATAACTTGCTTGAAATGGTCAGTCATGTGCCCTGCTATCATGTGGAATACCTGATCTGGCACCAGAGTCACAGTATTTATATAAGAACACAGCATCCTATTATCCCAAGCCACCCTCCTCCACGTATTGTTCACATATGTTATGCATTTTGTTAAGACTGTACAGTTCAATAGCTTAGATAGCCCATTCTAAAAATCAAACCTGGTTAATATTTAGATGGAATACTGCAATACTAGACTATAAACAAGTTTTGAAAGTTGCAGAACTTCTCAAAGAAAGTAACCTCAAACCATTTCTGCACCATTGCCAAGAAAATGTCATGATTGTATCCATATTGGGAACAAGAGTTAAGCTTAATGTGAAGGCATCTTTCCCTTTTCATTGGTTTAATATTTTTATGTATAGTGGACTCTTAAGGTCCATCTGAAACACACACAAACACACATATACAAAAAAACATCTGTACCTACTTTAAAAATAATACTTATAAGGTCCTTTCTTTCTTTTAGTTATTTCTTACTTGATCTTTGCAATTTGTCTGAATAAGTTATTTCTCTCACTACATTAGCTTACCTGTATGCATCGCTGATGAGAAACGTTGCACAGTTCTTCCACATAAAATGAGATAGCAGAAAGGCCAATGTAAAAGTAAATATTCTTATTATTACTGTATATACATATTTCACTGGAAAACTTAAAAATAATACAGGTAGTCCTTGACCTACAACCACAGTTGAGCCCAAAATTTCTGTTGCTAAATGAGACATTTGTTAAATGAGTTTTGTCCTATTTTATGACCTTTCTTGCCACAGTTGTTAAGTGAATCATTGCAGTTCTCAAGTTAGTAACATGGTTGTTAAGTGAATCTGGCTTCTTCATTGACTTTGTTTGTTGGAAACTTGCAAAAGATTATCACGTGACCTTAGGACACTGCAACCATCATAAATATGAGTCAGTTGCCAAGCATCCACATTTTGATTACATGACTATGGGGATGCTGCAACTGTCACAATTTGTGCTATTTTATCCTAAACTTAACCCTAATTAAAACTTCTGTATGATCTTTAAATTTAAATTGCTGTGCTGTTTACTGAATATACTTAGCTTGGGTATGTACATTATTCTTTCAAATATTAAATTCAAGATTAAATTATTGATGAAGACATCTTGAGTCTGATGATGAGAAACTTTTCTTTTTTTTTCCATACCCATTTCCATACCCTTTTAAATGTACATTCTTTTATTTTCATTGAAATAAACAATCACAAAGAATGATCAGAATCACTACTTTGCAGGGCATTCTGTTCCATATTCCATATTTAGGTATCATTAGTCACTGTGAATATAAATTCTCACAGAAATGGTGTCATGCAATTCTTGTAAAGATGTATTTGCCTAAAACTACAAGGGCAATTTGGAAATAAACCTCTGTTTGGTTATCAATGACAAACACACACAGAAACAGAACACATCAGAAAACTACAACATTACATTACTTTTCGACATAATCACCATTCAAACTGAGGCACTTGTAATAACGTCTTACAAGGTTTGAAATTCCTTAATAGTAGTCGCTCGGTGCCAAATCTGGGCTATGGTGTGTGTGTGTGTGTGTGTGTGTGTGTGTGTGTGTGTGTGTGTGATCAAAAACATCCCAATGGAACTGCTTCAAAGGTTCTTGGGTGCATCTAGCAGTGTGCGGGTGAGCATTATTGTGAACCAACATCACACCGGAAGTCAGCATGCACCGACGCTTGTTATGAATGGTTCGTCTGAATGTTCATAACGTTTCATATTAGACTTCTAAATTGATGGTTGAACTATGCTCCAAGAACTTCACTACCATTACTCCTTTGGTATCTTCACATTTCACGGGATTTTCTATGGCACCACTTCCATTGTGCTGTTGGTTCATGATAATGCTTGCCTGCACACTGCCAGATGCACCCAAGAACTTTTGAAGCAGTTCTGTTGGGATGTTTTTGATCATACACACACACACACACAGCCCAGATTTGGTGCTGAGCAACTACTACTAAGGAATTCCAAACCTTGTAAGACATTATGACAATTGCCTCAATTTGAATGCTGATTATGTCAAAAAGTAATGTAATGTTGTAGTTTCCTAATATGTATAATAAAAGTTCTGTATCTGTGTCTGTCATTGATGACCAAATGGAGGTTTATTCCCGAATTGCCCTTGTATAACACCCCTGGGTATGCTTATCAGTGTGGATTCAATAATGCTACTCATGATAAATTAATAACATTAAATAAATTCATGTATTTTATCTCAGTGGCAATATGTTTCACTTCTAGAAATTAAATCTCATTTCTTGCAGTCATACTGAATTTTTGTTTGAAGGTTTATGAGACATTTTTAGGTGTTATAATTTTTTTCCACCTCATTTAAAGTTGACTGAAGATCAAATAACAGACCAGCCTTGGTAACAAGACAATCCTAGGCTATTTGAATATATCCTCTAAGCAGATAACATATATTTACAGGTATTTAGTCAACCTGTAAATCTTGGCTAGGTCTGCATTTCTCATCTAAAATGAATTCTTTCTTGATAGAACTGAGCACAAGATTTAAATTATGCTCAAATTAAAAACAGAAAAAATACTTCTGAAGTTGTTTGATATTTCTAACTTGTCTTTTTTAAAAATGTGGAGATTATATGACAATCACAGCTAATTACTTCAGATTGGCATCTCTATCAAGAATCTATCTTTAAAGACTAGTGGATAGCAGTTTTCCAAAAGAATGGAAAAAAATTGTAGGGAATTTAATCTTAGTCTTGTGTAAGTGACAGTTGTGTGCAGAAATAAAAAGGAGGAAAACAAATCTTGATTTTGTGAGCGCGCCGACCCTCTGGAATAAACTGCCTCCGGAGCTGCGGATGGCCCCTGACCTTCGATCCTTCCGCCGTGACCTGAAGACATGGTTGTTCCAACAAGCGGGCCTGGACTGATCATGGTTTTTAAATTTGGTTTTTATTGGCTTAAATTGTCCTTTATTTCTTTATTTATGATTTAATTCTTTTTTAATCTTTGTATTCTATGTTTTTTTTTTAATTTTTCATTGTTGTGAGCCACCCTGAGTCCTTAGGGAGAAGGGCGGCATATAAATTTTAATAATAATAATAATAATAATAATAATAATAATAATAATAATAATAATAATAATAATAATTCTAAAACTCTGCACAGGCTCAATAATCTTTTTGTACAAGGACTTATGCACAGATTCATTTTTATTTATTTATCTAATTTATATAGCATCCCACCTCACAGAATAAGTGATTTTTATGATGCTGTGTAAGCAACCAGTGTCTGATTATAAAAGTCCATTATCAAAATGTCTACATATTATTCTTACAGTGTCTTTTGGCTGCAATTGTGAAGGGCAATCAGCACAGACGGTTTCTGCTCTCCCTCAATTTATACTATTTCTGCCAGACTTTATCATCTCTCAGCACATACTGAATCACACAGACAACATTTTATCACCTGGGTCTATTTTATTTTTATTTATTATTAAATTTGTTTGCCACCTATCTCACCAAGAGGTGACTCTAGATGGCTATGTAAGTGCCTAGACTATAATTTATTTCCTTTGGACTCAGAATGTTTTGCAATATTTGGTACCTGATTTATTCCAAATGTTAGTTATTTGGTTCCTGCTGAGAGTCTAAAGTAGCATCCATGACCCATTTCTCCTGATGAAATGAATTACCTGAAACTCTCAATGAGTGAATGTAGGTGGCCCTGGGAGCAGTGACTGAAAGTGAATAACATTGCATTCTCAATGGAAAAGATGACTAACATCCTACTTCTTCCATGCTGGGAAAGAAAATATATATGACCCAAATAAAATATTCAATTGAATATTGAACAGAATATTCAATGTTTTATTCCTGCCAACTTTTGCCAACATCTGTGCTGATAAATGAAACAGTAAATTTGTGTGTCTATTTCTTGCCCCTGCTCCATTTGTTGCACTAGCTGAATCTGACCATTATGAGTCTATGTGTAGAGATAGAGGTCATATAAAGGTTACGTAGAGGCCGTGTGCAGCAAACTGCCATACCTCAGTACCTGTTCACCTCATATGTCTATGAGCTCACCCTAATTAGGTTTAGGTTTAGGTTTATTAGATTTGTATACCGCCCTTCTCCCTAGGGACTCAGGGCGGTTCACAGGGCATACATAAACAACAATACAAAAGTTAAAAGAAAATTAAACCAGTGCCCAGTTAAAACAACCATAATAAATACTAAAAAACCAATTTAAAAACCCATATTCCCCCATCAGGCCAGACCAGCTAATTCAAATAAGTGGGTCTTCAACCCGCGGCGGAAGGATCGGAGGTCAGATGCCATCCGGAGCTCAACCGGCAGTTGATTCCATAATGCCGGAGCGCCCACAGCGAAGGCCCTCCCCCTGGGGGCCACCAGTCGACATTCCCTGACCGGAGGCACCCTGAGGAGGCCCTCTCTGTGGGCACGTACTGGGCGGAGGGAAGTTGACGCCAGCAGCAGGTGGTCCCCGAGGTAACCCGGACCCATGCCATGTAAGGACTTAAAGATCATAACTAGGACCTTGAACCTCACCCGGAAGACAACTGGTAACCAATGCAGCTCGCGGAGCAAAGGTGTAACATGGGAGTACCAGGAAACTCCCAAGACAACTCTCGCGGCCGCATTCTGTACCAGTTGGAGCCTCCGAGTGGTCTTCAAGGGAAGCCCCATGTAGAGAGCATTACAGTAGTCTAGGCGAGAGGTCACGAGCGCATGAGTGACCGTACACAGGGCATCCCGGTCCAGATAGGGCCGCAACTGGCGCACCAGGCGAACCTGGGCGAAAGCCCCCCTAGTCACAGCTGCTACATGATCTTCCAGGGTAAGTCGTGAATCTAGGAGGACTCCCAAGTTGCGAGCCCTATCCACGGGGGGTAACAGCTCACCCCCCCATAGAAAGAGATGGAACATTTTGAATGTCCCGGGATGCCGGAATGTACAGCCACTCAGTCTTGTCAGGGTTGAGTTGAAGTCTGTTCCTCCCCATCCAGACCCGAACCGCCTCCAGGCAACGGGACATCACAGCGAGGGCATCACTGGGGTGGTTTGGGGTCGAAATAAAAAGTTGGGTATCATCAGCATATTGATGATACCCAACTCCAAAACCACGAATGATCTCACCCAGCGGTTTCATGTAGATGTTGAACAGGAGAGGCGAGAGAACCGACCCCTGAGGAACTCCACAAACGAGAGACCTAGGGGCTGATCTCTGCCCCCCTGCCAACACCGACTGCGAGCGTCCCAGGAGATAGGAGGAGAACCACTGAAGAACTGTGCCTACCACTCCCAATCCCCTGAGACGCCGCAGCAAGATACCATGGCCGATGGTATCGAAAGCCGCTGAGAAGTCTAATAGGACTAGGACAGAGGAATGTCCCCTATCCCGAGCCCTCCAGAGATCATTCACCAGAGCGACCAATGCCGTCTCCGTGCTGTACCCGGGCCTGAAACCCGATTGGTAAGGGTCCAGATAATCCGCTTCCTCCAGGACCAGAGGGAGCTGACGCGCCACCACACTCTCAACAACCTTCGCAAGAAAGCGAAGGTTGGAGACTGGACGAAAGTTGTTCAATACAGCTGGGTCCAAGGCAGGCTTCTTGAGGAGAGGTCTCACCACCGCCACCTTCAAGGCGGTGGGGAAATAACCCTCACTCAAAGAAGCAGATATAACCGCCTGGAGCCAGCCTCGTGTCCTCTCCCTAGCTGCATAAACCAGCCAGGAAGGGCACGGATCCAATAAACATGTGGTGGAGCTCAGCTTCGCCATAATCCTGTCCACTTCATCAGGAGTCACAGAATCAAACTCTTCCCAGATAACATTGACAAGACCGCCCGTGTCCTGATCGCCAGACTCTGCCCAGCTGGAGTCCAAACCGGTCCGAATCCGAGCGATTTTATCCGACAGATGTTGACTAAATTCCTCAGCACGACCCTGCAAGGGATCCTCCCTCACCTCCTGATTAAGAAGGGAGCGAGTCACCCTAAACAGGGCGGCCGGGCGATTATCTGCGGACGCGATGAGGGTGGAGAAGTAATTACACCTCGCCACCCTCATCGCTGCGAGATAAGACCTAATATAGGTTCTTAACCGCAACCGGTCGGATTCAGTTCGGCTAGACCTCCAGCAGCTCTCTAGGCCCCGTTTCCGACGCTTCATCTCCCGGAGCTCCGCGGAGAACCATGGAGCTCGCTGGGATCTGCACCGGGTCAGGGGCCGCAAGGGTACAACCCGGTCAAGTGCCTCAGTGGCTGCCCTTTCCCAGGCTTCCACTAAGGCATCCGCCGAGTTGTGAGCAATGGAGGCAGGTGGGGACCCCAGCGCTGCTTGGAATCTATCAGGATCCATTAAGCGTCTGGGGAGGAACCATCTAATTGGCTCCGTACCCCCACGGCGGGGGGTGGCAAAATGGAAGACCATCCGCAGGAGGTGATGATTGGTCCATGACAGGGGCATAATAAATGGAGAGCGCCCACCAAGATCATCCAACCACCGTCCAGATAAAAAAAATCAGGTCAAGGGTGTGGCCTCCCTCATGAGTTGGTTCAGAAATTACTTGCGTCAGGTCCATGGCCGTCATGGAAGCCATGAACTCCCGAGCTAGCTCAGATGAACCTCCCAGGGATGGTAGATTGAAGTCTCCCAAAACTATAAGCTTGGGAAACTCAACCACCAACCTCGAGAGGGTATCGAGCAGCTCGGGCAGGGCTACTGCTGCGCGACTAGGCGAAATGTACACCAGCAGCAAGCCCAACTGCGCCCCAGAACCAAATCTCACAAAGAGAGACTCACACCCGACTATCTGAGAAACGGTGGTCTCCCGCGGACATAAGGTCTCCCTAATAATCACCGCCACTCCCCCACCCCTACCATGAGCTCGTGGCCGATGTAGCACCAGGAAGCCTGGTTGGCAGAGGTCAACCAAAGGGACCCCACCCTCTGGGCCCAACCAAGTCTCCGTGATGCAAGCCAGGTCCGCGTGCTCACCCTCAACTAAATCCCTAACGAGGGGAGCTTTATTAACCACGGACCGGGCATTCAGGTACACCAGCCGGAGCTCAGGAGGCTGCACATCCTCGCTCCTGGAGCCTCGGGGAAGAAGCAGAGGGTCGGAGCGCCCCACCGCTTGCAAATAGCGGAGACGGCCCTCCCGGTAATGATATGGCCCTCTGTCTATCCACCCGCTGCCATTCCCCGTCGTGGGAATCGGTAATCCCACGACCCGCTCATGAGCCCCGGAGACAACCACACCCCGCTCTCCCCCCGAGCGGTCGGACCCAAGTCTGGCCTGAGCCATGGTTGATTGGCCACCCCCCATAGCCAAACAACCCCTATCTCCCACCCCTCTCCCTAACCCCATAAAAAATTTCTATAAAAAAGTAATCAGAGGCCTTCTATTAAATTTGTATTGACGGCCTCTGCCCCTGCCCAGCCATCTCTCCGGGTCCCAGAACTCGGGCCCGTCATCAAGGTTACGAGTATTTAAGGAGGCGGGTCCCACCCAGGAGAGGGGGGCACCCCTGAGGGCGTACAAGTCCGTGCTAGTGTATTGTCGCATGAGTCTAGGAAGTCCAGGATAGGCATCCCATTAGTTGTCCATGGGAGGATCGAACATGGAGACAGATATCTGGGTCCCCACCCAACTTCACTGCCACTCAGTCGGGTGCCCCCAGAGACGGGCCACCCCCCGCCCTCTCACGACGGGTTGCAACTCTGTTCCTGGCGGTGGACCAGATATCCTCTGGGTAGGCAAACCCCATAGAGCTCCCACCTCTATGGGGCTGCAAATGGAAAAGTCAAGCCACTCTCCCACCGTGGCCGGTACCCAGGTGTGTCCAAAATCCAAGGGGAGAGGGGGGAGGGTAGGCAGGAAGATGATAAATATATATGTCCATATGTCCGAGGCAAAAAGGGTAGGCAGGCCAGGATAGTGAAGATGGTCCAAAGTCGCCGTCGTCGCTGCAAAAGCAGTCCAAAAGCGGTGCAGGAACCACATCATCTTTACATCCTTATGATGACCCGCGGTCATCTTCTCCGCCACTAAATGGCTTGAAGACGCCGTCGCCGCCAAGATGACTGACAATCGCCCTCTCCACCGCCAAAACGGCCCGAGGGCGACACCGCCGCTGAAAGCGGCCCGAGGCGACCTAGGGCAACATGGGGACCCCAACGCCGGCGAGAGGGCCAAAAGCCCAAAAAGCGCCAAAGCCAGCCACCGGCCACCGCGAACGGGCCACACAGTCCCAGGAACGCCGGTGCCGCCGAAAGCAGTCAGAAAGCAGGCCCCAGAAATGTCCCACCAGCTGTTGGCTGCCGAGAATGGCCAGAACGCACCATCTTCGCCGTCGCCGCCAAACGCATGCTGCCGCCGCTTCCGTCGAGTGCGGGCCGCCGTCGGCGCCAAGCGCGGCCCAAAGACCACTGCAACCAGGGCCGGAGACAACGCCCACGCCATCGCCGCCATCGCTGCCATCGCCGCCGCCCAAAATCGCCGCCGCCCGAGCAGACTCACGGTCGTCCTCCTCGCCAACCGGAGCCAGTCTAGGAGCATCAAAGGCGGCCCAAAAACGGCCCGAAACAGCTCGAAGAGCAGGAGATGCCGGCGCCGGCCACGAGCAGCTGCAGACAGTCCAGGAAGGAACAGCAAGAAGAAAACAGCCGGCGTCGGCCGCGAGCAGCTGCAAACGGTCCGGAAGAGGCAGCAGCAAAAGAAACAGCCGGAGGACAGCAGGGCCAGCAGACGGGCAGCTCGGTAAATAAAGTCTAAGTAGGTCACTGCCAGCTTCGTCGACCTCCTAATTGCCTCGCAGCCTAATGCCACAATCCCCCAATCCCCATCTCAAAAAGCCCGAGGGCTCATGAGGGGCTCCCAAGAGATGCCTAGCAGCTGGTACTCGCGGAGCTCAGCCGAGCACGTCCGCCATCTTGGGCATGTTAGCCATTTCGAGCAATTAGCACCACCAGGGACCACCAGGAACCATCAAGATATGTGAGACTCTACCCTGGCTGGGATGTTCTTAAAGATTGACAAGGAGAATACACCAATAACAATGCTGTTGCTGTATACTCTTTGCTGTTTGTTAAAACTGTATAAAAAGCAATAAACTCTGCCTAGGCAGAGAGACATTTTGGACACCCTGCTATGACTGGTTTCTGAATCCATCATCTGGCACCCAAACAGGGACACCCTCCAGGGGAAGCAACAGCCAACATATTTACCTTCATTTGGAATAGACCCCAAGGTGCACCTTCATCCTCCAGGACCCCTCAGAGGTAAGTATGGGTTGCAATCTATCTCAACAACAGCAACAACACATACAGGAACTTCGATTCTTGTTACAAAGTCAGGTGTTACAGCACCTGAGGTGGACATAAAGAAGCTGGTTGGGGAGATAGGGAAACATTGTCCCTGGTATCCAGAGCATGGGACGCTCCATTAACAGGATTGGGCAAAGATAGGGCATAGTTTACATCTTGAACCCCAGGCTCCAGTAAAGACATTACATCTATGATTTCAATGACGTCAAGCAGTAAAAATCATCTTCAAGAAGGCAACTTTGAAAAACTTTGTAAACCTCCAGTTGGCTAGTTTATCTGATAACAGCTTAAGTCACAGAAGAAAAGAAAAGAAGATTCAAGGAAATGAAAGCAAGTTTTTCCCCCCTGTCTTTTTCTTTTAATCTGGCTCTTTAGACTATTTGATTCCTTTTGTCAGAGGTGAGGACACCTCCCACTTCACATCTGCAAAAGACCCCAGATTCAATATTCCTTTTAGTCTTTCCCCACTGTCTTTTGAAGTTGGTGGGATAAATTGTAAGTAACCATAAATGTTCCTCTCCTTTTTAATTAAAAGGGGAGGCCTGTTTTGGCCTCAAACTCCAAATTGATGTGTGTTTTGTTTTGTTATATATATATTTGGACATTTGGAACATTAAGCTTGGACTTGGAATGGTGGGGAAAAATGGGAGATGGTTAAAGGGCCCTATAAAACCATGTTTGGTTGGAATCACATCCTGATTTTTCTCGCTTCTTGCAGGACAAGCCATATGTCTAAATGAATGTTGTTTTATTAGTATTTGTGTATATATGTCTGTCTGTGTTGTTCTGTGTTATTCCAAGACTTGGAAGAGGGTCAAAACCCCCTCTAATAACAATAAACAAAAAGCCCTTATTTAAAAGCAAACAAACAAAAAGAGATTTGGAACAAGGAGCTCATTGGCTTGTGAACAGCTCCCTGAAATTATAATAATAGTGATTGGTTTGCCTGGAGAATGTATGAAAAGAAATTTTTGTATGTGAAATTGTTTATGCAGGCAGTTGGAATGGATGTGAATGAGTTAATTTGCTGATGTGTAAATGTGTGTGTGTTAGCCCTCAAACCCACCTACCACCCCCACCTCTGTCCCAGGCTGTGAAAGGAACAGTAAATTGCTGGTTTTATTGTTGTAAGTGTTTGGATGAGAAGAGTTTTATGGGGGATCTGTGAGTGAACTTATGGAAAATGCATGTGAAGGAGAGCAAGCTATTTTTTTTAGTAATGAGATTTTTGTAAAATTCCTTTTTCTTTTTCTTTTTCCCCTCCAGTCTCTTTCTCCCCCCCTCCCCACTATGTTCCTTTAAGAGTGTGTAAGAGAGAGAGAGAAGAAGGGGGGCTGGTCATTTTAACTGTTTTTTTTTCTCTGCTTAGAATTCTGATCTGAGGAAGAGGGGTGGATGTGAAATTTAATACCCACTTTGTTTTCAGATCTGTTCTTCAGTAACTCTTTTTTCCATCAAAATGCCAGGGGGCTGGCACAAGCTTCCCATATTCCACTCGACCAAGCCAAGCAGATTGTTTCATCCTGTCCCCAAAGTTCTGGGGCAACCCCCTTGGGGGACATGGGAGTTAATCTCCGTGGTTTTGCCTCCAATCAATGGATGTCACTCATGTTCCCTCTTTGGCTCCCTGGAAGTATCTTCATTTATCTATTGATACCTATTCAGGAGCACTTTGGGCCACACCTTAATGAGGGGAAACAGCTAATCATGTTATTTCTGATCTTTTTTCAGCCATTACTGCCTTGGGCAAACTCTCCTCTTTAAAACTGATAATGGCCTTGCCTATTCTTCATCGGCCTTTTTGCAATTTTGTACAACCTGGAATATTGTTCTTACTCATGGGCTACCCTACAATTCCACAGGTCAAGCCATTGTGGAACACGCTAATCGGTCCTTTAAGGACTGTCTTCATGAACAAATAAAAAAGGAGGGCTCTCAGGTACCCAATTTGTTGTGGGTAACACAACAGGTTTAAAAAGTATTATTTACCTTAAATCAATTGAATGTCTCCATTCAAAATTTGACTGCTTATCAGAGACACTGTCAAAAGAAAACAAGCTTGCCTCCCCCTCTAGAATATTAATGGGCATTACAAGACAAAACATGGTTAGGGCCGGTCCCTCTGATTACTTGGGGAGGAGGATATGGTGCTGTGCTTGCTCCTACAGGACCCTTGTGGATTCCAGCATGTTGCGTCCACCCAGCTAAGGATGTCGTGGCACCAGTCCCCGAATCCGGTTCCAGAAATGGCCAAGGTAACTCTACAGATGGCACAGCGGCCAATACAATCTCATTGGACCAGCCGTCCAGTGATGTGGGGAGACGTGAAAAACCTGACCACCAAAGTGCAGGCAGTGCTGCAACAGCAACAAGTGGAGAAAACCCCCGAGTATTTATGTGCTGCCATTTTTGCAGTTTTAACTGCCAATTCCTTAGCCATCATTTGTTTATGTTTGATTAATTGCTGCCCTTTAGTGACAGCAGCTGTCATCTCACCCAAACACTCACTTGAGCAGTGAATGAAGGAAACCCTATGGGTGCAGGTAGTTAAGATCACACAAAATGATGTCTTTTGCTTATCTGAATCATATGACATGGAAAATTTGCTTTCTACATGCTTGGTCCCTGTTTGTACCCCATCTGCAGCAATTCAAAACTTCAGTGGCGTATTAGTTCACCTGTTTTAAACTGTACAGCTTTTCAGAAGTCTTCCTTTAATTTTGCCCATGTTTGGCTCCCGCAAGGATGGTTTTTTACATATTGTCAAGAAACTTTTAATTACATTTCTGCTAATATTAGTGAAGCACAGTGTTCTCTCAGCCAGCCGATTCCTGTTTTGCTTTCCAAACAGCAAATTCACTCAAACCGTTCTCGACGTGGAGTCACGCTAGACAGCACTTGTGACTCTGCAACAGCTTTACTTAATAAAGCAGAATATGTAGCATTGGCTATATCTATAGTGGGTGTGCCAGTGCTTGCTGCTTGCGCTCATCTTAACATTAACGCTGTTGCGTGTAATTTGGCAAAAACAATTAATGCTACTTCTTCAGCTATTTCAGCAATCAACCATGAGCTGCAAGCTTTGTGAAAAGCTATTTTACAAAATCACGCTGTTATTGATTATTTGCTTCTATGCTAGCATTTGGATTGTGAAAGTTTCAAGGGAAAGTTTCAACCTTTCAGATGAATCACGAACCATCCAGCACCAGCTCAATATTTTACACAATTTGGCCTCTGATTTGAAAATTTATACTTTAGGATCTTGGTGGGAAAGCCTTTGGGCTTGGTTGCCCACAGGCTTATTGGGAAATGGCCTGTTATTTAGTCATTATTTGTGCTATTTTAATTGGTGGGTGCTGTTTTGTTCAGTGTCTTCCTTCCTTTTGCAATATCTGTATCACAGCTTTTCACCCTAAACCCCCTCCCACACTGCCTCAGGGTCAGGTATATGCCCTGTATAAGCAACTGCAAGGATGTTCCTCTCCTGATTATGACCCTTTCACTAACCCCTTTTATGATACCTTGTCTAACAAAATAAAAAAGAGTGAGATGTAGAGATAGAGGTCATATAAAGGTTATGTAGAGGCCGCGTGCAGCAAACAACCATACCTCAGTACCTGTTTACCTCATATGTCTATGAGCTCACCCTAATTAGCACCACCAGGGACCACCAGGAACCATCAAGATATGTGAGACTCTACCCTGGCTGGGATGTTCTTAAAGATTGACAAGGAGAATACACCAATAACGTTGCTGTTGCTATATACTCTTTGCTGCTTGTTAAAACTGTATAAAAAGCAATAAACTCTGTGTAGGCAGAGAGACATTTTGGACACCCTGCTATGACTGGTTTCTGAATCCACCATCTATGGGAGAGAAATAATAGAATAAATAATTGGGATAAACCCAGTATGTCACTGTGGTCATTGCTGTTTTCTCTGTTTACTTACTCAAACAATCCAGGCCTCACAACAAAACTTTCATCTCCAAATTACTCAAGTGACACGTCTGAGGCAATATGAATATTATGACTACACTCTGTCCTTTTGCTTATCATTTCACAGAGAGAGATGTTTTCTTACCAGTCATTATTTCCCATCAAATTTCCTTCCTATGTGCCACTGAAAGAAATATTAATTTCTTGGATGTAGCAACATAGGCTCTGTTTGAGATTATTAGCTGCTTTTCAATAAAATGTTAATTATTCCCCATGGCAGAGGAACCAGTGGGATAATAATCCCTTAAAGTTCTAATTCTTTCATTTCCTTCATGTGAATGAGCTTTTAATCTCTTTCTCTCTCTCTTTCTCTCTGTCTTTCTCTGTCACACACACACAAATGCACATACATCATCTAACTCTACCTACCTATCTCTCTCTCTTTCTCCTTATCTACATCAATCAATCAACTATCTCTACCTATCAACTATGTCTATCTGTCTATCTGTCTATCTGTCTATCTGTCTATCTATCTATCTATCTATCTATCTATCTATCTATCTATCTATCTATCTATCTCAGTTCTAAGATGGCGGCGCCTGGAATGGCTGCGGCTGCATTGGCTCTTGAAGGCGAATAGTTTTGGGAGGGATAGTAAGGGCTATAGGCCACATGATCAGGAAGATTGTAATGTGTTTGAGCAACATGGTGGAACTAAGGTAACATATGACATACGACCGACAATCTTTGCTGGCCTGGCAAGTTTCTAGTTGTTTTGGAACTGTTGGTGAGACCGTTAAAAGTCATTGGCGCTGTTTGAATTTGTTCTACCAGCAGCAAGATCTGACTGCTGGCCCAGTGATGGATTGTATTGCAAATCAGGGCTGTTTCCAGAGGAGGCAGAGGAGGAGGGGACCTGGAGCTTATGGAGCGAAGGAACTGGATGAGGCTGTCGGCAGGCCCAGAGGAAGAGAGAGAGGCTTTTGGAGGAGTTGGTGGCGGCGGCAGCAGCGTGCTCCAGGGGCGAAAAGAAGCAAGGCCTCTTTAAGGAAAGGGTGGAAGAGTCAGCATCAGAAAAAGGAAAGAAGGCGAGGTTGTCAGAATACAAGCTAACTTGAGGGCTAATCCAAATGGAGCCCCATTTCTATCTGTCCTGTTTGCCATCATTCACTCCCTAGAGACTAAAATGGACAATGTGAAATTTGAGCGGGCCCCAAACAAGGAGTATATATCGGAGGTGGTGACCCTTTGAGAGCTGTATGCAACGAAATTTCATTTTGATGTATGCCGATTGGTGTACATTCAAAGTGACAATAAAGTTATCATCATCATCATCATCATTTAGAGACCGCCTATCTCACTTTCAGAGTGACTCATGGGAGTGAAGTTGCTTTATTCTGGGCATATAAATATAAAGGGCTGTGGTTTTCCATTTATTTGTTTAAAAGGTCCACATGCTTACAACAGTACACAATTATTTATACAAAGATTGTCTCTCTTACAATGTTTCCTGGAATCTTCTTCCTTCTTCAGGGGTTAGTACTGTTCTGTTCCAGCCTACAACCGGCCCTGCAGAAATGTCAGGGACAACCCCTTTGTTATATTCAATAGCCTGGAATTAAGCCAACCAAATTTATTTGCAAAAACTAAACAAAACAGTTCAAAACAGAGTAAAACAAATACAGACCGAGACTATATCAGAAGCTCCTCAAACAGTTGCCTTCAGCAACCAGCACCTCCCACACATTCCCCTTTTAAACAACAGTCTCAGGGCGTGGCTTCTCTTTGCCTCCTCCCGAGGTGCCTCATTGCTTTTCTTTGTTCACTTCTGCTTGTCTGCCTCCTGCTTCGAGCATCCTTGAACAAAGCCAGCTGTGGATCATCTTCGTCTAATCTTTCAGGCTCACACAGCTGGGTCTGAGGAGGAACAAGACAGGAGGGGCCTGGCTGAGAGCTCTGCGATGCATCTGCAACCAAAGACTCTCCAAACCCCTCCTCCTCCTCCTCCTCCTCAGAATTGTCTGATTCAGCTGCTGAAACCACAGGCTGACGCTGAATCACAACAAGTACAGATGCATAAGAAGTCAGACATAAGGGATGAGACAAAAATTCTAAGAGCTGGAATCCTGCTTTAGTCAGCATGAAATTTGACAGATAAATCCTTCATTTCTTTTAGGATTCTGAATGTAATGTTGCTTTAAAAAATCAGAGAGAAAATGGAGGGATGTCCTTTTGAGCAATGGAATGTTTTCATCCACATTGCCCCCTGCCGAACAAAATCATTGTATTTCACACTCAATGTCACAATTATTCACTGAAGGACCTCTCTGTCTACCAACTTAACTATCATCTATCTATCTATCTATCTATCTATCTATCTATCTATCTATCTATCTATCTATCTATCTATCTATATCAATCAGTCAACTATCTCTTTCTATCAATTATCTCTGTCTATCATATCCAACATACAATAGTCAGGACTTGATAGACTCCTTTCCACTAGTGATCACTGACCAGACAATTTTCAAGGTTACTCATATAGTATTGAATTGTCAGAGGAAGTGGGGAGGTGACTAGGGGAAGGAGAATAGCTCTGAAATAGGCAAAATTTGCAATATGTGCCTACACAATAAAGGGGCCATTGGTATAATAGGTCTGACATTGTTTTCTGTGGTGTCCTAATGACAAAAGACCAATTGTCCTTCAGAAATGGGATTGCATTGTTTCCCAACAATCTGTCAAGGAAGAATTTGCCACTTTAGTTCCTGAGGCAAATGTTCCATCTCCTTCTGACTAGATCATACATTATTAATGAGCATCAGTTTCAAGTGTGAAAGAACTGTTTGAAAAGTATTAACATAGTCTATTAACTGTGATTGGCACTGTCATCCCTTTCATTTTTGGCTGCTACCAAGAGGCATCCCAGTAGATTTCTATGCATCTGGACATTGTTAATACTCTTCTTGTTATGCTCTCTGGCTTCCGTGATATAGGTATTTCTGGTCAAAACAAGGATAAAGTTTGTTACTGTTGTTGTTTTACTTTTATTGAAATGTCTCTGTACCCAATATATTAATTTCTGAGGGCTAATACATTTAATAATATGCCACATTAGTTTATCTTTTTAAAAATGATTATATGTCTTTTGGAACATTTCCATCAGCATTTTTCAGCAAGAAGTGGGGGAAAGGCAGAGTTTACAGCATATTACTCAGTTGTGGAATAAGCTGTGAGTAGGTAACAGATGCATATACCAATGAACATTGGCTGGTTGTCAATCATGTTTTTCCCCATGTTACAAATAGTAAAGGTAAAGGTTCCCCCGCACATGTGTGCTAGTCATTTCCAACTCTAGGGGCTGGTGCTCATCTCCGTTTCACAGCTGAAGAGCCAGTGCTTGTCCGAGGATGTCTCTGTGGTCATGTGGCCGGCATGACTAGACGACAAAGGCACATGGAATGCTGTTACCTTCCCACCGTAGTGGTCCCTATTTTTCTACTTGCATTTTTATGTGCTTTTGAACTGCTAGGTTGGCAGAAGCTGGGACAAGTAACAGGCACTCACTCTGTTATGCAGCACTCGGGATTCGACCCGCCAAACTCAATGTTTCATTCACATTGCATCATGTAATTACCTACATTATTTGGGGGGGGGGTTGTTTGTATTTTTCATAAATCAGCTACAGGAAGTGAGTAGAGATTTATTAATGACATAAACTCCAGCTAATCAGTAATATTATGCAGCCTCTTTTGTCCAAAGTCCCCAAATCTTTCCTTTCCCTTTCTTTTTTGGGAGGTAGAGTGGGGTAATTGACCGTGAAAAACATAATTAACCTTTGATTCATACAAATAGAATTTAGTCTACACCTGCAGATTAATGGCTAACAAAGTAATCTTTTCTCTCATTTTTTTTTTACTTTTTATTGTAAGAACTGTACAAACCATATCTTAGTACATTTTAGGGTGAATAATGGACATAGATTGATTTTGTAACTTTTATTGTATTGTATTATTATATAGTGAGTCAAGGGAAGTTAAGCAGGATAAAAATGTTGTTTAACTAATTAACTAACTATTCAGAAAGTTGTTTCACATATCCAGAGGATGCATATGTGGAAAAATAGGTTTGCATATCTCCTGTCTGAAAAAAATATCATGTTAATTCCATCTCACATTATATTCAGTTGCATACATGTAGGGCTAAGTATGAACTTCTTACAATTGGATAATCTTGTAAATAATTGGATAATTGGATAGTCTTGTAAAAATCTTCCTTTGGTTGAGGACCAAAGGATGAAGGCACCAGAGATTCTCCTCTTAACTGCACATATTCAATGGGCATTGAATTTTGGAAAATGAGTGGTGGTGCATATGTTTCCATAGATGAGATCATACTGTAGAATGAATTTCTGGCATTTTTAAATCAGGCTTGATAAAATTCTATTTAAAACCCTGGAGATTCACTGTCAATCAGTTTCAACAGTTCTGGTGCTCTGACTCAGTGAAATGTACATAGCTTCCTATCTTTTCTTTTGTAGAAATGAACTCATGGACTTTGCCAAAACTTAAGGGGGGGGGAAGACATATGCTATTTATGCTACTAAAATTGGCTAATTGTTTGGCAGTACATCATTTTCAGAACTAATAGAATGAGATTTTGAATAATCAGTTTAAACATCTACTGCAGGGGTCAGCAACCTGAAACAGTGAAAGAGCCACTCGGAACCGGTTCCCTCACAAAAGGAAAAACTGGGAGCCGCAAAAAATGTGTGCACATGAGTGTATATGCACGCATGCGCAGAACAGGGTTTGACTGAAGAGTGGAGCCAAGGCGAGATATGCACCTACCCTGCATATTTGAATTGATTGGTTGAACTTTTTTAGTCCCACTTTTTTTTGGGGGGGACTGCACATGGCAGAGGACTGGGAGCCGCAGGAGACGGCTGAAGCCACAGGTTGCAGACCTGTGATCTACTGGATAACACATTATCAGCAACCATGAGGATCTTCTCATGAGAACCTTTTTTTGAAACAGGTGGTTCAGACCAGCAAGAGAAAATTGAGCAAATAATATTTACTAGATACTCCCAATTTAAAGTACCTCAAGAAGCTGCTTTCTTACTTGAAGAAAGTTCAGGTAATGGAGGGCAAATATCTGCACAGTATTAATTCACATTAGGATGAAATATTTTATGTCTTTGGACCTCTGCAACTTTTTTATTAGAAGTAGTGCCCTCTAATTCACCAACTCAAAAATAAACACACAAAGTCTTTACACAGGTAACATATAGTTGTTTTCTGCTTCAGGGTATACGTGATTTAATAATACAGTATGGTAAATTGCTAAGTTAAGCTGTCCCTTATTCACATTGCACAAGAGAATTGCAAGGAACTACTGAAAAACCGAGTGATTTGTCTTAGTGTAAAGGTGTGTGTGTGATTGCTCGCAGGGAATTTTGAAATTGAATTGAGGGTATCATATAGCACAAGAGCTGCAGGAAACTCACCCCTGAAATGACTTTGATAGAACCAAAACAAAAAGAAAATAAAATAAAAAAGAAAGCCTTTAATCCATATGTAGTATGTATGTTTCCACTTACATCTATGTGTAAAACAAAAAAAAAGGGGTTATAATTCATTTTTGCAAAGGTAGGTTAGATTGATACAATATTTAATCCACTTTTTGCTGGGTTATCATTTTAGAAAAGACCCAAGCTTTCTACCCTGTGATAAAGTAGGACAAGAGTTTCAAAAAATAGAGATGCCTTTAAGTTGAACTCAGTTACTGATGACTCAATCTCTCCAATTTTCTTGGCAGTATTGCAGAAATGGGTTTATTGACATACTTTTTTAACAAAAAAATAATCCCAATCTAGTTTACAGATGTGGAATTCTCTGGTGGGCTTCTATCCAGGTTCTAAAATCATGTATGGTTTAATCAAGACTTGACACTGAAGGAGGGGGTTTGGCACACCTCAATGAAAATCACAAACTCTTTCCCCTGAGTTGCCTCTGTTTAAACTTCCAGAAGTAAAGTGGAAAGAATTGCTAAAGGTATAACTACTGCAGCTTCCTATAACTCAAATGCTAGTATTAATAAGAACACTTTTTGGATGCATTTCCATGCAGATGTTTGCCAGCCAAGATAAATGCCTGTTCATCTTATATAATCACCAAATGAATCTCTACTCCCCATTTCCTTTACCTTTTAGGTTTCTTAGTTTCTATCTTGATTTGATTAAAAGACATTGAGCAGCAGCTAATTCCCACACTTGGCCAGCTTGTTTGGATTTTGAATGACTGATCCCCTCTTTTATTGAGAAGTCGAGTCATCTTCTTCATCCCAAGGTTATTATCAGCCATATATCTGGCAGGCAGAGTTCAACATCCAGACTTTTCTTCCTTGGAAGCATACAGGGCTGCCGATTCTCCAGACCCCAATCTAATTATACCAATCAATCATGAAAAAAATTGGTCTCAAATGAAGAAATTACATATCTTGGAGATTCTAGCCAGCTACAGAGAAACATAAGCTCTGGAACTGATGGGCTTGTTAAATGGGAGATGTGAAGTGTAATTTATAAAATAGAGTCCCAGTATGACTTCAGTCATTTGATGCCTCTTTATTCTGAATAGCACCTTTTTTTTCTAGCCCCATATGGTATCAGCTCAAAATGAATGGTACCTGAAGACCGAAAACTCAAACTGTCTCCAAAATACAATATATTCCTCCCTTCTACATCTGAACTCTAAAAGCTCCCCTTATCCAAGAGCTGGTTGAGGAGGAGCATGCCGATCTGGCTTGCATTACTGAGACCTGGTTGGGCCCAGAGGGAGGTGTCCCTCTGACTGATCCTTGCCTGCCAGGTTTCTGTGTGCTTCACCAGCCCCGGGCTCAGGGAAAGGGTGGGGGTGTTGTGGTGGTTGTAAGGAAGACCTTGTGTCCGCGGGAGGCTACCGTTACTCAGATATTCGGGTGTGAGTCGTTCCTCTTGAGATTTGGCCCTGGGGTTCAGTTGGGCTTGTTGCTGGCGTATCTTTTGCCTACCTGTGTAGCAGCCACCCTGCCCAAGCTCCTTGAAACCCTCTCTGGGTTGGCGGTTGAGTTCCCCAGACTTATGGTTCTGGGGGACTTTAACCTGCCATCCTTGGGAGGTTCGTCAGGGTTGGCTCAGGAGTTCATGACCTCCATGACGGCCATGGACCTGACCCAAGTAATTCAGGGCCCGACTCATGAGGGGGTCACACACTCAAACTTATTTTTATATCTGGACGGTGGATTGATGATCTGGGTGGGGGATCTCCTTTTATTACGCCCCTGTCATGGACCGATCATCACCTCCTGTGGCTGGCCTTCCGCTTTGCCGCCCCTGTCGTGGGGTTACAGAACCGACCAGGTGGTTCCGTCCCAGGCGCCTAATGAACCCTGAATGGTTCCAGGCGGCGCTTGGATCTGTGGCTGCCATCTTTGCTCACAGCCCGGTCGATGCCTTAGTGGAAGCCTGGGAAAGGGTGGGTGCATAGGCACTCGACCACATTGTTCCCATGCGGCTCCTGACCCGGCGCAGATCCCGGCGGGCACCATGGTTCTCCATGGAGCTCCGGGAGATGAAGCGTCGGAGATGGAGCCTAGAGAGCTGTTGGAGGTCCAGCCGGTCTGAGTCTGATCGATTGCAACTAAGAATCTTCACGAGGTCTTATCTTGCAGTGATGGAGGCAGCGAAGTCCAGCTACTTTGCTGCCCTCATCGCGTCCGCTGATAATCACCCAGCCACCCTGTTTGGGGTGACTCGCTCCCTCCTGAACCAGGAGGTGAGGGAGGAGCCCCTGCAGGGTCGTGCTGAGGAATTTAGTCAATATCTGGCAGATAAAATCACTCAGATTTGGGCTGGATTGGACTCCGACTGGGCAGAGTCTGACGACGAGGAATCGAGCAGTCTTGGGAATATTATTTGGGAAGAATTCGATCCTGTGACTCCAGAAGAAGTGGACAGGATCATGGGCAGGCTGAGTTCCACCATTTATTTACTGGACCCGTGCCCCTCCTGGCTGGTTTATGCAGTGCGGGAGGGGACATGAGGCTGGCTCCAGGCAGTAATAACTGCTTCATTGAGAAAGGGTAGCTTCCCCGCCGCCTTGAAGGAGGCGGTGGTGAGGCCCCTCCTCAAGAAGCCTGCCCTGGACCCGGCTATTTTAAATAGCTATCATCCGGTCTCCAACCTTCGCTTTTTAGCGAAGGTTGTTGAGAGTGTGGTGGCTCATCAGCTTCCTCTGTTCCTGGAGGAAGCGGATTATCTGGAACCCTACCAATTGGGCTTTAGGCCCGGGTACAGCATGGAGACGGCATTGGTCGCACTGATGAATGATCTCTGGTGGGCTCGGCACAGGGGTTGCTCCTCTGTCCTAGTCCTATTAGACCTCTCAGCGGCTTTTGATACCATTGACCATGGTATCTTACTGCGGCGCCTCAGGGGGTTGGGAGTGGGTGGCACTGTTTTACAGTGGTTCTCCTCCTACCTTCTGGGTTGTTCGCAGTTGGTGTTGACAGGGGGACAGAGGTCGGCCTCGAGGCCTCTCATTTGTGGAGTCCCTCAGGGGTCGGTCCTCTCGCCTCTCCTGTTCAACATCTATATGAAGCCGCTGGGTGAGATCATTTGTGGTTTTGGGGTGGGGTATCATCAGTATGCTGATGACACCCAGCTTTTTATTTCCACCCCAGATCAACTCAGTGATGCCCTCTCCATGATGTCCCGTTGCCTGGAGGCGGTTCGGGTCTGGATGGGGAGGAACAGGCTTCGTCTAAATCCCGACAAGACCGAGTGGCTGTGCGTACCGGCATCTCGAGTTGTCCATTCTATTCCATCTTTATCTATAGGGGGTGAGGTGTTACCCCCTGTAGATAGGGCTCGCAACTTGGGCATCCTCCTTGATTCACAGCTAAATTTTGAAGATCATATAGGAGCTGTGTCCAGGGGAGCTTTTGTCCAGGTACTCCTGGTGCACTAGTTGCGGCCCTATTTGGACCAGGATGCCTTACGCACAGTCACTCATGTGCTCGTGACCTCTCGGATAGACTACTGCAACGCTCTCTACATGGGGCTGCCCTTGAATACCACTCGGAGGCTCCAGCTGGTGCAGAATGCAGCCGCGCGAGTTGTGATGGGGGTTTCCCAATACTCCCATGTAACACCTCTGCTCCGCAAGCTGCATTGGCTTCCAGTTGTCTTCCGAGTGAGATTCAAGGTGCTGGTGATGATCTATAAAGCCCTAAATGGCATGGGTCCGGGTTACTTATGGGAGCACCTTTTGCCGGCATTAACCTCCCATCGTCCTGTGCACTCCCACAGAGAGGGCCTCCTCAGGGTGCCATCGGTCAAGGAATGTCTACTGGTGGCCCCCAGGGGGAGAGCATTCTCTGTGGGCATGCCTGCCCTCTGGAATCAGCTTCCAGTTGAGCTCCGGATGGCTCCCGACCTTCGCTCGTTTTGCCGTGACCTGAAGACTTGGTTGTTTGAACAGGCCGGCCTGGACTGAGGGATTGCATTTTGGTGTTTAAATTTTAAAAATAAATTTTAAATTTTAGATTGTATTTATTACTTAGGGCTATTGATTTAATCTTACTTTAATTTTTATACCTTGCGTGTTGTTAGTGTTTTAATTGCCCTGTACACCGCCCGGAGTCCTTGGAGAGGGGCGGTATATAAATCTAATAAAATAAAATAAATAAATAAAATAAAAGAAGAGAAAAGGCACATTAAAAGCAAAAGTAAAAATGGCTGCTGGTTGTCAGCTGTCAGAACGACAGCATCCATTGTCACAGCGTTGACAGAAACCACTTAGGTGTTACCCTACAAGGGTTATCACTGCTAAGAAATTATGCATCCACTTGGATGTTTCTACTAGATAACACTGAGGAAAAGCTAATTTCTAATGGTGAATATGGTATTAACTGAATATTGCAAATCTTGAAGTATATTTCTCTCCCAATCCTTTGTCTTCCCACATTCCTGCTGTGGTCTACATTGCTTTGATCTGATCATTACCCTGGCTGCCTCTCTTCTTCCTGTCTCCCAAGGTCATTCCTACCTACCATTACATAGTATTACAGAAGGAAGTACATGAGACAGACAGCTGGATTGTCTAGTGTCTTCTGCCTGTCAGCTACAATTTGGGCTCTTTCTCAAAGGTGCTAAATCTGTGTTTCAAAGCAGCCAAAATAGCTTACAGATACAGGAAGGGAAGGGATAAGCTTAGGATATTAAGGTTGATTCAGGACTCTGACTTTAGATTGGTTTAGACACTTAGCACTCAATACTTAGCAGGTATTGAGGAAGAGTCATGGTTGAAAGATCCCAGAACAGAATGCCCTTGCACAATAACATCCAGAGTCTAGACAGGAAATATTAGCTGTTCCCACCCTCTAGGTTTAGCTGACATTGGATGGTGAAGCATATCTGCAGTAAAGCTGCAGTGAATCGAATCTTTGGCAGCTGCCTGAACCAAAACTGATTATTTTCCAAGTATAATAATCACAGAGCTTTCTTCACACAACCTTCCTGATACCACTAATTCTGTCTCATCTACATTGGTCATAAGTCAGTGCTCACTAGATCAGAGAACAAGAACGTATCCAAAACAAAAGCAAGGTCAGAATCCAGTGATCCACATAATCATGTTCTATGAGGAAGGGCAGCAATCCAAGGAGGACATGGGAGCTGATCAGAAGTGTATGAAACCGCAGAAAGCCACCAGCAGCTGATATAAGCTCAGATTGCTAAATCCATTGAAAAGATGCCAGGCACAGATTTAGATACAAAAAGAGAGGAAAACTCTCTGAGCTCAGTGATCGCTAGTTACTTAAGATTTGGAGGAGTCCTAATTTTTCAGTCCACTCTCACACAAACTTAAATCATTTAGCTGCTCTGATTTTAAGGTAATGTTTTGTCTTTTAAGCAGACAACAAGCCTGTGGAATTATTTCCTTGCCCCAATATTTAGGAAATTTATGGAATGGAATGGAATGGAATGGAATGGAATGGAATGGAATAGAATAGAATAGAATAGAATAGAATAGAATAGAATAGAATAGAATAGAATAGAATAGAATAGAATAGAATAGAATAGAATAGAATAGAATAGAATAGAATAGAATAGAATAGAATAGAATAACTTTATTGGTCGAGTCTGATTGGACATACATGCAATTTGTCTCTGGTGCCCAAGCTCTCAGTGTCCATACACTTTCTATTAGATCTTGGGATAGAAACCACAGAACTTGTTAGCTTGCACTTCAAAACAGGATGTCCTTAAGATTATGTTGTTTCTAGCACAGCAGTATGTTCTGTGATAGATTTGGAATGCTGTGGTGGATATATTCAATATAATAAGGAATTTGAAAGCATAAATAGATGCTGTGTTTCAGGGAGTTGCTAGCTGTGATTGGTGTTAGTTAATCTGTTAGATCTCTGATTTAAGAGAATGCAGAAGAAAAATCAAGGAATTCATTATTTATATGCTTCAATAATTTGTCATTACATTTTATTTGCCTAGTTGTTTGTTTTTAAGTTTTTTTTTTTAAAGTTATATTCACCAGTAGAAAAGCCTAGCAAAAGGTTCCATTAAATCAGCATCTCCAGCAAATATCCCCTTTGGCCATATCACGAGTTGATATTAAACAGGACAAGATGCTATTTAGGCTAATATTTTGAGTTCTATTTCGGAGCAAGTAGATATGATGGAATGTAGAAATAAATTAACACAAATAAAAATTCTCCACCATTATCTCCAGACAAGCAAGTCATGTACAAGGAAACAACTACCATAAATTCTGTACAAATGTCAAAGTGGTTGAAAAAGGGGGAAATGACAATTCAGCATTTTTAAAATGACAGGCCAGCTGTTTAATGCCTACTTACAGTATTTACATAAGCAACAATGTAATGCTTCTCCAGATAAGAAAGTAGCAAACATGAAAAAGATACATTATGTCATGCTTGTCATTCTGTAACATTTTAAAATTTACCTTCTGTCTTACAGGGCATATCCTTCAATATCATACAAATACTTTTTTTCCCCATTGTTAGTTAGCAAGCTCTGTTCATTGGATACACAATCATTACAGATGGTCCTCAACTTTGTATAATGACTGTTCAAAGTTAGGATGGTGTTGCAACTATTCCTAGCACTTACAACCACTGCAATGATTTGGGTGCTTGGCAACTGGCATGCATTTATTACAGGTGTGGCATCCTGAGCTCACATAACCACCCTTCATAGCTAGCTTCTGACAAACAAAGTCAGTGGGAAAAACTGGATTTGACTGACCGTGATGATTCAATAATGACTGAGTTGAAAAGGTCATAAAATCAAGTGTGATTTGCTTAATGACTGCATTGCCTAGCAATAAAGGTTTCAATGTCAATTGGGGTCATAGGTTGAGGATGCCCTGTATTCCACAATAAAAAGAATCAAGAAAAAAAACATCTATTCAATCTTGAAAAAGAAAATCCATGTATGGCTTTTAAAAAATGATGGTGCTATAAAATATAACATAAATAATATAAATTTAAATGGATGTCAAGTCCAGATCATGCTGGTTTCTTGGTAATGGTTTGTTATTCTTTACTTTACATCTGGAAGACTGCATCATCTTGTTTGGTTCATGATTTGCATCACCAGATGAATTTTGCTGATAGACAACCCTTCTTCAACAATGCAATCTCTTTGTTTAAAGAAAAAAAAGGCACAATCTTTCAGAACATTGTTCTCTTAAAAAAACATGACTGGAGAAAGGTATAGTTCTATCCATGTTTTCTTAGGAACAAGTGCTCAATGGTTAGATTCTCAGTAGGTAGGTTTAAAATTACAACTTGATAATGACAAAATCCCAAAGATAATGAAAAGTATAGATTTCATTTTGATTGCTTATTTCAGTAGCATGCTTGATCAAAACAAGTATGTCATTAGCTGGAAATCTTAATCCTTTCAATTTGTTAATCATGGATTTTCTCCATAAGCTGACAGTTTAATGCATGAACCCCACTGATATGCTAAACTCCAAACCTCCAAGCAAGTATTCTGAGGCTCTCCCAAAACTTGCTAACACATGCATTTTTATCATATTATCCAGTGTTTTCCTTTATGTGCCCATATAAACCACGTTTTTGAATATATGAATGTATATCCTCTTAGCTAGACTTCAGCAGTATGTGGATCGAGAACTACCAGAAGCGCAGGCAGGATTTCGAAGAGGCAGAGGAACTAGAGATCAAATTGCCAACATACGCTGGATCATGGAGAAAGCTAGGGAGTTCCAGAAAAAACATCTACTTCTGCTTCATTGACTATGCTAAAGCCTTTGATTGTGGCAAGTTCTTAAAGAGATGGGAGTACCAGACCATCTTATTTGTCTCTTGAGAAACCTATATGTGGGTCAAGAAGCAACAGTGAGAACTGGACACGGAACCACTGATTGGTTCAAAATTGGGAAAGGAGTCCGGCAAGGCTGTATACTGTCGCCCTGCCTATTTAACTTATATGCAGAGCACATCATGAGAAAGGCAGGGCTAGATGAATTAAGATTGCCGGAAGAAACATCAACAACCTAAGATATGCAGATGATACCACTCTAATGGCAGAAAGTGAAGAAGAACTAAAGAGCCTCTTGTTGCGGGTGAAGAAGGAGAGTGCAAAACTTGGGTTGAAACTAAACATTAAGAAAACCAAGATCATGGCATCTGGCCCTCTCAATTCCTGGCAAATAGATGGGGAAGAAATGGAGGTAGTGACAGATTTTATTTTCCTGGGCTCCAAGATCACTGCAGATGGGGACTGTAGCCAAGAAATTAAAAGACGCTTACTCCTCGGGAGGAAAGTCATGGCAAATCTAGACAGCACACTAAAAATCAGAGACATCACCCTGTGAACAAAAGTGCGTATAGTCAAGTCTATGGTCTTCCCAGTTGCAATGTATGGCAGTGAAAGTTGGAGCATAAGAAAGGCTGAGCACCAAAGAATTGAGGCCTTTGAACTATGGTGCTGGAGAAGACTCCTGCGAGTCCCTTGGACCACAAGGCAATCAAACCGGTCAGTCCTAGAGGAGATCAACCCTGACTGCTCTTTAGAAGGCCAGATCCTGAAGCTAAAACTCAAATACTTTGGCCACCTAATGTGAAGGAAGGACTCACTGGAGAAGATCCTAATGCTGGGAAAGATTGAGGGCAATAGAAGAAGGGGATGACAGAGAATGAGGTGGCTGGATGGAGTCACTGAAGCAGTAGGCGTGAGCTTAAATGGACTCCAGAAGATGGTAGAGGACAAAAAGGCCTGGAGGAACGTTGTCCATAGGGTCGCGATGGGTCAGACACGACTTCACAGCTAACAACAACAGTCCTCTTACTTTAACAGTTAAAAGCAAATAAAAGTGGGCGGTTGCATCATTCCATCCCTTATTGCAGCCATTTTGACTGTTAAAGGTCTAAGGTGAGGGAGTCAAAAACATTTTTTTTAAATCAAAACTGGAAAGCATGGGTACCAGGTGACTTGCAAAGCCCCGGGCTTGGGAGCAGAATGATGTCATCTCTTTCTTTACGTACAAAATGGTGAATGGCTATTCTGGAGATGGCTTAAGAGGTGCAACTCTGCCCTGTATCTTTGTTTAGATCTAATGTGTAAGTAGAGAGAAATCCATGCTAGGCAACTGAAATAAAAATTGTTGTTGGAGGGGCTGAATATTATGGATCAACATTCAACCTGACAAAGTTTAAATGATTTTATTTTATTTTTATATTATTTTGGTTGGTGAATTTATTCATGGGGGAATAAATTAGGAATGTAAATGTTCATTTAAAATTATACCCTACAGTCTTATGCATTAGAACACACACAAATGCAAACACTAAAATAATGTGTACCAAGTTTTATGGAAAATAGACAAGTTGGGACATTGACATTGCAAGATAATATTTTATTATTATTATTTTAATTCCATTTATAACCCACCCTTCTCCGAAGACTCAGGGCGGCTTACAAGCTTAGCAGTAGCCTTCATTCTATGTATATGCCTGCTTATTAGGGCTTCCACACACACCGCAAGCGGCATTATTACAAAGTCAGCTTAATTGCCCCCAACAATCTGGGTCCTTACTGCTTAACAAGCCTACAATTTTTATTTTATAAGAAACTTCAGTGAGACATACCTAAATGTCACTCACAAATACACACATTTTGCAAAGCAGGTGATCTTTGGCCACTTAACCCAGTCTTCAACTGCTGATGAAAGTCTTATTGACAAAGCATCTCAGTTGCTTCATTTCACCCTAATATGTCCGTCTTATATATAATGCAAAGGGACTAAATTTATTTAATTAAATACTTTTCTTTTGGTTGTAAATAAAATAAAATAAATGAAACTTTGAACATTTCTCAGAATATAGCCATTGGTCTTCACATCTCATGTTAATTTAAAATTCTTCTCTGCCTAGTCCAGGTCTGATAGTTGTGACTACAGTGAAGGAATCTCTATTCAAACTAAACTACACCCTCCTCATTGCTTAATGTTTTTTAAATTAATGCACAACTTATCCAGTCCTACCTTTATTTTTAAAACAAACGTGTTTTTTTAAATATCCTCCACAGGAGAAGGAAGTAGAATAAATTGACTCAGTGAGGATGTGATAAAGATAAATGGATAAATATTGTGTGTTTGGCAGCTGATTGATTCCACTCTCTTAGATCTTGAGAAAGGGCAAAGAGCTTGGATGAAAGCATTGTCTGATCAAGCTGAAATGTTTCCAGCTCCTTCTGGGTCCTCCTCTGGGTCCTCTTCTGGGTCCTCTTCATGGTCCTCTTCTTCATTCCAACCTTGTGCTCGATCTAAACTAAGGGTTCTCAAATTCTTCAGCTCACTGACATCTTATAAAGTGTCAGATTGTTCATTAACCTCCAAACATTTATTATATGAAAACAATTTAGTATTTCCTACTTTAAATTATAATAACCATAGCCTGAAAATAGCAGAAGAGAAGAGAAAGAATAGGAGGAAAAAAATAACAAAATACAAAAACTTGCAAATAGAAGCAGAATGAATGTGGCAAAAGAAAGCCACAGACAGTACCAATAGTAATAGGTGGCTTGGGTGCAATCCAAAAACATGTGGAGCACCACTGGAACACAATCAGCAGTGACAAACTCACTAATAGTCAGTTGAAAAAGGAGGCTTTGCTTGGAACTGTTTACGTTCTGCAATGATATCTTTAATACCATCAAATGACATCTGCCTATTCCAGGTCCTTGGGAAGGACTCAATAGATAGATAAAAATCCTAAATCCAACCTAAAGATCTCACTGACTGTGCCACCAACCACAATAATAATTTCAACCTCTTGGATAGTCTCAAGACAATCCATCTTTGGGGGTCAATATTGGCCACTTTGAGAAACCCTGATCTAAAAGAACTATCATTTAAGCAAAGGCAATTTGCTGGAAAGTTACTTTGTAGCAGTAACTCTACTGACTTGCAAAAAGTGAGAGAGAGAGAGAGAGAGAGCGCATGACATAATCCGGAAGCGATCTCAGATGACAGTATCAGCTAGACCTAATCAACAATCTATGAATCAGCCTGTGCTTAAAAGCCATAATCTAGAAAAGTGGTGCACTTTCAATAAAACTACATGTTGCAAAGTATAATTTCTAGGCATGTTGTATTTTTACATGCCTCAGTTGTCTGGCATTATGATATTATCTTGCTTCATATTTTCTGTCCTGCTGTTCATGTGAGTCACAGTGGATTTGTGTGTGAGGGGAATAGGAAAAAGGAAAGGAGAGGGAGGGAGGGAGATAGACATATGACACAACAATTCTTTCTTTTTCCAGGCTGCTGGGTAGAAAAGTTATGAGTATCTCAGACTGGCTGTGAATGTTTCATGATGATGCTTTTGTTCAGTTGACTCGGCTATGAAGCAGTAAATACAGCATGCAGGAAAGGTATTCCTGTGGCACTTACCTTATTTTGCTGCATGGTTAGTCTTTGTGAGGCCTGTAATCGATATGGCACTGCTGACAATTTGGATTGAAGTGGAATAAGAAAAAGAATATTTCCCTCAAGACCCCAAGAAAAAGGAATGGTTGAAGGGACATAAAGTGTTTCAAATGATTGCAGCCATATGACTGAGGAGCTCTTGAAAAAGCATCCCAATAGCTATGAACAAGAGTGGGGGGGGGGAGTAGAGCACAAAAGCACCATTACAATCAACAAAGTGCAGCTAATGGTCATCTCCCTCCTTTAAAAAAAGAACAAAAACAAAACAGCTACACACTTACTTTTTACCTTTAGTCTTAAAAGAATAGAAAGTGTTGGGAAAAATAAGCCTAGCAAAAAAGCAAAAAAAAATAAGCACAGACTTCTGTGATCTATTTTGAACAATTATCGGCATAGAATGCAATTATTTCCATAAACATGATTTGATTTGGGCTTCCTGTTGATTTGGGCTTCCAGTGTTTTCGTGTTATTTATCAAAATCCTTCTCTTATGATTACAGAAAGTTGAATACTGTTAAAAGAATGGGCCAGGTTCCTTCTCTGAGCTGGGATATTACAATAAGGCACAAGGCAGGCTGCTGGTGGAAAGAAGGTGATCTATTTATTCCCAAGAGCAAAGAGAAAATGGGATACAGAGACCCTTTTTATAGGGGGATGGTCCTTGGTGTGTCCTTGGAGGTTTGTGTACATGCTGGTTCTAGTGTGTAACTTGTTTTACCTGGTGTCTGTTGATTTGCCTTTACTTATGTAATGGTGTTTGGGCAACTTATTTGTGGGTGGGGAAGTGTGCCTGAACAGATTCGTTGTCTAGCTAATTATTCTTGCCCAGGTACTCGCTTTTGCTACTTAGTATTGTCAGTTGATAGCCTAGCAGAGGTGCAGTTTAATATTCTATTGTTAAAATGTATCTCCCATAGTTTTCAGCTTCAGTGGATCATGGATTTGTGTTAATGGTTAAAGAATACCTGAGACAGTGAGAGAAATAAAGTTAATTTGGAATAAAGAATCTCCCATGATGATTGATTGATTATTAAAATAAAATTCTTTCCAGTATATGTGACACAAATTGTGAATATACAGTGAATATTCTGAGTAAAATTGAAAAAAAAAACAAAAATACTGAGCGAATTTCTTGGTGTATTATCAATAATCAATATTTGCACAGCACTTCAGGAAGGCAGATTAGCTTGCATTCTGAGCGTGCATCAAAACAGAGTGAATTCTGGATTTCAAAGCAATTTGGAATAAATTTTTCATCTCTGCAAGTGGAGGGAGAAACAAGTCTAACTCACACTTTATCAGATTTGGGTCTCTATCTTATGTATTTCCAGAGCTTTAGGTTCTGTAAAGGATGGCAACTTGGCAAAAGAAAATAATAATGGCCTTTGTTTTGTACCTAATCATAATAAGCAAAATATATACAATTGGCATGTCTCTTTAGTTACTGATCATTTTGGTTTAGGCAAGAAACTGGAAATACTGTGTTGCAAAATGAGCTGATTATATGATTTTGGGCTGTGGAAAGCTATTGTTCAACAGCATCTGAACAATTACTGGTTCTATTCCTGCCATAAGCATTTTCTGTGTTGATTCTCCAGGAGATGGAAGGGGGTTTCAAAGAGCTTTAAATAAAGTGTTTCAGTTCACCCAGAAATTTACTTGCATTGTTTTTGAAAAGAATGGTTTAGGAATAATTTACAAAATATCTCAGTTAATTCTCGATAGGCAAAGAAAACTTTAAAAAAATGCAAGTGTTTTTTAATGTAGGAATGAATTCAGTGTAGGGATGAATGGGTTCAGAAATTATTTACATCAATGCATTTATTCACTCACATCGTATCTTACAAAATGCATAAATTAAATTACAGGTCCTCAAGTCACAACCACAACCACCAGAATTTCTGTTGCTAAGCATATCAGTATATAAGTTATGCTATGAGTTTGATTTCTATCTCATTCCTTCTGATAGATTTTTCCCCTACCATTTGTTTAACTATATTTTAAAAATCTTCATATATCAGTGAACTACCTAGGGGAAAAAAACATGTCATGGTCTTTATCAATCCTGTAAATGAGAATTTTTTTTTAAAATGTATTGTAGTATCAAAATTGTGGCAAAACCAGAGCAATATAACTTGATTCAGTCAGCTTGTGCTGCCACCATGCGGTTGTTTGGGGAAATTATAATATGCTAACTTGACTCGGTCAGCCAACCCCTCCTACTCTGTGATGTGCTTCCTCCTCCTCCTGACTCTGTGCCTTCACCCCTCCCCTTTCTGGGATGGACTTCCTCCTTCTTCTCCCTGGGTGATTGTCCTCCTCCATAACCGGCAGATACACGTGCAGACACTGTGAGTCATTACTGTCTTTTGACCTTGAAAATACCGCCTATGCATCATCTCCCTCACCTTTTCTGCTGTAATCTTCTCTGTATGCAAATAAAGGTACTTCTGGATGATAAAGGTACTTTTATGAGTTCTGCTATCTGGCAAGGGCTGTTAACAGTGATAATATACGCCTATACAGGCCAAGCACAGGGGTCTTAGCAAGGGGATAAATCATTAAATGACAGTCTGATCCAGAATACAGCTGCTTCAGCACAGTGGATTTCCATACCTCCATAAGAAAGCTGTTGTTTGAGGAAATTGGGATCAAGTTTCACACTGAAAAAGTTTTAGATTTTCACCTCATCTTTCAACATAGCCATGGCAATGCAATTTCAATGAGAAAAATCAGGTGATGCTCAAACCGAATGCAATTTAACTAAATGTATTTTCTAAATTATCTGGACCCATACCAATCGGGTTTCAGGCCCAGGCACAGCATGGAGACAGCATTGGTCGCGCTGGTGAATGATCTCTGGTGGGCTCGGGACAGGGGTTGCTCCTCTGTCCTAGTCCTATTAGACCTCTCAGCAGCTTTTGATACCATCGACCATGGTATCCTACTGCAGCATCTCAGGGGATTGGGAGTGGGAGGCACCATTTTACGGTTGTTCTTCTCCTATCTCCTGGGCCACTCACAGTCGGAGTTGACGGGAGGGCAGAGATCCGCCCCGAGGCCTCTCATTTGTGGAGTTCCTCAGGGGTTGGTTCTCTCTCCCCTCCTGTTCAACATCTATATGAAGCCGCTGGGTGAGATCATTTGTGGTTTCGGGGTGGGGTATCATCAGTATGCTGATGATACCCAACTTTTTTCTCTACCCCGAATCATCCCAGTGATGCCCTCGCCATGATGTCCCATTGCCTGAAGGCGGTCCAGGTCTGGATGGGAAGAAACAGGCTTCATCTCAATCCTGCCAAGACTGAGTGGCTGTGCATACCGGCATCTTATTTGAACAAGCCGGCCTGGCCTGATGGGGGATGGGTGGGGTTTTTTATTGTTATTTTAATATTTGTATTTACTGTTTTTAGTGGGCATATATTTAATCCTTTTTTAACTTTTGTAACTCTGTATTTTTTATGCTTGCCCTGTTCACCGCCCTGAGTCCTTCGGGAGAAGGGCGGTATACAAATAAAATTATTATTATTATTATTATTATTATTATTATTATTATTATTATTATTATTATTATTATTATTATTATTATTATCTCGGGTTAACCAGACTATTCCATCTTTAACGATGGGGTGTGAGGTGTTACCCCCCGTTGATAGGGCTCGCAACTTGGGCGTCCTCCTGCATTCACAGCTCAATTTTGAAGATCACATAGGAGCCGTGACCAGAGGGGCTTTTGCCCAGGTTCACCTGGTGCACCAGTTGCGACCCTATCTGGACCGAGATGCCCTACGCACAGTCACCCATGCGCTCATGACCTCCCAGTTAGACTACTGCAATGCTATCTACATGGGGCTGCCTTGAGGACCACTCAGAGGCTTCAGCTGGTGCAGAATGCGGCCGCACAAGTTGTGATGGGGGTTTCCCAATACTCTCATGTAACACCTCTACTCTGCGAGCTGCATTGGCTTCCGGTTGCCCTCCGGGTGAGATTCAAGGTGCTGGTGATGACCTATAAAGCCCTAAATGGCTTGGGTCCTGGATATTTGAGGGAACACCTGCTGCTGGCATCAAATTCCCTTCGTCCTGTGCGCTCCCACAGGGAGGGCCTTCTCAGGGTGCCGCCGGTAAAAGACTGCCAGCGGATAACACCCAGGGGGAGGGCCTTCTCAGTGGGTGCGCCTGCCCTTTGGAACCAGCTGCCCGTGGAGCTTAGGACTGCCCCTGACCTTCGTTCATTCCTCCTTGCTCTTTGAGCTTTCCGGCCCAGGCTGAGAGTTTTTAATTGGGGGTTTTATACTTTTCAGGGAGCAAATTTAATTATTTTTAATTGTTTTTAATTTTTGTATTGTATTGATGTTTTTAAATACCTTGTAAACCTCCCTGAGTCCTACGGGAAAAGGGCGGTATATAAATTCAATAAACTTAAACTTAAACTTAAATCAGCTTTAAACTGGGTTAAGCCACATTCCCCAAATGTTACAGGGTAAAGGCAAATGATTCAGTGGCCACTCTTGAACATCTGTTCCTATTTTTCATTTGGTCTAATCTGCCCAATCCAGGTCATTTTCATTTCATGTCATTTATAATTCCAGGGAAAAAAATCCACTTTAAGGAAATCAAAGTAATCTCATACTAGTCATGTCTCACAGATAATCTGGAGTCTGGGAAAAGGTCTATAGCACTCTGTAAAGTTAATGGATTCATACAAGTGAGACTTTTCTAAATTAATACAGGAAGATTTATTTTTAATTATATGGCTGCCTCTCCACTGAAGCAATTCTGGGCAGCCAACAGAATTTAAAATTAAAACAACAATATAAATAGGTGTAACAAAAAAACACAGCCTCAAAGAAAATGACATATCAGCAGAGAATAAAGAATTTCAAAGCAACTTTAAAACATCCAGGCCTCACAAACTTTTCAATCCCCTTATCCAAGGAATAGAATTTTTTTCCCCTTTTGAAAACTTATTTGATATAGAATTAAATGAGAAGAACTAACAGATGCTTACCTATAAGCTTTTATTAGGTTGATCCTCAAAGATTCTTGATGCTTACAGCAGTGACCTATGTCACATTTACATGTTCTATCAAAGATAACCCATTGATTTCATTGATTTTGATTATGCGCCTTCAAGTCATTGTTGACTTCTAGCAGCCACATAGATAGATCTTTCCCATGACAGTCCCTAACCTTTTCTTTCAAGTCTCCCAATATTGCATTCATCGTCACTGCAACCGAGTCCATAGACCTTGCTCCTGATCAGTCTCTTTCCTTACCTTCCAGTTTTCCCAGCATTCACGCTTCTGTAACAGAATATATATATATATACATATGTATATGTATATGTATATGTATATGTATATGTATATATATATATATATATATATATATATATATATATATATACACACACACACATACACACATACATATATATACATATATATATACATATACATATACATATACATATACATATACATATACATATATGTTGTTGTTGTTAGCTGCGAAGTCGTGTCCGACCCATTGCGACCCTATGGACAACATTCCTCCAGGCCTTCCTGTCCTCTACCATCTTCTGGAGTCCATTTAAGCTCACGACTACTGCTTCAGTGAGTCCATCCAGCCACCTCATTCTCTGTCGTCCCCTTCTTCTATTGCCCTCGAACTTTCCCAGCATTAGGCTCTTCTCCAGTGAGTCCTTCCTTCTCATTAGGTGGCCAAAGTAATATACATATACACATATACACATATATACATATAAGGTAAAGGTAAAGGTTCCCCCACACATGCGTGCTAGTCGTTTCCCCTAGAGTCGGAAACACATATACATATACATATACATACATACATACATACATACATACATATATATATATATATATATATATATATATATATATATATATACATTTATTTATTTATTTATTTATTTATTTATTTATTTATTTATTTATTTGTTTGTTTGTTTTTATAAACCGCCCTTCTCCCGAGGGACTCAGGGCGGTGTACAGAGTAAGGTAGGTATACAGATTGAACAATAGTGAAAAACAATAGTAAAAACAAACTGGGACCCCAATTAGAGCTATCAGGCCAGGCCGGACTGCTGGAACAGGGAAGTTTTTAAGTCGCGCTGGAAGGTGCGGAGGTTGGGGGCCATCCGGATTTCGGTTGGCAAGCAGTTCCAGAGGGCTGGCGCACCCACTGAGAATGCCCTCCCCCTGGGGGCCACCAGCCAACATTCCTTGAGCAGTGGCACCCTGAGGAGGCCCTCTCTGTGGGAGCGCACAGGACGGTGGGACATCACTGATGCTGTTTGGAGTTGAGATGAAAAGCTGGGTGTCATCAGCATACTGATGGTACCCTACTCCAAAGCTACGAATGATCTCACCCAGCGGTTTCATGTAGATGTTGAACAGGAGAGGCGAGAGGACCGACCCCTGAGGGACTCCGCAAACGAGAGGCCTCGGGGTCGACCTCTGTCCCCCTGCGAGCACCAACTGCGAGCGACCCTGGAGAAAGGAGGAGAACCAACGCAGAACCGTGCCTCCCACTCCCAGTCCCCTGAGGCGCCGCAGCAAGATACCATGGTTGATGGTATCGAAAGCTGCCGAAATGTCTAATAAGACTAGGACAGAGGAATGGCCCCTGTCCCGGGCTCTCCAGAGATCATTCATCAGAGCGACCAATGCCGTCTCCGTGCTGTAGCCCGGCCTGAAGCCCGATTGGCACGGGTCTAGATAAACCGCTTCATCCAGGACCTGAGGAAGTTGATGCGCCACCACGCTCTCAACAACCTTCGCAAGGAAGCGAAGATTGGAGACTGGACGAAAGTTATTCAATGAGGATGGGTCCAAGGTGGGCTTCTTGAGGAGAGGTCTTACCACCGCCTCCTTCAAGGCGGTGGGGAAGTGACCCTCACTCAGAGAAGCAGAGATGACCGCCAGAAACCAGCCTCGTGTCCCCTCTCGAGCCGCATAAGCCAGCCAGGAAGGGCACGGGTCCAGTAAGCATGTGGAGGAGCTCAACCTCCTCATAATCCTGTCGACTTCCTTAGGAGTCACAGGATCAAATTCCTCCCAGATGACGTCGACAAGACTGCCCGTGTCCTGTTCTTCCAACTCTGCCCAGTTGGAGTCCAGGCCGGTTCGAATCCGAGCAATTTTATCCAACAGATATTGACCGAATTCCTCGGCTCGACCCTGCAAGGGTTCCTCCCTCACCTCTTGGTTCAGTAGGGAGCGAGCCACCCTGAACAAGGCAGCCGGGCGATTATCTGCGGACGCGATGAGGGTGGAAAAGTAGTTGGATTTTGCCACCCTTATCGCTGCGAGATAAGACCTGGTGAGGATTCTTAGTCGCAATCGGTCGGATTCTGATCGACTGGATCTCCAACGGCTCTCTAGGCCCCGTCTCCGACGCTTCATCTCCCGGAGCTCCGCGGTGAACCATGGGGCTCACTGGGATCTGCGCCGGGTCAGAGGCCGCAGGGGTACAACTCGGTCCAGAGCCTCCGTGGCTGCCTTTTCCCAGGCTTCCACTAAGGCATCCGCCGAGCTGTGAGCAGGGAGTGCATGTGCGTCCCCAAGCGCTGCCTGGAACCTATCAGGGTCCATTAGGCGCCTAGGGCGGTACCATCTGGTTGGCACCGTGCACCCACGGCAGGGGGTGGCAAAGGGGAAGTCTAGCCGTAGGAGGTGATGATCGGTCCATGACGGGGGTAACGGTCGTGGCGCCCCCACCGATATCATCATGCCACCGTCCAGACAAGAACACCAAGTCTGGGGTGTGGCCTCCCTCATGAGTCGGTCCAGAAATTATTTGCGACAGGTCCATGGCCGCCATGGAAGCCATGAACTCCCGAGCTAGTTCGGACGATCCTCCCAGGGACGGTAGGTTAAAGTCGCCCAAGACCATGAGTTTTGGGAATTCAACCACCAACCCTGAGAGGACATCGAGTAGCTTGGGCAGGGCTGCCGCTGCACGATTAGGTGGTAGGTACGCCAGCAGCAGGCCCAACTGCGCCCCCGGGCCGTATCTCAGAAGGAGAGACTCACACCCGACTATCTGAGGGACGGTGGTCTCTCGCGGGCTAAGGGATTCCCTGATGATAACTGCCACTCCCCTGCCCCTCCCATGGGCCCGAGGCTGGTGCAGCACCTGGAAACCTGGCGGGCAGAGGTCAACCAGAGGGACACCACCCTCTGGGCCCAGCCAGGTTTCCGTGATGCAAGCCAGGTCCGCGTGCTCGCTCTCCACATATTTGTTTTCTGAGGTTTTCACGGGTGTTTGTATGTAGATCTTTGGTCATTTGGGTTTTTTCCCACATAGAATTGAAGGTATAACAGCAACGTTTTGACAAAATCTCATCCGTCATCCTCAGGCTGGTGGCTTCAGCTTCGTTCTTCTGGGAGAAGTGTGTGGTAGTGGCTGTTTGTTCTTCTTTTTTTAAAACTGCCAGAGGGGGTGTGTTCTGTGGGTGCAGGTGTGCTCTGATTGGGTGGGGGGTTAGCTGTGTTGTGAATGGGTGGGGGTGTGCTTTGAATGGGGGCTGTGTTCTTATTGGGTGGGGGTGTGTTTTGAGTGGATGGGCTGGTCTCAGCTGCCAGCCTTAGACCTGAACTGGTGAGTTGTGCTGCTTTTGTTCGGCTCCGTGTTTGTGGTGGTGCCATGTTTTTATAGTGGGTGTCAGTTTGCTTATTGTGTGGTTTGGAGGAGTTTAAAGTGGCTAATGTTGCAGCTGTAGTTAGGTTTCTGTTTTGTGGTTGTGTGTCGTTATCGTTGTGGGTTAGGATTTGCTTTTTGAATGGTTGTGTGGTGGTGATGTCATGTGAAGTTATCATGAGTTTGGGTCTGGTATCATTCTTGGTGGTTGGGACTCGTCTGTCAATCAAGGCGGGTTTCCAAATGGCTGGTAGGCAAGAGGTATCATCTCGTTTGTTCATGCTGTGGGGGTGTTTTTCTATCTCGATGGCTTCTCTGATTATTCTGTTGTTAAAATGTTCAATTTTGACGATAGTTTTGGTTTTTTTAAAATCAATTTCATGTCCCGTGGCTTTAAAGTGTTGGAACAGGGATGAAGTTTGTTCTCCCTTTCTGAGTGAGTTCCTGTGCTCTTCAATGCGTGCACTTATCCTTCTGTTGGTCTGTCCGATGTATGTAGTGGGGCAGGTGGTGCATGGGATTTCGTATATTCCTTGGTTTTCTAACCCAATTATGTCTTTGGGGTTTCTTAGGATGGTGGATATTTTTCTGTCTGTGTAGAATGCTGTTTTGATGTTGTGTTTTTGGAGGATCTTGCTGATTCTGTCTGTGGTCCCTTTTAAGTATGGGAGGAGGGTTTTGCCATTTTCTTGTTCTCTGTCTTGGGTTTTTGTGGGTGTCTCTCTTCAGATTAAATTGGTAATCATGTTTCTTTGGAATCCATTGGCTGTTAGTACATTAGTGAGAGTGTGTAGTTCGGTTTTTAGGTGTTGTTCATCAGCTAGGTGTTTTGTTCTGGAGATGAGTGTCTTGGCTACGGAGTTGATCTGTGCTGGGTGGTGGTGTGAGAGTGCGTTCAGATAGCGGTTTGTGTGTGTTTTTTTTATGGTAGATAGTGTGTCCTATGGAGCCGTTGGATTTCTTGTAGACTAAAACATCAAAGAAGGGAAGTTGATTGTTAGCTTCTGTTTCCATGGTGAATTGTATTTTGGGGTGTAGGCTATTGAGGTGTGTGAGGAAGTCATCCAGTTTTTCTTTGCATACATATATATATACATTTTGTGCTGCTCGCACAAGCACAAAACCGAAGACACCAGCCTGAAGATGGCGAGTGGGACCTTATCGAAACGTCACCAACACACCCTCAATCCTACACGGGAAAAGACCCGAATAAGCCAAGACCTACACATATATATATATTTGGAGACCATATATATATATATATATGGTCTCCAAATCATGTAGCAAAAGTCAACAAGAAATTACATAGTCTTAAATTATACAAAAAGTTATGCAAAATAAATCCACAAAGTTTCAAAACATTTAGTGTGGAACTATCATAAATAGCTGTTAATTATTTAGGTAAATTATATAATACTGTGTATAATTTCCAAGGATTGCTTTGCATTTACATACTGTGTCTAATAAACTATATTCTATTTTAGCAAAAAAAAAAAACATCAACCTGTAAATCTGAAAAATGCTTGGAGTTTTAGTTTCTTCTCTCAAATTGACCTTTCTGGTGTTAAATCAATTGTCACTTGATAGTTTATTCCAGCCTTTGGGAATTTTATTTATTTACTTGTCTGTAGGCCTGGTAAACAATTAAATGGGAAAGACATTTGCAGATCTCCGCAAATGGTGACAGTTTAAAATTCTTCACTCTCTTTCAAAGTGGAAGCAAATATGTGGGGGACCAAATGATGGAAGAGGAGGAATAGGAAGGGCCACTGCTGAGCATTTTCAGATGTCTTCACAGCGGGTACAGTGACCCCAATATCTCAGGATATGATTACAATACCAGAAAGATGGTAATAAAGTTAGTGGTCCCTGTTGAGAGGAAAGCAGTGAGCAAATATTTTCCCCACAGTGAAAAAAATATTTTCCCTTCATTCCCTTCATTTGCCAGTTGAATAACCAGAAGGTCTTCTTCATTTATATGTTCAGTTGATTATTTTATGTGTTTGTTACTCTGACTTGCAACTTACAATCCCCGCCTGCTTTCTGATTTTTTTATAGGTAACCTGATGGCATCTTCATCCTGAATAAGCGTGATTAGAAATAGTTTTGGTAAAATGAAATAACCGGAGATTTGTTCTGCTATTCAGGGAATGGAGAGAAAAAGCAGGCAAAATAGGATTAGGTGGCATTTGTGTCTTTCTCAAAAGGCGCCAATATGATTAGCCTTCAGAACAGACATGGGTGTTTCTGAACTGTACATTGGGTGGTGTATAAAGGATGATGTTCAGCTTGTTAAATGCTGTTTGCCATTCAATTTGTTATGCCCTTCTTTTTTCAAAGGGATAGCTCTGGCCTGACTCTCAAGTGACTATTTAATAAACAAAAGGTCACCTTGCCAATGGTGATTTTGAATTTGCTTCTTCATGTGTGCCATATATTAATATCATTATTAAGTGTTACCAACTATGAGATCTTCCTTAATGGTTGATTTAGATGTCACATTAAACTATGGCTAAAGCTTAACTGTTGTTTGGTATGAAGCAAACATCACCAACAAAACCATATGATTTCCTGATGCTAGTAAACTAGACTAATAACTGATTTGAGAAACGGCTGACAAATGGTTATTCATTCTTTTTTTTTGTCCGGACATCTGAAGTGTCAAAGCAAAACTGCAGCTATTATATTACATACTGTATAAAAGGTGCTACACTATAAGTGTTTCCCAACCTTGGCAACCTTAAGATGTGTAGACTCCCAGAGTTCCCCAGCCAGCATGCTTCTAAACATGAAAGTTGTTAGGTTCCCTGTCATGTCTATACTTTTTACAAATTTGGAAATGCAATTTTCTGTTCAAAAAAAATTAAAAAAATTAAAACATTTTAATGAAATGTGTTTAATTAAAGAAAACTCAATGCAAAATATCATTTATTAACAAAACATGCACAGAAATGTGTATATTGGAAGAAACACTCATGAAAAAAATATTTTGAAATATTGTCAAACAAAATGGGTGAAACTAAAGGTGGAAAAGTAAAAGTAAAAAAAAATAAGTGAAATTGAATGTTGAATTCCTTGTGTGTCCAATCACACTTGGCCAATAAAAATATTCTCTTTTGTTCCCTTCTGTTCTACCCTACCCTACCCTACCCTACCCTACCCTACTCTACTCTACTCTACTCCATTCCATTCCAAACCCACCTATTCCTAGTCCTAAGAAAACCTGAAAATGGAAACAGACAAGTATCTCTAACATTTGATTTGGTGTATTTTTATTTATCCATTCTACAATATATTGTGTTGGAAGAATAGGGAAAAGGCCATTTTAATCACTAACTACTCTGACTTAATTCAAGGAAAAAGTGCATTTTTGTGATTATTTCCTCAGTAATCAGAGTAGTTAGTGATTAAAATGGCCTTTTCCCTATTCTTCCAACACAATCTCAAGAAAGTCACTTTATTGATACTTCTTAAAAAAAACTTTAAAACAAACATGTTGTAAAAACACTTGCTTTTGAAAAGTCAGAGAAACTTTACACCTAGTCCATGTGTTATACAAATGTATCATTCATTAATGTTGTAAATAGTTTCAAGGTCTTTTATTAAAATAGCATAGGTCATAAACAGTTTGTGCAGTGTAGAGTTTTGAGTAATAAAATAAGACCAGGAAGATTTAGGTTATAATCCATGAAGTCCCTTATATGACTATTTTGCAACTTAATCTGCATTATAAAATGAAGATGACAATGTATGTTACCTTAAGATCCTTGTTTGAAAAATGAAATAAAAAAGAAATATTCCTTGAAGGTCTTCATCAATTAATTCTAGTAATAGAGACTAGTTGCTTTAGTAATACCTATTAGGCTTGTGCAAAACTGTACAAAACTCAATTTGAAGATTTGGTTTGAGGGCAATTAGATTAAGTTATTGCTTCAAATTGAATTTTCTATTTGAATCTACAAATCAATTTGATAGACCAAATCTAATCAGGGGTTTTCAAATTGAGTTAGATATTTAATGGATTTTTGTCTATATATGTATATGTTTCTATCTAACCAAATCTTTGAATTGATTGATTTACCAGTTTGGATCACCAAAACAAATAGATTCAATTCTTTTAACTAAAATGCAAACTTTAATAAGACCTTGGATTGATTTGCACATCTCTACTTCTATTGATAGGCAGGCAATTGACAAGAAATAACATAGCTTGGTTGATCTATCTGTAAATGTTTGGTACATTTCTACCTTTTAGGTTTTTGCTCCTAGGGGCCTCTTGGATAGATCACTGCAATGGGACTGCCTTTCTATAGTATTCAAAAGTCTCAGCTGGTAGAAAATGCAGTGACATGGGGATATAGGTATGCCTCTAAAATGCCATATATTACATCTCTGCTCTATGAGCTGTATTGGTTGTCAGTTTGCTTCTGGGTCTGCTGTTTTTCATCTGGGTTATCCAAGGAATCACCTCCACCTGATTACACCTGCCCATTCCATTAAGTCCAGCCAAAGTGGTATGCTACAGGTCCTATTCTGCTGTGGCTCCCATTCTATGGAACATCATTACCCTTGAGGTGAGACTTTTAACTAGTGTTTTTAATTGCAGAATACTTTATAACTATTAGTTTTTTGTGATATGTTTTATTGTACACCACTCAGAGTCATATTTTGTGAGATGGGTGGCTATATAAATATGACTGATAAATATTTTTTCCCTGCCCCAGGTGTAATTTGTCATGGGGGAAAATATTCTACTGGCTTTCCTTAATACCGACTAGAATATCACCATGGTAATAATATTTTGTAGTCTTGATTTCAAAATGTCTGATTTCAATGAATGTGAACAACTTGTTCCTAATGTATCTTCATAACAGAAGGGATAACAGTCCTCTTCATGGTGTGCAACTCTTCAATCCCTACTTTCTTCATAACAAGCTGTACTTTACTTTTGAATCCCTTTCTTTCAAAGGGTGGGAGATGTGCAGTGTTTTCCAGTCATGTATATTGTATATAGTTGGGGATTTGTTGTTTGTTTGTACTTTTAAGACACTCTGGACTTTTGACAGTTGCCTTGACAAGTCTCTGCAGGTTTCTTGGAAACAGTTTGTCCTTAGTGTCTTCCCAGGGCTGAGAAAGTGACTGGCCCAGCATCACCCAGCTGACTTTGTCCCTAAGGCAGAACTAGAATAACAATCTTGTTGTCTGGTGCCTTGAACCACTACACCAGACATGTCAACCACAAGGCCCGGGGGCCAGATCCGGCTTGTGGTTTAATGCGGCACACGAAGCCATCCTGGAAACAGTGAGGGAACGGCCCCCACTGCCTTGGCCCTGGCAGACCCTCCTCCTGCCAGAGACCCTCAGATCTGTCCCACTCCTGCCCGGGCCCCCATAGGCACCCTTGATGTGAACGATGTAGAGCTGGCCACGCCCACCCAGTAGGCCATACACAGTCTAGCCATGCCCACCCAGTAGGCCATGCCCACCCAGGCCACACCCACTCAGCCCCCTGAGAGCAACCGCAATGCTGATGCGGCCCTCAATGAAATTGAGTTTGACACCCCTGCACTACACCAAACCCACTTTTAGATTTAATTCAGCAAATACCAAATTAGTCTTCAATACTCTGTTCCCCTATTTCTTTGGCTAAGTAAAATGTTCTGATATAAGACTAAAGTTACCCAGCCATTCATATATTACTGCATTAACATAGTTAAGCTAAAAATAATACAGGAAAGTTGATAGTGTTAAACATAAATCTCCTTTTCTATATATTTTCTCTTTGTTTTACTGTCATGCCAAGGAAAAGTTAGAGTGCTAAAAGAGCATACATCTTCAGCTATTTTTATTTGCATCTGCTCAAGGTCCCCCCCCCACTTCATATTGCTTGTTTATCTCTGTCCTCATTTCAGTTGTCCTAAATCTACAATTTTACTGAAAAGGGGAAAAAAAATCTTGCTATTAATAATAAGGTGGCCATGCAGCATTTTTAGAGGCACCTCACATTATTAATATTTTATAATGTTTACTGCAAGTCAAATTCAAGAAGGAAAATATAAAAATCTCATGAATCTAAAAGTTCTTCCCCTCCTCCCCTCATCTCTTACATGAAAATAGAGGTTGTTTATGTATTAGCATTGGTTGATGGTTACAGATAACCTTATGAAACCATTCCGAGTATACATAAAATTATATCAAAATATATCATAATTTTTAGTATTCAATCCTTAGGTCACGGCTGTCAAATCTGCCATATCACATGACATGTTGTGATGTATCGTGACTCTTTTTGAATTGCCAGCAATGGGGTAGGCATGGCTTCAGTATGATGAAACCGGCCCATGGGCCGTCAGTTTGACACCCCTGCCTTAGATGGTCTTTTCTAATATAAACAAAATGACTAAAATACTTCGGAAATTGACTTCAGAATGCATTAACAAATTGTGTTTTGTTTATTGTTAGAAAGGGGTTTTTTTTAGTTTAACATTTTCCTTTCTGTGTGTCACAAGCAATGATATTTATGAAAAATAAGCATTTTTTTTAAAGAATCAGGCATGCTTATGGAATTTTTTCTTCTTTTTTATCATTTTTCTTTTTCTTTTTGATCTTCATCATGCTTTTATTCCAGGCTGAAAATGATGACTTTTGAATTCTCTTCTGAAGCTTAACACTGACATGGATGGCATTTTCTGCCTGTGAGCTGAACAGCCACAACTGTCTCCTTTCATCAGAAATGTTGTGATTTGTCCCTCCCCAATCAATGATTATCTTGAGCAATTTAATCTTAATAGACTTTGCTGCTTTCACACATGAACAGCCAACAATAGTCACCGAGCTGCAAATATGATGAACCATTGACTTGACAGAGCCAGTGCAGAGGTACAGGGTCTTCACCAAAGCTATAACCTATGCAACGAATACAGAGCTAAAGAGTTACTGGCTGTTATAAAGACATTGGACATTTTAAAGAAATGTAAATTGTGCACACACTATGATCTTTACTGTAAACCAGATAGGGAAAAGAAGCATTAAAGGTAATTATTGAAAGCCAATTGTGTGGAACTACAGAACAAAAGCTATTTCCTTTTATGATAAGTGAACAAGCGACCGTGGCTTAGCAGGATGAAATGATTTCAAGTCTCCTTATGTTGCCTTGATTAGAAGTTTCAAGATGTGATGTCTTAATAAAAAAAAATGTACAGACCTAAAAATTCTATTCTTACTGTTTATTCATCCCCCTTTTATATGAAAATAGCTTTGTTTCTTTGATATTCAATGGCCCCATATTCTTACTGAACCTTAAAGAAGAACCATTCCATGCTTTATTTGGGTGGCCTTTTACAAGATTTTATTTTATTTCTTTATTTTGCTTAAATTGCAAAGCAGCAATCGTCCAAGTAAAATCAAGATTTCTCTAAGCAGTAAAATTAAATACTCAGACTGCTTGACCTTTCTAGGAAAAAAAAATGTGATCACCCATTGAAACTCAGCATTCTGCTTTTCAAAACCTAGTATTAGGTCTGACTTAATGAATATTTTGTTTTGTTTCGTTTATGTTTGCAAAAGGCCCAGTGCTGTGATCAAAGAAACTGCCTTCCTCTAGTGCAGTGATGGCGAACCTATGGCACACATGCCAGTGGCGGTACTCAAAGCCCTCTCTGTCAGGATGCACACCATCACCCCAGCCCCACCTCCTCCCATGGCCTCCTCCTCACCAGCAGCCACCCCCCAGAGGAGATTCACCCCAAGCGTGGCCCGCACAGAGCAGTGCAGCCAAGTATATGGGAGCCGGGCAGCAGGGACAAGACTCCACCCTCAGGGCCCATTGCATGCAATTGATGCTGTGAGGCACGGGCGGAAGGTGTGACTACCATGGCACTGTTGGGCCAACTGGGCAATCTGTGGTGGGCCGTGGAGGCAGTGAGTGGCCCTGCAGGTGGGTGAGGAGGGGGGCAAGCCCTTTCAGTCTCTAAAAGGTTTGCTATCACTGCTCTAGTGGAATCTTGAAGCAAGACAGGGGGTGGAGTGGGGGGGCAGGGGGTGGTTTTGGGGCACTCGGTCTCTAAAAGGTTCACCATCACTGCTCTAGTGGAATCTTGAAGCATAGGTAACCCAGCAATTTCTCTGCAGATCTTAAATGATCTAAATGGAAAATGTGATGGGGGAAAAAAAGATCTATTTAATTGTCTGTGCTCTGTCATATAAATAGAAATGGTGGCAATTTGTTGTAAAAGGCACCCTTTGGATCCATAAGGAGGAAATGGACAGGTTGCTTTGTTATTATGCCTGAAAAAGTTTGCAAAAT